>NC_083292.1:9747700-10055200 GCF_963506605.1 Zootoca vivipara | reverse complement strand
GCCCCTGGTGAAGCTTGCGTCTCTGCCTGTGTTTGCAGTTGCTAAGGAAGGCAGGTGTCTGCTGGGACATGCAAGGTGTATGTAGTGGTAGAGTGGTTTCAGGTTCAATCCCAAGCAGAGCTGGGAAAGCCCCAGAGAGCTGCTGCTAGCCTGTGTAATACGAATGTATCTCTGGAAGTACAAAACTTTCTAGACTTCTACAGCGACTTCTATGCTGGCTTGGTCATGTCCACAGAATGGAAGATGGCAGGATCCCCAAGGACGGGCTCTACAGGGAGCTGGCTTCAGGCACTATGCCTCTTGGCAAACCAACTCTGCGATCTCATTTTGGGAAAGGCAGGCTGGGACTGCCACATGGAGTGCATCAGCTCAGCCCTGCAGAGTAGTGGTGTTGATTGGGTTCCCGTTGACTCATGCGTTCCCACTTAAACACATGACAAAAATGGCACCAGATACAGGTGGGGCAGAACAGGGCAGGGGCAAATCCTCACTTACACAGATCCTGTGATCAGCGTTGAAGCTACCTGCTCGAGCACCAGGAGCGGTGTACATCCAGGGGCGTGGCTGGCGTTCATCCCAGAGGCATGGTGTGTGTCCCAGGGGGCATGGCATACCACCCACGGGGGCGTGGCATGCATCAGAGGGTGTGAGGCAAGTGGCGCACATCCCGGGGCATGCACGATGAGTGGCGAGTGTCCTGGGGATGTGCGGTGAGCTCCGAGCGTCCCAGGGATGCACGGCGAGTGCCGAGCATCTTGGAGGGCGGGGGTGGGGGTGGCTGCGATGTCACCCCCAGATGGCACCCAGGGCGGACCGCCCCCGCCCCCCTTCGTCCGCCAGTGCCTGTAATAGGAACCCCAGTGTAAGTGGCTTCCACAGGGGAGCTGTGGAAAAAATGTGGTTGGTCAAGGGAGCCGTGGACTCAAAAAGGTTGGAAACCACTGGTATAAGAAATAAAATCATGCAACACAGTCATTTGAGCTCTGCTCTTTAAATACTTTTAGTTTATGAGGCATCTCTTCAAGGAGGGCGGTTTGCCAGAGTTTTTGGACAGGACAAATGCAATTCCAGTAAAGAGACTCTTTATGTCAAATTGTACCCCCCCCTCTCTCCTCTCTCTGTCTCTGTCTCTCTCCCCCCCCCCGACTTCTTGCAGCCAGACGAACTTCATCTAGCATGGGTTGAAGGTGCCAAGACAAACACTGTTCCTACAAACAGCTTTAACTTTTGACAATATCCTCCGTTTACCTTACTTCTGAGCCGGACGGGCTGCAGTTCAGGAAAAATAAGAACGGTGCCCAAATTCACAGTGATTCAATCAGTGGCTGAAAGAAGGTCATAACTCACACCGTTCAAACAACATTTTCTTTCTTTCTGTGTCCGCTGCCCTGTTCCTCTTTTTATTCATTCATTTTTATCCCAACTCCAACTGATTGATATATCTATATATACATGACAAAATATCCAGCCTGTCCTTCCTGGAACTTGGGGGCAGGGGATGAACATGGTTATTTTGCCCTATTCATTTTAGTCCCACAACAGCCATGTGAAGGAGCTTGGGGAGAAAGGGGGGGGGAGAGAGGATGTCACCTGCTCAAGTACCCTCTATGAGCTTCATTGCTGAATAGCGATTTAAATCCTAGTATCCTGTTAGTGGGGATGCAGGTAACGCTGTGGTCTAAACCACAGAGTCTAGGGCTTGTCGATCAGAAGGTCAGCGGTTCGAATCCCCGCAACGTGGTGAGCTCCCGTTGCTCGGTCCCTGCTCCTGCCAACCTAGCAGTTCGAAAGCACGTCAAAGTGCAAATAGATAAATGGGTACCGCTCCAGCAGGAAGGTAAATGCCGTTTCTGTGTGCTGCCCTGGTTTTGCCAGAAGCAGTTTAGTCATGCTGGCCACATGACCCAGAAGCTGTACGCCGGCTCCCTCGGCTAGTAAAGCAAGATGAGCACGCAACCCCAGAGTCATCCACGACTGGACCAAACGGTCAGGGGTCCCATTACCCTTTACCTTTATTCCGTTAGTGATACCACTAACTAAACCACTAACTAAACCACTGAGCCTCTTGGGCCTGCCGATCAGAAGGTTGGTGGTTCAAATCCCCATGACGGGGTGAGCTCCCGTTGCTCTGCCCCAGCTCCTGCCAACTTAGCAGTTCAAAAGCATGCCAGTGCAAGTAGATAAATCGGTACTGCTCTTGCGGCAAGGTAAATGGTGTTTCCATGCACTGCTCTGGTTTTGTCAGAAGTGGCTTAGTCATGCTGGCCACATGACCCGGAAAAACTGTCTGCAGACAAAAGCCAGCTCTCTCAGCCTGTAAAGCAGGATGAGTGCTGCAACCCCAGAGTCACCTGCAACTGGACTTAACTGTCAGGGATCATTTACCTTTTTTATATATTATTAATCCCATTAGTGGTATATTTAAGACCCTGAAAGGTTGGATATTCCTGTTCCAGCTAGCAATAGTTTAACAAGGCATTCCCAAAAGGCAAAAATGGTTTTAAAAGGCGACTTAATCAATCCAGAGATTGGTGAATAGACTGTGCCCTGGAGAAATAGGGACATTTGGAGCAAATCTACCACCAAACCCAACTACCTCTTGCTGGGTCACCTTTCCTTTGGTTAGCTGGATATTTTCTTGCCATCTTGCCCCAGTCTGCAGAATAGTTCCCCCCCACCCTTTGAGCACCCACATAGTTGGGGAAGGGAAAAATGGCCTCTCCACTATGCACTTGATTGCATTTTAAACTTTAATAGCTTCCTGCCATCTTCGAAAGAGGCGATGTGTTTGACCGAAGGACCGTGGCTTGGACTCTGATGTAGGGACAGGGAGATCTATAATAAGGCTGTGCCATATTGGCACCCCCATCTTTCTCTTCTTCTGTCTACCTCCATATCATATAATTGGATTGTATCCACTGGGTCACACAATCCAGCCCCCCCTCCCCCTCTCGTTTCCTCTCTCTCTCTCCCCTTCAAATCTACTCTCTCCCCTTCAAATCTAAAACTGTGTTCAACACAAAATAATTAGGCATGCCACTTTTTCTTTGTGCCAGCATGATTGATTCAGCTCCTTAGTTTAATCTACCTATGTATTCAGGAGTTAGGGCAAATGTGCAACTGCCCCACCAACCCCTGTCTGCCCTCAGCCACCCCTCCCTTGCCTCCCTTCTTATTTACAGCCAGCCCAGTTCACCTTGCAGTGGGGGGAATGAAACTTTACAGTGGTAAGTTTGGAATGCATCCAGGGATCTTTTGCCACTCTGTACCAACGTTTATGCTTCAGAGGAACTTCAATCTGATGTTCAGGGAGTGAGTGCTGTTGCTTATGTAGCCAAAACTGCACCAGTCATGCCCAAGAAAGACATACTTGCAGACCTGGGGAAACCTCAAGGTTTGCAGAAGTACAAAATAAATCTGTAGTAACCTCTCTCAAAACAGGCTGATGAAGATGATTCAGGCTCAGCATTCACGGGATGCTGATTCGTGTGTGTGTGTGTGTGTGTGTGTGTGTGTGTGTGTGTGTGTGTGTGTGTGTGTATTTGTAATGCAATGGAGTATCCTGAACAGGAGCACTCCATACTGCAATAGTTTGCTGCAGTTTCCACATCTTATCTCTAATTTTGTTTTTCTTTTCCTGGTGACACCAACCAACCCTGAGTGCTGATGTATTCAGCCTTGAACAGGGCAGTTAGGAGAGATGAACTTTTATTATCTCAGGAGCTAGGGCTTTAAGGAAAGCCTTGACAAAGATGAGGATTGTACTAAATTTAAAGAGCTTGCATGCCTGCACTTGGCAATGGGAGCTTGAGCAATCAAGACAGTTTAAAGAGAGAAAGAGAGAGAGAGAGAGACTGCTCCATTGAAATTCCTGGCAAAGCTCCGACTGACTTCTTCTGAGCCAGAGTTTCCCTGCTAAATTATTGCATCTTCTGTTAGGTGCTTAATGTTTCTAGAATTATGGGCTTGTAATTTGGTAAGTTGCATTGACAAATTCGTTCCTTGGCATAATAGATGGCAGCTATTTCATTAAGGAGAAAGCATAAGCGGTCCCTGCTGGGGTGATTTAAATCTACGGGAAGAGTTACATGATAGCAACAATTCCAGGATTTTTTAATAGTTTATTTCCCCCTTCACTCTCCACCCAACTTGCTGGTTGTGTGACATTTGGCACTCTAGTCCTGACGAAGCAATTCTGTTTTTTACAGGGAAACCTTGGAGGAGCTGAGTTCACAAATCCACCATTACTAAGCGCAGAGAGTTTGTTGGCATTGGACCTTGTTCTCTGGAACTGGTGTGGAGAATGTGGATAGGGAGGCATTTTTCTCCCACACTCATAACTCTAGAACTTGGGCCCTTTTCATGAACACACATAGAAACACAAGAAGCTGTTGTCTACAATGAGTGGCAACTGCTCTCCTTTCCAGACCTACCTGGACACTATAGAACCATAGAATCATAGAATTGTTGAGTTGGATGGGATCATCAGCATCATCTAGTCCAACCCCCTGCAATGAAGGAATCTTTTGCCCAACATGGGGCTCAAACCCACAGCCCTGAGATTAACAGTCTCAGGCTGTAGGTAAAGGTAAAGGACCCCTGGACAGTTAAGTCCAGTCAAAGGCGACTATGGCGTTGTGGCGCTCATCTCTCTTTCAGGCAGAGGGAGCTGGCGTTTGTCCACAGACAGCTTTCTGGGTCATGTGGCCAGCATGACTAAACCGCTTCTGGCGCAATGGAACACCGTGATGGAAACCAGAGCACACGGAAATGCCCTTTACCGCGTCCAGCCTCCGCCTCTTTCCTGGTGCCCTCCAGAACTTGGCTCCCTGGTGCCACAGCCTCTGGCTGTGACTCTCATATTTGCACAGTAGACAATATTCCAGCCACACAGAAGCCAGAGGCTCTCCACCATCTCGAGCACTATCTAGACAACAGAGTTGTGGGAAGGGCCATAGCTCCATGGCTGAGCATCTGTTCTGCTTGCAGAAGGTCCCAAATTCGATCCCTGGCATCTCCAGGTGGGACTGGGAGAGGAAACCCTGTCTGCAGTCCTGCAGAGCTGCTGCTGGTGAATACTGAGCTAGATGGATCAATGATCTGACTCAGTATAAGGCATTGTCACGGCTATAAAGTCTGAGAAATGGATGCAGAGGCATGGTTGGCTACATTTGGCCCATGGCCCACAGGTTCCCCATTGCTGACCTATGCACATAAATTAACATATGCATATGCTATGCAGATCTTCTTCTTCTTCTTCTTCTTCTTCTTCTTCTTCTTCTTCTTCTTCTTCTTCTTCTTCTTCTTCTTCTTCTTCTTCTCCTCCTCCTCCTCCTCCTCCTCCTCCTCCTCCTCCTCCTCCCCCTTCCCCTTCCCCTTCTTCTTTGTGCATAAGTGGACACCCTGCTTCAAACCAGAAGCTCCTTCCTTCTTGAAATCCTCAGCTGCCATGAATTACATTTCAGCATTTCCCTTTCACCCTCTGCCATTCAATGCCCCCCCCTCCTCACTATTACAAGACTTGTCCCCATTCATACTGGTTCCCTAGCCTATTGTGCAGGCAATTTTAATGTTAAAAAAAACGCACCAACCCAAGCAAGCAAGCAAGCAAGCTGTGCAGGAGCAAAGGGAATTAACGCTCAGAGGGGGGAAATACTGTGCTTGCAAATGTAATAAAGGGCCTGAGGGTTAGCGGCAGTGAAGCAAATGATTTCTTCGTGACCCGTGGGGTCTCCCTCTTGCTTCCTCTGTTGCTTTGAGTTTGTATTGAATAGTAATGAATACATTATTCATTGCTGCCCACTAGGGAGAGTGCGGTGGCAGCTCTCGGAGCATAGATCTGCAACAACAATATTGCAGCAAGGAAAGGGAGGAGAGAGAGAGAGAGAGAGAAGCTGTTCTACAAGATTTAGTAGTCCGATAGGCTGGTACTTGAGGGAGGTGCATGTGAGATACATTTCAAGCGGGGACAGAGAAATCTGTGCTTGGGAGTTCGGGGAAATGATGTGTTGCGTCGCATTTGTCCGAGCTGGAAAAAGAGAGAGAGAAAGCAAAATGAACGGACTGCCCAAAGAGCAAGTTCGCTGTGAAAAATTTGGTGTGACAGCTGAGGCACTGAGCAAAGCCAAACAAGTCCTTGGAGCTGACCAGCGGGGGTGGCTGGCAGCCCTCTGCACTGGAGGATTTGGGGGGGGGCAGCGGCAGAGAGCCTGTCACTTCCATATTCTGATGTAGAAAATTTCTCTGTCCTGCTTCCCCCCCCCCCAAATCTGCATTTTTATTGTGGAGGGCCGATGGGAAGGCTCAACACCTGCAAGTTTATCTTTTCCTTCCTGAGATCTTTTTAACTCGACAAAAAGCACAGTCTTGTCACTAGGCTTCATTTGCACTGGGCAGGGGCTGGTGGCTCCAGGGATGGGCAAGGTGACTTCAGTGGGCACCTCTTCCGCCTCCCAGTGGAAGTTGGTCCCTTGGGGCAAATGTGTCACTGCCCCACCAAGGTCAGTCTGTCTTCAGCTAGCCTTCACTTTCCCACGTTCTTTCTTACAACCAGTTCAAGGGGTGACCCTGGCTGTCAGCTTCATCCTCAGTGTTGCCCTTGTGGGACTCTGCAATGAGGAGGAGGGGAGAAACCTGGATTTTGTTGGCTCCGCCTGTGATTGGCTCTGGCTCTGGCTCCCCCTCCTGTTGGCATCTCGCCCTACCAGTCGAATGGGCATGAGCCACCACTGAGTGAATCAGAAAGGCCTTCCTAGCCACATGAGAGCAACGAACATGCTTTCCTCCGCCCCACAAAATTAGATGATTTCCAATAAGTAAAGTTGCGGGGGAATCCACTGGAAAATGTGGGATAACCATCAATCAACACAACATCATCTAACCTTTCTGCAAACAAATAAAAATGAATTATTAAGAAACGGCCAACTTTGTCTAAACTCCCTGCAAACTTTGGGCAAAGAAATCAGGATGAACACTCGATAAACAGGTTGTTTGGAAGGGTTGTCTTATCCTCCTTAAATTAATTTGTAGTTTAAAGGCAAAGGACCCCTGACAGTTAAGTCCAGTTGTGAATGACTCTGGGGTTGCGTGCTCATCTCGCTTTACTGGCCAAGGGAGCCGACGTTTGTCCGCATACAGTTTTTCTGGGTCATGTGGCCAGCATGACCAAGTCGCTTCTGGCAAAACCAGAGCAGCGCACGGAAACACCGTTTACCTTCCCGCTGGAGCGGTACCTATTTCTCTACTTGCACTTTGACGTGCTTTTGAACTGCTAGGTTGGCAGGAGCTGGGACCGAACAACAGGAGCTCACCCCGTCGCGCGGATTCGAACTGCTGACCTTCTGATCAGCAAGCCCTAGGCTCTGTGGTTTAGACCACAGTGCCACCCGCGTCCCTACATAAATTTGTATTTTATGGTTCAGCTAAAACTCAATGGTGAAAAGTGCATTTCCTTCAAGTCCACAGGAGTCCACCAATGGGAGTGGGCAGGTGAGGAAAGTCCTCCCCAGCTTCCTCTCCTCTGGAACTGCTTATGTCTAGATGCTGGATTTAGACGTTCAGCCCCACTCCCCCTGGAAGCACCCTAGGCAGCCTTAAGCAGTACATTCTGAGCAAAGATTTATCACTTGCTTATGCAGGGATGTATTTAAACCATTCTTAAGAGTTTTTAAAGAAATATCTGCCAACCTTTGCCCGAACATCACTTGAAGGCAGCTGTAAGCATGAATGAATCTATGTATTCAGAGCTCAAAAAGCTACAGATGCTCACTCAGTCTCCCCCTCTTCATTTTGGCATCTTGACAGTTTTGTTTTTAAACCCTTCATTGCAACCCCTTTGCACGGCAAAGGAAGGATGTTTGGGAGACAATATGCTGTGTTGGAGATTACACCGATTTTGGTTGCGTGCCTCTGCATGATAATGGGAAGGGATCCAGAAAAGTGCTGGCATTTAGGAAAGCATGACGAATCTAAAATGCTGACGATTTGACGGTGCTGGTAGGGACTGGGTGCTGTTGGTATCTTGGCTGAGATGTACAAACATTTTTTCTGCCCGTTTTCTCTTAAGGCTTCGCAGCATGATGTATAGCCTTCGGTTTACAGCACATTGGTGGGAAGTATTCATAAACTATTGCTTGGGGGGAAACAGGATTGTTATTTACAAGTTGGAACTGCACCTAAATGTTGTAGTGCAGCCGACTTCTTTTCAGAAATTCCACCCATTCCATTTCGTTCCAACCCCCCCCCCCCTGTTTTCCACTCTCATCCCTCAACTGTCAGCCAGCATTCTGTAGCCAATGAGCATTCTCAGTTTCTCTTTCCCCTAACCCCCACTCCCCACAACACCTGGCTTTTTGTTATGTTCAGGTTAGCATGTGTAGGAGATGCCGAAGACAGGGATGAGAAGGATAGGGAAACCGCCAGAAGCAAAAGTGCTGTTGTGCTTGCAGGCATCCCACAGGGATCCGGTTGGCTGGCATCCCTCTGCCTTGGGAGACAACGGAGGAGTGTGAAGTCAAACTGTTGGAAGGTTACAGTGCCTGCTGTGGCTGTAGAGACCAATACAGGAGAACCATGCTTTGTTGGGGCAGATGAAGACGTCCGGTTGCGCTGTTGCAGATGCTCCATGGCATTTTTTCCGCTCTGTGCTCTTCCCCATGGTCATCCCTCCTCTGGTTGGCCACTGTTTTATCATGATGTTTGACTAGATGGGACACTAACCTGATCCAGAAGGTTCTTGTTATGCTCCTATGCTCTTACAACAAACTCAAATGCATGACGTAGGCGGAGATGCTTGCAAAAGCATGTCTGTTAGGCAAAATCCCATACAAAAAGATCTGTATTAGGAGAAATGCACATTGAAATACTGTTGGGTTTTCATGAGCACTCTATAATACTGTGGTACCTTGGGTTACAGACACTTCAGGTTACAGACTCCGCTAACCCAGAAATAGTACCTCAGGTTAAGAACTTTGCTTCAGGATGAGAACAGAAATTGTGCCCCGGCGGCAGCGGGAGGCCCCATTAGCTAAAGTGGTGCTTCAGGTTGAGAACAGTTTCAGGTTAAGAGCGGACCTCTGGAACGAATTAAGTTCTTAACCAGAGGTACCACTGTAATAATATTTTTAAACTGACATGGAACACTGAACTTTGGAAAAATTAGAAACTGGAACTGACGGACACACCCATCCGTGTGAATGTCTTCTCCACCACACCTGAGGGCAGCCACAGAGCTTGCAGAGAGGCGTAGGGTAAAGTTGAGCTAGTCCAGGGGTCAGCCAACTTTTTTAGCAGAGGGCCAATCCACTGTCCCTCGGACCTTGTGTGGGGGCGGACTATATTTTGGAAAAAAGAAGAAGAATGAATTCCTATGCCCCACAAATAACCCAGAGATGCATTTTAAATAAAAGGACACATTCTATTCATGTAAAAACACGCTGATTCCCTGACCATCCGCAGGCTGGATTTAGAAGGCGATTGGGCCTGATCCGGCCCCTAGGCCTTAGTTTGCCTACCCATGAGCTGGATGGAGAAATGTTCTATTGGTACGAGGCATCAGCTCATGTTCTGATGTGCCCTGAGATCTCAATGGCTCTTAAGCCAGCTATATGCGCAGTGTTGAAGGAGTCTCGAATAAAACCAATGTGAAGTTTCTAAGCCACGTAGCATTTAAAGATCCACTTTCACAATACATTGCTAAAGAAATTTTTCACGCTGCAAAATGCACCTCATTTATCATAGTCCCCTCTATCACAAACACCTTGTCAGATCTGCCACATGTTTTTTTCAAATAAATTTCCTTCTCCTTACAGGTCATATATTTAAATCTCAAGCAACGGCAACAACAGTGACTTTTGCAGGAATTTCACAAAGTATATAGAACGTCTTTTTCTCTCTGTTTGTGGTGGGGTAGAATATTAAAAAGGTGTTTCAATCATACAAAGCCAGCATGTTTTGTTCAAGAGGATTCAGCAAACAAGGTGGGTCAGATCTTCTCGGTTGTTATTATCACATAACTTGAAATACCTCGGTACTCTCCATAGCTTCACAGATCAAAACAAAAGTGCACCTGGAACATCCCTAGTCTCATGCCAAGGAGCTGTACCTGAGGCCTTCCTTGACTACCATTTATGTATTTATTACATTTCTACCTCCAATGTGGACCCAGGTGGCGCTGTGGGTTAAACCACAGAGTCTAGGGCTTGCTGATCAGAAGGTCGGTGGTTCGAATCCCTGCGACGGGGTGAGCTCCCGTTGCTCGGTCCCAGCTCCTGCCCACCTAGCAGTTCGAAAGCACATCAAAGTGCAAGTAGATAAATAGGGACCGCTCCGGGGGGAAGGTAAACGGCATTTCCGTGCGCTGCCCTGGTTTGCCAGAAGCAGCTTTGTCATGCTGGCCACATGACCCAGAAGCTGTCTGCGGACAAACGCCAGCTCCCTCGGCCTATAGAGCGCTGCAACCCCAGAGTCGGTCACGAGCCCAGTGCAGCAGCATGCATGGTTTTCTGCCTGCACTGTATTCTCACAGCAACCCTCCAAAGTAGCTTAGGCTACCTCTAGCCTGGAAGCCACAGCCATCTAGGTCTCCATAGCTGGCAGTCTGCACCCATCACCAGCCCTGCTTTACACCCTCTGTGAGTGGTTTTGCCTGGCTGGAATGCACTCTTGAACTCTCATCATGCCTCTTTCTTCCTTGATAGAGGATACAGAGAGGTATGTGAGTGGGGAGACTACAGTACAAACCATCCATTGTTCTGTTAGCTTTTGCTGCTGGCCCTTCCCACCCCCAGCACGTGGCCCTTGGAAAGCTACCCAGAGGGAATGTTGGCCTTGGGCTGAAATAAGTTCCCCACCTCTGGTTTAGGATAAGAGAGAAAATGTGGCCTGAGGCTACCAATTGAGGTTCATAGCTGTGTGGGGTATAAACACAGGTCCCTCTGATCCTAGTCTGATGCTCTAACCACCGCACATGTTTGGTCTCTAGCCATTGTTTGGCTGAATCCAATTACTCTGTAAGTACTGAGACTATCTGTTATAAACTCTGAGTGTCTTGTCCTGTTCTTGACATGGAGCCCTAGGGAAATAAGGCCGTGACGAGGTAGGCCAGGAGTTTCAGCACCAAGGGGAACTCCAAGCGAGACTTGGCCGAAGCCTTCACAGCCTGTCTCCTCCTCTCAGAACACATCCCTTCCTTGAGAAGTAGAAGACTTGAAAGGAACAGAACTCTGGCCTGGAGCCTAGCACTCCTCTCTGTGGGTACCCTGCAGCATCATTGCCAACGCTGATGGACCAATATAGGGGTGTGGACCCCTGGCATTAAAAGACTGGTTCCTTGAGGTGCACAGGGTCTGAATTTATGGAATCCAAAGGTTGCACTTCAGGTATCCCTGGACTGAGAAACACTAATTAGGCATATAGGAAGCTGCCTTATCCCGAAAGGATTTTCTTCACTGACTAGCTGTGGCTCTCTAGGATTTTAGATAGGAAGCTATCTCAGGCATAGCTGAAGACGCTAGGAACTGAACCTGGGAACTTCTGCATGCAAAGCAGAGGGACTGCCCTTGTCCAACTAATGTACTCAGGCTCTGGCTCAGGCCTAGTCATGATGTCGGAAACTGATTGGTTTTCAGCACCTTTTCCTCTGGTGCTGCTGGTCCAAAAGATTTGGATGAACCCTACTAATTCAAACTGGAACCCAGGGCCGTCTTACCCATAGGCATTACGGGTGCGGGGCACCCGGGCGCCGAGCTCTCAGGGGTGCCAGGCCAAGAGTCCGGGGCTGAGATTTGGAGTCCAGGGATTAAGAAGAGCCGACAGACACTGCCGAGTGGAGCAGAGCGCATTGGAGCGCCCAAGCTCTTCTGCTGTGGGTGAGCGAGGCACTGAGGCAGCCGGCCTGGGAATGGCGGGCCGTCAAGATGCCCGCCCAGTGCATGCTGCTCACACAAGGTGCCCGGCTTTGCTTAGTTGCCGTAGCCACCGCCTTGGGCTTGACTGTTGTTGCTCTGGGCTCTTGCTTGCCCCCCCCCCCCGGTGCCTGGCCCTGGCCCTGCTCTGCTGCCACCTCCTCCTCAGGCCCCTTTGTTGTTGCTGAGGTGGTCGGCCAGGCCAGTTTTGCCATGTGCGCTTCGCCAACCCGCCCTAAAAAAAGGGTGGACAACTCTGGGCAACTGGGGAGGGGGGCGCCGGGCGGATCTTTGCACCCTGGCGCCGCATATGCTTAAGATGGCCCTGCTGGAACCTGAGCACTAGGGTGCATTCCAGCCAGGCAAAAACGTTTAAGGAAGTTCTTCTGCTTCAACGAACTTGCTTAATTTCACATACATGAATCGGTACCATGGTCAAGTGTCTTACTTTACAGAGGACTCTTGGAGAAGGGTCAGGATAAAGAAGGACATATATATATATGAAGAAGGATGAACAAAGAGGAAAGGCAAGACGGAAAGCAATGGCCATCATTTTGAGAAATTCATAATTTTTAATGCAGCTAATTTAATTTGCGAGCACTATAGTGATACCTAGTAAATGTCAGTTCCCGCTATAGCTTTTGCATTCTCCCTTCATAGATTTGGCTTAAAGACTTTCTAATCTGTATAGTTTCAAAAGGCAAGTCTGTTCAATCCCTCATTGAGATATATAATTGAATTCGCTACATTGCCCAGTCCCAATAAGACAGCAATTCTGGCCTTGGAATAAATGGTTTTATGGCATTTGTAAAAAGATTCAGCTACAATAATAATTTAATAACATACTGAAACGAGGCCTCATTCTTCACTGCTGACATAATAGGACTGTTCACACTCTGTTCCTTTTTTCTTTTTTGGCTAAAGTTTGCTACGGTTATTAAAAAGAAATTACGTCTCCATCTTTTGCCAAATTCTCTTGGAAGTGAGAGGCTCTCTTGTTTCCCGGCAGTCCTTTTAGCAAAAGGAGAAAGGAGGAAATGGTGAAGTTTTGGATAAGTAAGGGTCACCTCTTTCTTTGAGGGGACCCCTGGCAAAGCCCTCCCTGCCCCAAGGCTTCTCCTATACAGGAAGCCCAACATCACAACCAGCTAAAACATCACACAATAGAGAGGAATATTCTGAGTTCACCAAATGCTTTATTATTATTATTATTATTATTATTATTATTATTATTATTAATTATTAGCTAGATGTTAAGTGGAACCAGTAGTGTAGTTATGGTGCCATTTTAAATTCTAGCCTTAATGCTCTTAGAGGCTGGCCCTACTCTTGGGGTGTTGAAATTCATCACTTCACAATGTGGTAATCCATCTATGCAGGTTAGGGGAATAAATTTGATCAGTTTGCATTTAAAGGTGAAGCTATCTGATATGCAGTTTCTGGAACAATATGCCAACCAAAACACAGGAAGTTCTTCCTAATGTTTAGCTAGAATTTCCTTCCTTGTAATTTGAATCCATTGATTAGGGTCCTCCCCTCTGGAGCAGCAGAAAACAAGCTGTGGCCATCTTCCTTGTGGCCACTGTTCAGGTAGTTGAAAATGGCATGCATGCATGCATGCATACATACATACGTTTTATTTGCATGCTGCCTTTCCACAGTTAAAATCATGCTCAAAGCAGCTTCCAACCCAGGGAAAGAAAAGTTACACAATTCTAAACACAACAAATGTCATCCTAAACAATAAATATAACATTAAAAAGTAAGCAACCAAATAGAACAATTTCCACGGAAATAGTAAAGCTACAAACAATATTGATAAAGCAATACCCCTTCCCCCCGAACTGCAAAGCAGGGCGCCAACCCTAGAGACTGTTCAGCAGACCCAGCTTTTGTAGCTGGAGTCAGTCTGGGCCCTCCCCTCCCAGGCCAGGTAGGAAAAAGCCTGCAAGACAGAGAGCAGGTCTTCCAGGACTCACAGCCAAGATGGCCTCTGGCCTCTTCAACAGCCTCAGCTTTTGTCACGACTCAGTCAAGGTCCTGCCCTCCCAGGCCAGGTGGATAAAGGTCTGCAAGGCAGGGAGCAGTCTTCTCTTCTTCAGGCTAAACAGACCCAGCTCCCTCAACCATTTCTCAAAAGGCTTGGTTTCCAGGCCCCTCATCAACTTGGTTGCCCTCCTCTGCACACCTTCCAGCTTGTCAATATCCTTTCAGGATATTTCTGTATGGTTTCAGGATGTACCAAAGGCTGGAGCGGCAAGAAATAATAACACCCGTTCCCCATATTTTGAAAATGGGGTATCTAGCAGTTATTCAGATCTGACCCCAGCTCTGATCGGAATACCCGGGGGCCTTGTTCAGCAGGGAGCAGAAGTAAAGGGAATTATGCTTGTCTTTATATTAGCAAAGCTGGAGGTTAATTTTATTTTCACAGCATCAACCAGTCGGCTTAAATTAGAAACACACACAAAGAAACACAAAAACCCTCATTTGATGGCAAGTCAGGGATGTCTTTGAAATCATCTTGATGCAAAGCTCCGTATTCCCTTGAAGCATTTTCAAAGTCAACATTTCTTAACAAGCCATAACATAATTGACTCTGGGTGATGTTTTCTTATCCGCATTGAATTATTCCAGCAATCAGGTTAACATGCCAAAATTGAAATCCTATCCGTTCTCATTACACAGATCTAATCAATAATATTAACTGAGAAGAGGGGAGGATGTCTTTATTAATCTAGGCAGCTAGGTATGCTTTTTAAATAAAGGGGCATAGAGTTATTATGCCAGGCTCATTGCAGCATAATAGCTGCCTGGGGTTCGTTCTCTGGACTTTTGAATGTTACGCTTGCTGATACCATGCTGGCTGCTAGCATGGTGTCCTGCTGGCTTGCTTGCTAAGATAAATTTGGGTTTCAGGGAGAGGGGGCAGGGAGAGGGCATAATAAATAGCACCTGGGCTCAGAGATCTGCATGGGTTGCCAATTTGCTACTGGGCCAAGTTCAAGGTAGCATATTTGGCCCGTAACAATTTGGGACATATATGGGACAAGATCACCTTCTCCCATATATGCTCCCTCAACTGTTTCAATCTGTGGAACTGGGACTGTTGCATGCGCCACATTATACCTGCTCTGCATTTGTAAGTCTTTTAGTGTGACAGCACCTACACTTTGGAACTCCCTGCCTATTGATACCAAGCAGGCGCCTTCACTATACTCTTTTCAATGCCTGCAAAATGCATTCTCGTTTAGACAAGCCTATCCAGGTGTTCAGAAAGCTGAGATAATCTGAATGTTTTCATAGTTTAGCCTTTGCATGTTTTAAAGCAGTGTTCCTCAACCTTGGGCCTCCAGCTGTTTTGGGACTACAACTCCCATCATCCTGAGCTAGCAGGACCATTGGCTGGGGATGATGGGAGTTGTAGTCCTAAAACAGCTGGAGGCCCAAGGTTGAGGAACACTGTTTTAAAGTATAGCTGCAAATTCCCCCCCTCTATTTTCTTGTTTTGCCTTTTTGTAAACTGCTTTGAGCATCCCGTCCCCCCACAATCAAGCAGTGTATAAATGTTATGAAATGATTAATAAAAGGAATAATAGCTCGGGGGTAGAGCATCCATTTTGCAGGTAGGGCTGCTCTCCTGCCTGAAATTCTCAAGAGCTGAGAGAAGTTGTGGGATATAAAAAACATAATAAAATGTCAAAAATCAAAAACTTCCCGATACAGGGCTGCCTTCAGATGTCTTCTAAAAGTTGTATCTCCTTGACATCTGATGGGAGGGCGTTCCACAGGGAGGGTGCCACTGCCAAGAAGGCCCTCTGCCTTGTTCCCTGTAACTTCACTTCTTGCAGTGAGGGAATCGCCAGAAGAGCCTCAGAGGCGACATTCATTGTTCTGTGCACTTTTTCCTCTGGCCACATTCACCTCTAGCCCATGGCCTCTGGAAGGTTGCTAAGAAGGGCAGAGAATGTTCCCCCACCACTGGCCTAAAACATAGGATGAGGGTTGCTGTTTGATCACTCACCTTGCTACAGTCCTACCTTGCAAGGTAAGCTTGGGAAGCTGTGGTGTGGCTGACGGTGTGGGCTGGTGTTGGGGATTCAATGCAGTGGCAACAAGGCGGAATTCAAATTAGCTCCTCCATAAATGAGTTAACGAGGGCTCATTTGAATTGGGTCTCAACCCACCTTTAAGCCAGGCTGAGGAACTCTCAGTCTACCCTACTGCTTACTGTTGGGCACTGCCCAATTTTAGATGCCTTGACAGGACTGTGAGGAGTGAAGCCCTCCATGTTCCTCCTTCTGCTTGTCAGCTTAGGCAGGCACATGATTAAGATGTGTAGCCCTGGAAAGGGGAGATGCAGTTTCCGTAACAAGAGACTGACAGCATGAGAACTTGAGGACAAAAAATTTCTATGGATGGAATCCATCTCTTTTGCATACCTGCCAAGTTGCTGTCAGAGAAATAAGGGACCCGGCCGGAAGTAGCAGACCGGAAGTAGCGCTGCCGCCATTTTGGAACTGGGCAGAGCATACTCAGAAGTGACTTTTGATGCTGCTTTGCCCACTTCCAAAATGGCCGCCGCGCCAGAAGTCGCACTGCAGCCATTTTGGAACTGGGCAGAGCAGCATCAAAAGTCGCTTCTGAGCATGCTCCGCCCAGTTCCAAAATGGCCGTCGCGCCAGAATAAACTGGGAAAAAAATTAAAAATCCGTTTTTTTCAGCTAGGGACAGCTGGAAAAACGGGGATTTCCCGGGGAATATGGGAGACTTGGCAGCTATGCGCCTTTGTACTGTGTACAAAGTCACACCATCATGCTTGTCACCCACAAAATGTGCTTCCAAGTTCCTTCAAATGGTTTTTCAAGATTCTGTGGAAATGATATGTGCCTTGATCCAATTTGGTTTTGTGGCATCACTGAGGGCAAACGAGGGCAAGAGAGAACAAGGACGCGTCAGATTGTTACCATTTAAACAACTAAGCAAACACATTAATCAGGAGTGCCAAAAATTACTAAGAGAGAGATGTAGGAGATTGTTCTCATTCCCAGAGTCTGTGTTGTGCATATGTGATATCAATAGTGGGACTTGTCATGGAAAGAAGAAGCCCACAAAAAGAAAAAAACAGTGTCATTGAAGCAATATCCAATCAGATGAATATTTGTATATTCCGGCGTATAAGACGACTGGGAGTATAAAACGACCCCCAACTTTTCCAGATGAATATTTGTATTATAGGCACCGTATATTCTGGCGTATAAGACGACTGAGCGTATAAGACAGGCATCCCCAAACTCCGGCCCTCCTGATGTTTTGGCCTACAACTCCCATGATCCCTAGCTAAGAGGACCAGTGGTCAGGGATGATGGGAATTGTAGTCCAAAACATCTGGAGGGCCAAAGTTTGGGGATGTCTGGTATAAGACGACCTCCAACTTTTCCAGTTAAAATATAGAGTTTGGGATATACTTGCCGTATAATAAATACGACCTGGCATATAAGACGACCCCCGACTTTTGAGAAGATTTTCCTGGGTTAAAAAGTAGTCTTATACGCAGGGATATACAGCACATGTATTTTGAGGGATGGGGGAACATTATGTAGCCCAGGGGTCAGCAATGTGGCACCCACCAGTAACTCCTATAGCACCTGTGAAAGTTCTCCGTAGACATCCCCTCAAAAATCTATGTTGAATGAGAGAGTGATCGATCTTCCTGCTTAGTTCTTGTTTGCACTGATTCCATGACAGCCATTTTGTGTTATGCTACCCCTACACGCAACATGGCTCCTTCTCAAGATCCCAGATGTGTCCACTGTCCACAACAGGTTGGTGACCTCTGATCTACCCCAATGAAATGGTTGGATTTTGACCAAAACTAGATGCAAGTGATCATTCCTGTAGGAGGCTACTGTAAATTCACAACTTGGTGAGTCACCATTGCCCTGGGTGATGCATCGGAACATCAACACACTCTTTTGAAGTGGCCATTTGAAAAGAAAGAAAGATCTTTGGTCGATGAGGATGATCCGCCCGGAGCTTCCTTCTCTGATTCCACCTCCTCCAGATGATTCATAGGCTCCTGGCTTCCTTATGGTAATGAGGCTGTGCACTTCGGCTCCTTCGCGCAGATTGTCACCGTAGTCTCAATTACTAATGCAGTGGTGGGAGCTTAGTTCCCTGACTCTGCTTGCTGAGTCATGTAACGCATTGCTTTTCTCATGGGAGCAAAACCTTTTTATACCCAGAGCTAAGCATAGGAGAGTCTGTCAATTTTGGTTCCTCACAGCTTTTATTTTTTTACTTCTCTACATTTCCACATCAGCTTGCAAACTCTCCTCATGGAAATTCATAAGCACTTCGCCATGCATTCCCCTTAATATACTCATCTTTAAATGCAATGTTGCCTAATAAATACATTGTCGAAAAGCAATTTCCTCTAATATAACACTTTTGTATACTGCTCTCAGAAATACAGGCATTTTACCCATGTTATCCTAGTACATGGGTCTTTGTACACATTGCCTGACTAGAAAACTACATTGCAAAATTCAGAATTGAATTTTGAAGGATGGCTGTTTTTCTCCAGTTTACATATTGTTTCAGTAAGTACAAAATAGGTAAGTTTGCTTTGAAATGCAAATTGGACCAGATTTCTCCAAGTCCAACCTTATGAAGCTGTTTCCCATCTTGTGATTCAAACAACCCATAGAAGTCAAGACAAAATCTACTTACTTTTTGTGAATCAAGTATATTTCCGATCTGTGCCACTTTAAAAACAACAACCCATTAACACTTAACATTGTCCTCTGCAATAGGTTCACATGCCAGCTTTTAAAAATAATAATTATTTAAGTTTTTACTTTATAGTAACAGAGTCACAGAATAGTAGAGTTGGAAGGGACCCAAAGGATCATCGAGTCCAACCCTCTGCGATGTGGGAATAAGCACAGACTTCACAGTGTTAAACATTTACAGTATTCAACTGTTAAAAGTGCTTGAAATAACTGCATGAAAACTACATGCAGTTGCAGCATTGCAATCCTGTAAATGTGTCAACAAACAAACTTCTGTAGTCAAATCAGTGCAAGCAGTTAAATGCGACAGAATTATTTAGGTACTGTATATGAATCACCGCATGTCCAGGAATCAGCAACACCCTGTCGTTTACATCTCAGTAAATCATAGGACCATTCCCCTTGTGCTCTTTACAAAATACAAATCAAAAATACACATAATGGCAGAGGGAGAGCATTGAAAATCCAACCTCCTGCACTGAAGGCTCAGGGCAGAGGTGTGGAACCTCAGGTCCAGCTGCTGAATCCTCTCTGTCTGCCCCCAGGACTGTCCCCAAAGCCACACCCCTTCCACAGGCCACACCGACCACTGTGGCTGTATAGAGCAGAGTTTCCAAACTTTTCATGTTGGGGAGACACTTTTCAGACAGGCAACATTCTGCGATGCAGTTATTCAGTTCAACTAGCAAACCGGAGGTTAAATGAAGCTCTTTCCAGTTCCGGGAGGAGCGCGGAGAGCGTTTGCATGACATAACCTACACATGGCAGCCGACACACTAATGTGTCATGACACACAGTTTAGAAAGCTTTGGTATAGAGGGATGGGTGAACCGGAGGCTCGCCTGGCCTCTCCATTTGGCCCTTCAAACTCTTCCAGTGTGGTGTAGTGGTTAAGAGTGGTAGACTCGTAATCTGGGGAACCGGGTTCGCGTCTCCGCTCCTCCACATGCAGCTGCTGGGTGACCTTGGTCTAGTCACACTTCTCTGAAGTCTCTCAGCCCCACCCACCTCACAGGGTGTCTGTTGTGGGGGAGGAGGGGAAAGGAGATTGTTAGCCGCTTTGAGACTCCTTCGGGTAGTGATAAAGCGGGATATCAAATCCAAACTCCTCCTCCTCCTCCTCCTCCTCCTCCTCCTCCTCCTCCTCCTCCTCCTCCTCCTCCTCCTCCTCCTTCTTCTTCTTCTTCTTCTTCTTCTTCTTCTTCTTCTTCTTCTTCTTCTTCTTCTTCTTCTTCTTCTTCTTCTTCTTCTTCTTCTTCCCAGCTCCATCTGGAATGCTGGCTGAGATCATACCTGCCAGCAGACTGTCTCACCAGAGTGGTGGATACTCTAGTTATCTCTTGCTTGGATTACTGCCATGTGCTCTACATGGGGCTACCTTTGAAGGGGACCCCGAAACTACAACTAATCCAGAATGCGGCAGGTAGACTGGTGACTAGGAGTGGCCACCAAGACCATATAACACCGGTTCTGAAAGACCTACTTTGGCTCCCAGTACGTTTCCAAACACAATTCAAAGTGTAGGTGGTGACCTTTAAAGCCCTAAACAAGGGGTCAGCAACCTTTTCCAGCCATGGGCCGGTCCACCGTCCCTCAGACCATGTGGTGGGACGGACTATATTTTGGCGGGGAAAATGAATGAATTCCTATGCCCCACAAATAACGCAGAGATGCATTTTAAATAAAAGGACACATTCTACTCATGTAAAAACATGCTGATTCCTGGAATGTCCGTGGGCCGGATTGAGAAGGCGATTGGGCCGCATCTGGCCCACGGGCCTTAGGTTGCCTACCCCTGCCCTAAACAGCCTCGGCCCAGTATACCTGAAGGAGCGTCTCCACCCCCATTGTTCAGCCCAGACACTGAGGTCCAGCGCCAAGGGTCTTCTGGCGGTTCCCTCACTGCGAGAAGTGAGGTTATAGGGAACCAGGCAGAGGGCTTCTCGGTAGTGGCACCCGCCCTGTGGAACACCCTCCCACCAGATGTCAAGGAAATAAACAGTCTGACTTTTAGAAGACATCTGAAGGCAGCCCTGTTTAGGGAAGTTTTTAATGTTTGATGTTTTATCGTATTTTTAATATTCTGTTGGGAGCTGCCCAGAGTGGCTGGGGAAACCCAGGCAGATGGGTGGGGTATAAATAAATAGATAAATAGATAAATAAAAAATTATTCCCAGGCCACCACCTAACTGGCCCTGCTTTGCACCATCCCTTGAGTGTTTTTGCCTGGCTGGAATGTGTCCTTGAACTCTGAGAATGCCGCTTGCTTTCCATGAGTGGGTGACAACAGAGCGTGAGCATAAAGTAGCGTACTGTACAAAGATAAAAAGTGACTCGTGTTGCTCTGTCCACTTTTTCCTCTGGCCCCACCCTCTACGAGCTTACCCCCCCCCCCATAGCAGCTCTCCCAAAGGGATTGTGTTCCTCAGGTAATAAAAAAGGTCCCTTCTTCCATCTTCAGATCTTGGCTTAAAACAAAAAGGCAAGAGTCCCTCGGGCGCACCTGTAAAGCTCTCTAACCCGGCTGAGAAATATTCACTGCCTTTCCCCTTTTGATTGTGATGGTAATACTTCTAGAAGGCCTGGCCACTTGCCAAAGGCAGCCTGGCTACAGCTTTTCTTCCCCGGCTAATCGCTGATAAAACAGGCAGGCCTTGATCATCCCTCTTGACATGAATAACGATGTTATCACCTCTGATGTATGCCCCAGAGCCAGATAATGTCCTTTGGCAGGCCTCTTTTTCTCTCCAACCCCCCCCTTCTTTCGTGAGATGTAAAATACAATGATTATGTTACAAGAACGAGATAAAGAGGTGCAATCTCCATTGCTTCAAATCCCTAATTGGAGCAGGAACTGGGGAAAGTGGCTCCCTTTGTTCTTGTGCCATTGTTGATGTAACTCGGGATCATTGTTAAAGTCGAGGATGGCGCTGGGCTCGCTTCATATTCTATTTTTTCCACAAACTATTTCTATTTTTTCTATTTTTTTCATAATGCATCTCCTTCCCACCTGCTTCATTGCTTCATTTTAATTTAATTTTATTTTTTGCTGTCCACCAATAAGGACAGCAGTGCGAGGTATCTGAGCACAATTTGGAACTAGGTATCCAAATTTAATCAACCACCCAGTAAATAAAGTTATATGTGTGTGTGCGTGAGTGTGCTTGCGCACACACACACACACGCACGCATGCACGCAAGCACACACACACACACACACACACACAATTGCAGCTTCAGAACAAAGAGTATATATCAATTGGAGCCGAGTTAGGCATGTCTAGTGCTTTTTTTTCTGGAGGGATGCAGGGGTATGCATACCCTTAAACATTTTGTGAATCTTTATACTTTTGTCCATTTACTGTATTTATTTTTCCTGATTTGAACTATAAAATGGTGATTTTCTTGAGTCAAAAGGAGAGTCCCCCTAAACATTTTTAAAGAGGAAAAAAAAGCACTGGCCATGTTCATTAACTTCAGTGGGTCTACTCTGAGTAGGACTAGCATTTGATAAAAACCGTAAGTAAAAAGTTAGGAGCAAACAATCATGGCTGGTCTAAGAGATTTCAGATATACTGCCACCTGCTTGGTAATTGATTTATTAGACTCCTCTAGAAAGATACCCCAAAGGGTCTTTATGTTATTTGGTTATATTAACATAGGAATGCAACGTTATACAGTAACACTGAAGTTCCATTGATTTAGGGATGGACAAATCCTCTCAATTTTGGCTTCTCTCCATTTTTATTTTTATTTTCCCATTCTTAAGTTCAGTTCTCTGAATTTCTGCATCAGTTTGTGAGACGAGTCCCCATGGTAATTTGTCGGCGTTTTAGCGCAAATTGCTTATTACATGCATCTCTCTTTGTGTGCAGTTGTGGCCCATGTGCACATTTTGCAATCTATTACCCCTCATATGTTGCATTTTATGTCCCTCCCTCTAATATATCCATTTCTGTACCTGCTTTCCCCTAATATACTCATTATTTTAGTTACAGGTAGGTAGCCGTGTTGGTCTGCCATAGACAAAACAAAATAAAAAAATTCCTTCCAATAGCACTTTAGAGATCAACTAAGTTTGTTATTAGTATGCACTTTCGTGGTATCTGAAGAAGTGTGCATGCACACGAACACTCATACCAATAACAAACTTAGTTGGTCTCTAAGGTGCTACTGGAAGGAATTTTTTTATACTCATTATTTGGTTGCAGAACTATATCACAATCCAGAGAAGCTGTGCATCAGTTTGCATATATTTTTAGGAAAGTTCATTTTAGGTCAACTCACTTTAAAATCTGGTTGTAGCTAAATTTCTCCCCCATCTCTACATTGATGTCAATGGGAAGAAACTATGCATGTTGAAACATATCGAGATTGTCTACTTTTTTGCGGTGGGGGATGCTGAACCATTTTTAAATCTGAAAAGTTTGCCCAATCAGGAGTGAACTGGCTTTGCAGATTTTATAAAACAGCCAAATTAACCACTTAGAATCATAGAATTTTAGAGTGGGAAGGGACCACAAGGATCATCTAGATAGACCGATCCCCTGCAATGTAGGAATCTTTTGCCCAATGTAGCTCTCGAATCCACAACTCTGATTTGTTGACTTTGTTGTACAGTTGGAGGAATGGGTAAATCTGTCCATTGTGGCTTCACTCAGTTTCTCATTTTTCTGATCTTAAGTTCAGTTATCTACATTTCCACATTGGTTTGTGATTATTATTATTTTTAAAAATTCCTCACGAAAATTCATCAGCATTGGCGTGTGAATTTTTCCTACTAACCAGATTCTTTTTCATATGATTTTGCCTAATGTACACATTTTCATAAAGCGCTTTTCGCTAATCTAACACATTTTTGTATGTAAATTTTCCCTAACATAATGCATTTTAATGTACCCTAATATATGCATTTTTGTACACATTGCTTTGCTGGAGAAAATTCCCTTGCGAATTTCAGAGAAGTGTGAATGTCAAAAGATGGCTATGTTGCAGATTGCATATTGTTTCGAAAAGCACAAATTAGGTAGGTTTGCCTTTAAATGCAAACTCAAGTTTGCATCCCCCACCCCCATCTCTAGTGTGTGTTAACTTGGCTGGACGCCCAAACTCTTAACCTGCGATTGCAAACAGGTTTTTCAGCTTGCGGCATTTCAAGAAACTAGGCTATTATTATTTTCCGTCAGAGCTGTTGCTCACCCATCCCATGAGCAAGGTAGGAACACTCGGCTCAAAAAGAAAAGTTTTGCGGTGTCAGCCTTTGTCTGGATCTCCCTTTAAGATCTTTCAGGTATAAGGAAAAAGCTTAAAAGCTTTGCTGCTGCTCTGCCTTCCAGAATAGGTTTAATCCCTTTTAACAACACTCTGATCTGACAGTTTATTTTGCTGTAGGCTTTTTTGCGTTCGCGGTTGCAGCCAAAACTTGACAAGTACTTATTGTTAATTCTGAATGTATTACCCGGTGACAAATGTATCTCCCATTTACACGCGACACCCAGAATGAAATGCATATGATCAAATTTCCTATAGCTGAAATGGGTTAGCTGCTAAGAGCATCTCCATATCATTCCAGGGTGGCAATCAATCCAAAGCCATTGACTTATATATATATATGTATGTTTTTCTTAGTAGCGTAACTCACAGCCGGGTTGGGGGGAAAACTAAGAAGGGTTGCAATCTGCCACTTTGCTTGGGCAAGATTAAAGTAAAGCTAAAAATACACCCACCAATTTTTCTTGGCCATTTTCCAGGTGAATAGTAGGGAGATATGTCACTACAATGGAAAACAAATTCAGGTTGGATTTTTCTACAGGATATATATATATTTAAGGGACAGATGGAGAAATTTGCGTCTCTCCCATATTCTCACATTGTCCAAAACCAACGGCACTGGAAAATTTAAAAACTACTGTAGTGGCACTCCTGCTAGCATCATTTTAAAAAAGAAAAAGCAACCAGCACTACCCATTGCTAACAAGAATCGTTCCCTGTCAAAACTGTGTTGTTAATTCACACGCCAACTATGCTTTAAATGAGAGGTGAGGAAGCTTGGCCTGTGGGCCAAATATGGACCCCCAGGGCTCTCTCTGTGGCCCCTTAGACTCTTCCCAGGCCACCCCATCCTCTGCCACATCCTCTTTGCTCAGGCCATACTCCAGTCCTACATCTTGCCCTCCTTGAGTGATTCTGCCTGGCTAGAATATGTCCCTGGATTCTGGTCATGCCTCTTGCTTTTGTGGATGGAGAGCAGAGAGGGGTGTGTGAGTATGCACAGGAAGTTGCCTACTGCCACAAATTTACATTCACTGCTCTACCCATATTTGTCTCTGACTCTGTCCCCACCTTCTTCTTCTTCTTCTTCTTCTTCTTCTTCTTCTTCTTCTTCTTCTTCTTCTTCTTCTTCTTCTTCTTCTTCTTCTTCTTCTTCTTCTTCTTCTTCTCCTCCTCCGCCGCCTTCGCCTTCGCCTTCTTCGCCTTCTTCATTTTATTTGATCTTCACTTCTGTTGCAATATTGGAAGCATGTCTGCAACAGTGAGACCCCTATGTTCCACAAAACCCATTTAGTAACGCCACTGAAATTCTCAGAATATTGGGCCTGGAATAAAAACCATTTTTCCTACTTATAATGCTTGGGCTGCATTATGAAGCAACAGCATTTCTCCAGAAAGCTGTACCTCCCTCCCTCCCTCCCTGGTAATGGCAGCATTCTTTGTATTGGGGACCATGGGAAACATGATTTTCCCAGTGTACCCAAATCCTTAGAATGTATGCCAGACACCCTCAGAACTATAGTCTGAAGCATGCACCCCCAAACTGCAGCCCTCCAGATGTTTTGGCCTACAGCTCCCATGATCCCTAGCCAACAAGACCAGTGGTCAGGGATGATGGGAATTGTAGTCCAAAACATCTGGAGGGCCGAAGTTTGGGGGTGCCTTTTCTGAAGGATCCCTTGTGCCTGGGACACAGCTGAGCAGAGCCACCAATCTCCAGTATGTTCTCCAACTTAATACTGTTGTTTGAGACTTGCTGACCATACTAGAAGCTTCTGCTGTGCTGTCAGGGCTTGGATATAGGCAGGAGACAAGTGCCAGGGCTTAGATATGGGCAGTAGTCACTTGTAGTTCAGTGGCTGACCACACTGGCAGCTGATGGCAGCTCCAGCAACTACCGTGTTTCTCCAAAAATAAGACACTGTATTATATTCATCGTTCCTCAAAAAAACTCATGGTGGCTTATTTTCAGGGGATGTCTTATTTTTTAATTAAGTATGGTGGTACAGTTTAACCTACAAGGTTAAACTGCCTATCACTATGGCTTATTTTCGGGGTATGGCTTATTTTTGGAGAAACATGGTTATTGAAGTTCAGTGTGACAATGAGCAATCCATAGAAACTCAGTAGAGTCGGAAGGGACCGCAAGTCCAACCCCCTGCAATGCAGGAATCTTTTGCCTAATGTAGGGCTCAAACCCATGACCCTGAGGTTGTCTCATGCTCTACCAACTGAGCTATCCCATGTTTGTTTGGATATGAGAATGCAAAAATTTGTTACAGACACAAAATTTCAAAACACGGTGCTGCCTGAATACAGCTACGCGCTCTATGGTTTCTCCATGCAAACAAAGAAGTGACCTTTCCAGGCAACGGAACAACTCTTCTTTTCTTATCTCTGCAGCTGTGATTTCCTGGGTGAAGCAGGCACCTCAGGCAGTTGAATGCACATGCTTCCCTTTCACTCACCCATCCCCTCTGAGCAGCCCCGGGCACTGGCAACCCATGCTACACCCCTGTTGTTAGGGCCCAAACTATACTATACATTCAAAGTAGTATTATACCACTTTAAACTAGCAGCCCCCCAAATCCTGCAAATTGTAGCTGGTTAGGGGTGCTGAGAGTTGTTAGGACACCCCTATTCTTTACAGAGAACTACAGTTCTGTGAGCATAGCTGCCAAGTTATAGGCTTCCTCGCGAGAAAAGGGAAAACTTGGCAGCTATGTCTGTGAGTTCCCTGCGAAGAGAAATTGCCTGTTAAGCCACTCTGGTAACTGTCAATTTTTGAGGGGAATAGGGGTCTCCTAACAACTCTCAGGGATGTGGGTGGTGCTGTGGTCTAAACCACTGAGCCTAGGGCTTGCCGATCAGAAGGTTTGAATCTCTGTGACGGGGTGAGCTCCCGTTGCTCGGTCGCAGCTCCTGCCAGCCTAGCAGTTCGAAAGCATGTCAAAGTGCAAGTAGATAAATAGGTACCGCTCCGGTGGGAAGGTAAACGGCGCTTTGGTGCGCTGCTCTGGTTTCACCAGAAGTGGCTTAGTCCTGCTGGCCACACGACCCGTAAAAACTGTCTGCGGACAAACATTGGCTCCCTCGGCCAGTAAAGTGAGATGAGCGCCGCAACCCCAGAGTCGTTCATGACTGGACTTAACTGTCAGGGGTCCTTTACGGCCTTGGTCCTGTATATCTGAGGGAGCATCTCCACTCCCACCGTTCAGCCCGGACACTGAGATCCAGCACCGAGGGCTTTCTAGCGGTTCCCTCATTGCGAGAAGTGAGGTTACAGGGAACCAGACAGAGGGCCTTCTTGGTAGCAGCACCCGCCCTGTGGAATGGCCTTCCATCATAAGCAGCTATCTTTATTTTAAAAGATATCTGAAGGCAGCCCTGTTTAGGGAAGCTTTTAATATTTAATGCTATATTGTTTTAGTATTCGATTGGGAGCCACCCAGAGTGGGTGGGGAGACTCAGCTAGATGGGCGGGGTATAAATAATAAATTATTATTATTATTATTTACCTTTTTAACAACTCTCAGCGCCATCAACAAACTACAGTTCCCAGGATCCTTGAGGTAAGCCATGACTGTTTAAAGTGGTGTCATAGTGTTTTAAATGTATGTTGTGGATGCGGCCCCAGGAGACAAATCCAGGCTACGTGAAAGGGATTTGTCATGAAAGCAGAGGTTTCTTGAGAAAGCTTTCATTAGAAAGCAACACACACACACAGGTCGACACAGGGCTAGGCCCAGAAACTGCCTTCCTTCCTCAGGGAGGCACAAGCATTTCCTCCTTTCCTAAAGTGTGCATTAAAGGAGTTGGGGGAGGAGGCTTGAGTGAGGTGGTTTCATGTTTATATATTGGTCACAAAAAGCCGTGGGAGGCCTAATTCCTGTCAGACTTTACGAGCCATTTATGAGGAAAGCATTCTCCAAAGCTTTTCATGGGTCAAATAAAAATAAATTATGCCAAGGTTTATGGCAATATGCAGTAACGATTGGGCTGGGAGACAAATATTTGCAAGTCGCCCTTCCTTCCTTCCTTCCTTCCTTCCTTCCTTCCTTCCTTCCTTCCTTCCTTCCTTCCTTCCTTCCTTCCTTCCTTCCTTCCTTCCTCCCCATCTCTCCCTCTCCCCACTGCTCCCATTGTGGTATACCAGACTACAACCAGCAGTTAAGCAAAGCGTTATCATGGGGAGATACAATGAAGGCTGGTCTATTTGGGGAAGTGGCTCATTGCCCCACCAACCTCAGTCTGTCCTCAGCCAACCTCGCAACCAGTCAGGGGCTGGCTATGTCTTCTATTGGCTCTGGCTCCACCTACAGTACTGTTGGTGGAGGATCTGAGCAATATGAATCCATCGGCCCTTGGCTGAGTAGTGAAAGAAGGGATTAAGATGTATGGCATACCTTTACTATGATGGAGCACAGGAACCTCCTGTTAGGATCTCCTACACACGAGTAGGACCCTGGCAGAGACACATGCCCGACTGGCATGTTCCCTCCCCCCTGGCCGATCGTTCAGGAGCTTCAAAAGCTTTCTTCAGCCCGAACATCACAGCAACTAATGCCAAGAAACATCAGCACACTTACGGATTTGCAGAGTTCGCGCAATTGCGTAACAGAACTCAGCAACTAAGCATTTTGGCTAATCTACTTTTATTTACATATAAATACACACGGAGCACTGCATCATGGCTCCCTCTCTCTCTAGCATCAGGCAGCAAAGAGAAAGAACAAAGGACAACAGTCCCACTTCACAGAACACAGTAACACAAACATCCTGTCTCCGTCACTTCCCACTCTGTGGAGTCAAAACATACACCGTCATGTGATAGACAAAAATCCCATGACTGCAGACATAGGGAATGAATCTCCAACACCTCCCTCAGGAGGTTGTGGTCTCACTGCAGGTTTCTATGCAAAGGTTGGGTGGCCATCTGTCATGGATGCTTCAGTTGAGATTCCTGTATTGCAGGGGGTTGGACTAGATGACTGTCAGGGGTCCTTTCCAACTCTACAATTCAATGAAGCTGCTTTACACCAAGGCAACCTGTTAGTTCAAGTAGCTCAGTATTGTCTACACTGACTGGCAGCAGATTTCTGGGGTTTTGGACAGGGTTCTCTCCGAGCCCCACCTGGGCTGTGATTGAACCTGGGACCTTCTGCATGCAAGGCAGATGTCCCACTACTGAGCCATGGAGCGCCTCGAATGCACACACCCAGGAGCCAGTTTTTTATTATCACTAGAAACCAAAGTTATATCAGTGAAAAGGAGGTCCCCCCCTTTCTCTTTTTCATGCACTCATCCCCATAACTACGGTTCACCAAGCGATGTTCTTATTATGGATTTATACTAATCCTTCTATTGAATTATTTATATAGGAAATCCTTGAAACACCTGTCTGGCTGCTATCTGATGAACCAGCTCTTTCATACCTGACATCCATGTCAGTTTAATCAGTGGGAATATGCTATTATCTTGGCTTCATAAGAAGAAGAGGGCAGCAGTGGGGAAAAAAAGGCAAATATACCATGCACTTCAGCAAAGAGTAGATAAGCAAATTTAGCTAGCTAAAGACCCGCAGACAACAATTTGGCTGTTGGTCTCAAGTCAACAGATAAAACCCAGAAACTGAACCAAGTTTAAAGAGGATCCCCTGGACTCAGCTATACAGCTGCAAATAAAACGTTTTAACTATGTTGTAAAGTGCATTACACAAATGTGGCACTAGATGGCGATTTTCACAATGTTTTTTTACAGTTACCGATGCTTCTCTATTCTATATGACAAAAGTGCTCTTCTCTCCTTATTTAGAAGGCACAGCAAGGATCTCACTTGCAAGAATCTGATAAACCACCTCCTTGAGGCAGTGCCCATGGAGCTGGGGTTACATTGGGAAGATGCGGAAGGATGTACTACCCACAAGTGGTATGATAGGGTACTTGGCTTTGACTGATAAATGTACACAACACTGTAGAGTGATGTTTGGAGAAACAAAAGGCATGCAGGTCTCCAGTAGCCCCAGGGAAGGTAGGGGAGAAACTGCCTCAACAGTTATCTCAGGCCATCAGTGGTTTTGTGAGGGGCTGCTGGTGGTTTGTGTGCTCCCTGACCTGGGCTCCAGTGGCTTCCAGTTGCAACAGCTGATTATTGATACGCAATCCATTGCACTTCCATCTGTTGGTGGCAAGGAAAAAAGAGCTGTATAAAGGATAATTCCTGGATGCCAAGTAAAATGTGGAAATATAGGCTGTTAGACCTTTAAAATAACTTCCATCTAGAGTATATGGGAAAAATGACATGTTTGATAAACTAAAAATGGTTTACTTATAAACTATCCAATGGTTTATGTGCTTTCCCATACATCAGTCATAAAAGTTGCACGGGCGGTAAAACTTGGCTTAGTTGCAATGTGCTGAAAGTTCCTAAATAATTGGTATAGGAACTCAAGAGTGGCATTAAATGCCTCCCTAAACAGGGCTGCCTTCAGATGTCTTCTAAAAATCTGGTAGTTGTTTTTCTCTTTGACTCCATTGGGAGGGCGTTCCACAGGGCGGGCGCCACCATCGAGAAGGCCCTCTGCCTGGTTCCCTGTAACTTGGCTTCTCGCAACGAGGGAACCGCCAGAAGGCCCTCGGCGCTGAACAATCCAACAGCATAATGAACAGCCTAACAGAGCAGTGGTCAAATAAGGCACCAGAGAATTAACAAAAAAAATTCTCTCTTTTTCTCTTCCTCAGCTCCTCTAAACATATTGAATCTCTGAGCATCCAAGGCTTAAGGGAGTGAACTGTGCTTCACATTACCAGCATCATTTATTTATAACACACAAATGATAAATATTAATCAAATCTATTTACCGCCCACCCTTGATGAGTTTAGAGCTGCTAGCTAATGCCCAATGACTCCATTTCTCCTGCTGGGATTTTGGGCTCCTGGTGAGCATGCTGGAGAGGGTGGTTGTGGGGGGGGGCTGACAGGATGAGGAGAAACTGCTGAGAGGGAGGGCGGAGAAACCCATGAGATTAATTTAATTCCCCCTCCTTCTCTGCTTCATTTTTCTCACTGCATGTGTAAGCTCAGTTTGAGGCAGGGCTGAATGCCTTGGAAGTAGGTTACCTGGAAGAATGCCTGTATATGCCTCCTTGAACCTTAAGATATGGTTTGAAGGCCCTGAGCCAGTATTTCTGCCAAGTGAGAGGAGGTGGAGAGCAAAGAAGTTCTAGATCAGGCACCCCCAAACTGCGGCCCTCCAGATGTTTTGGCCTACAACTCCCATGATCCCTAGCTAACAGGAGCAGTGGTCAGGGATGATGGGAATTGTAGTCCAAAACATCTGGAGGGCCGAAGTTTGGGGGTGCCTGTTCTAGATATTGTTTATTCACAAGTAGACCCCGTACATATTAGCTGTGCAATGACTCTAGGTGTGTTATGCTATCTCTCCTGGGCCAGGACCTTTTGGACCTTTTGGCTCCACCCCTTCCTCAGATAGCTCCAAGGGTTCTTTAGCAAAACTCTCCCTCCACTCAGTGGGAAGGTCCCTCAAGGGGATCCTCGCTGTTGGTTCCAGGACACCAATGCCTGCTCCTCAAGTTTCATGACTTGTGTCTGGTTCATCCAGACTGCTGGCCAAACTGACTAGAGCTGATGGGAGTTGATATCAAACAATATTTGATAGGCACTACACTGGCTCCTTCTGGTCTCTGGTGCCTTGCCCAAGGCCCTTCTCCCAAAATCCTGGACTTGACACTGGATCTTCTCTCCCCAGGCTAATAATGAGTACCATGGTTTCTGCTTCTATTACATGACTGGTCCTTGAAACAGGGTGAAATGTAGAGTCTGAATTGAAGCAAACTATCCAGACTCAGACCCTGAAACAGGGGTTGCCAGTGTGCTGCCCACGGTCACACATGCACCCATAGAAACTTTCTCTGGTGCCCTGGGCTCTCCTCTGCTGAAAGCAGGCTTGACAGAAGCTTTCCACTGCCTCCAATACATACTTGGTTGCAGTTTATCTGAGCTGTGCCTGTGGCAGCTTCTCCAGTCTGCAAATGCAATCCTAACCACACTTCATGCGGTAAATAACGAAGGTACTTTGCTCAAACTTCTGCCATTGTTTTAATCAGCCACTTCCCCCCTCTCAGTGTCCCTCCCTTCTTGATCCCGTGCCAATGCCATGCCCACTGCTCTTGTCTTCACTTTGGTCCCCTATCCTGCCTAGACCTCATGCAAATCCAGGATTTGTGATGAGGTATTACAAAAAAGAAAAAGAAAAAAGAAAGGTGTTGGTACTCACCATGAAGTTGTTACAGTAACAACTTAACATTGGTGTGTGTGTGTGTGGGAAGGTGCCAGTACTGCATACCCTTGAGTACCCCCGGAAAAGAAAGCACTGGAAATACTCCATTATGGGCTGCGTGATGACGGTCTTACATTTTTATTATATGGAACTTTATGTTGAATTGGTAAGGCGTTCCACTTGATTGGAAATGATTTCTGAGTAAACACACATAGATAGGGTTGTGCCGCCAGGCACTGAAAGAGCAGGCAAGTCTGGGAGAATTTCTACCAGGTAACAACAGTAATGCTATCAAGTTTGCATTGTCTTTCACAGCCACGTTATCCAAAGACTCCTCCAAACCCTCCACAGTTCTGTTTATGTATGTCTGTTGTGATACTCTTATCTTTATCTCCCTCTCTCCCTCTCTCTCTCTGGTTCAATGTTGCATCAACAGGAAAAATGACAGGATTTTGAAATGAACTTGAGATAAACTGTTGTGCAAACCTCTTTCTCATCTCCAGTTTTGCACAACAATATCACACAGGGTTGGGATAGGGAAGCCGGATGCCAGATTGTTCTTCCCTTCCTTGTTGCTACCTGTAACATTATTGTTTAGATTTGAGGATTTATTTGAAGCTATTTTTAACAGTATCTCCGCCCGAATGTGCCTTCAAGCACGCCGGGACATCTGTTTGCTTTCCAATTCAAATGACAGGCAACAGAAAGTGTGGAAACACAAAAGGCGTATTTCAAAAGCAGCTAAATGACTTTGTTTAATTTTTAATTTGTTCTGGATAACATGAAAGTGTATTTAATCTTCCCACTCTGAAAGGAACATGTTCTTACGGCGAGCAGAGTAGAGATGGGAGGAGAGAGACGAAGGAGGCAGGGGTGGGCAAGCCAACTAAAGGGTTTTAATTAAGTTTTAAAAGAGGAGTATCACCGTGGGAACAATTACTAACTTTTATTCCTTCTCAAGTGGCATATATTGTTAAAGAAATACAGCACACCCATTTCCTGTCCCTTGGGAAACCCAAAGCGTTCAAGTGTAATAGAAAAACAGCCTTGCCAAAGACTGTTTGCCATCAGCTTTCATAAGGGGGGGGGGTCAAATAATAATAATAATAATAATAATAATAATAATAATAATAATAATAATTCCACCCTATGTTCCAAAGGAGCCCAGGGCAGCAGACACACAAATGATAAAACAAGTTAATACATCTAAAAACAAATGTCAATACTGATGAAGACTAGGAAAGAGCTCTACTTGAAAGGCTTGTTGGAAAAGGAAAGTATTCAGTCAGTGCCAAAAGGACCACAAACAAGGTGCCAATCTAATATTTAACCAGAGAGAATCCCAAAGGGGAGGTTCCCAATTCCTGTTTTGTGCAGAACAGGCCTTCTGATAAAATGGTACCTGCAGAGCTTAGGTGATCAGTTTGGTACATACGGGAGAGATGATCTTTCAGATCTCCTGGTTCCAAGCTGTATACATAGTATAGGAAGGTACTGATAGTGTGTATGTGTGAGTGTGTCCACAATGACAACTAATTCCTATATCTCCCTCCTTTCTTCGATCACGTTGCTGGGTGATAGAACAGCCTGCCAATGATCAGCAAGTAGGAAAAATCAGCTGATGGGACTGAACGGTTAGGAAATATGTGGGGACCTCTCTGTCTTTCGAGATGCCTGTCAACGTTGGGAAAGGTGACTGATGACCCCTGTTATGGAGGGTCAGTTAAGAATTGATTGGAGGCACCTTGAGGGTGCAGAGACTCTCTCTGGGGATCTTATGTGGGCATCCAATATGCTGCTTTGTAGCGAATGACTCTGCTTTTGCTCTGTCTCAGGAGGAGCCAACGTGTTGCCCTCGAGGTGTTAGCATTCTATGATTCAAGGATGGCACAACAAGTTTGCAGAAATGTTATTTGCTTATTTAACTCACAAAAGTATTTGCATACCGCTGTCTCATAAAATACCAGTCGTATGTACAAGAATATAAAAACTATGGATAGGATCTTCTTTCTGAAAGTCTGCACTTTCTCCTAGATTTAATGTTGAGGAAGGGGTAGTATGGTGTTGAGGATGGTGCCTGATTCTAAATGCATTCAACTCATTTAACGGTGACTATCTCTGTTCAGGAAAGGTTGCAGCTGGTCCACTGGCCTCAACTGGTGGAAGACACTCTGCCTCAGAGGCCATCTATCCCTCAATGGACAAAGCTGGAGCAATGCGCACCCCCAAACTATGAACCCGATCCTTTAAAGGCAGGGATAAGGATGCTTTTTTCATCCTGAAGACCACATTTCCTGCAAGGCAACCTTCCAAAGGCTGCGTGTCAGTGGTGGGCAGGGCCAAAGGTTGAGCAATCCATGTAAATCTTGCCTTTGTGTGGTTAGGCTAGTTTCTACACACACATTCTGACCTCCATCCAAGCAAGCAAGACACATGATCAGGCCAGGGAAAAGCATTTGGGGTGCAAAGCAGGGTGACTGAAGGGTGTGGCCCGGAAGAAGTTCTGAGAGCTAGGTAGAGAGATTTGAGGCGAATCTACACTGCTTGGTTATAACGTTAAAAATGCGTTATAAAAATGTGACGCTAGAGGGCGCTGCAGAGCAGCGATCCGTCGGTAATGGGAAATTGCATTGAGAGCTATATAACTTTTTAATATAGCCTTTAATAGTGTTTTTACAGATCAGTGTAGATCCAGCCCTGGTTTCTCACCGCTGTTTTAAGGGGCATGTAGCCCCATTTAGAATTGGTTGGGTGCGACCTTCCCATACAGGTGAACCAGTGTTGCTGTGGGTATTCTGTGCCAACAAAAATCCTTCTCTGGCATGGCCAGTTACTTACACCTGCTCTGTGGTTAGGCAAAGAATCCATGAAATCTTTCCATGGGGGCTTTGGGCATAGCTGCCAAGTTATCCCTTTTTAAAAGGGATTTTCCCTTATGCTGAATAGGCTTCCTCGCGAGAAAAGGGAAAACTTGGCAGCTATGGCTTTGGGGTTGTCAGGGATGTGATGGCATAAATAAGCACATCCAAGACCTGCCTTTGGAGGTGAGTTTTCTGCAAGTACATGCCCTTAGTCATAATTAGAGGTTAACTCTCAGGAGATACAAGAGCACTGAGCCTGTTCTACTTGCCAGAATATGACTCTCTCTCTGAACCAGAATGCAAGTGCTAATAACTTCAGTGTTGCTGAGCTATAACTCACTAACCTCCTTTCCTCCCCCTCTTTGGGTTTCCTTCAACTGGAAGCACCCCTGCCGCAGAACCAGCCATTAAAGCAGTGTGTAACGTATGATTATTGTTTTCTTAGTTTATTGGAGATCGTTTCAAGAGGCCAAGCATATTAACGGAGGAGCCTGGAGGTATACTTTTGGTCATGGCTCGCCCTTAAACGGCTCCCATTTATGCGCAAATATAAGCATATGACACCCGCAGATAATTAGGTTGCAAATGGCTTGGTGGAGTAATTGCAGCATTCCTCTTGCATAGCTGAAGCTTCAAAGTAATTTCAGGTTTTTATAATTACAGAGCAAGTGGACTGTAATAATTTCAAAATGTTCTGGGCTGGATTAAACACACACACACACACACACACACACACACACACACACACACACAGTCATGAACTAAAGGTCTGCAACAGAGCCTGTTGGGAAGAGACTTGGAGAATAATAGAATTGTAGAGTTGGATTGGAGCCCAAGGGTCATCAAGTCCAACCCCTTGCAATGTAGGCATCACAATTGAATAATTCCTGACAGTTGGCACTCCAACCTCTGTTTAACCCCCCCCCCCATGATGGAGAGTCCACCACCTTCCAAGGTAGTCCATTCCACTGTGGAGCAGCTCTAACTGACAGAAAGTCAGAATTTCCTTTGTTGTAATTTAAATCTGGTGGTTCAGGTCCTACCGTCTGGAGTAGAAGATGCTCGAGATGCCTGTGGGATTTCCACAAGCAGAACCTGAGCACAAGAGCACTCTCCCCTCCTGTGGTTTCAAGGAGCTGTCTCTGGCCATGGAGACAGAACATGGTCATCATGGCTAGTAGCAATGGATAGCTTACTCCTCCATGAATTTGTCTAATTAAAGCCATCCAAGTTGACGGCCATCGCTGCTTCTTGTGGGCGTGAATCCCATAGCATAACTATGCATTGTGTGAACAAGTACTTTCACTGGTCTGAATCTTGAATGTCCCTGAGTTCTTGTTCACACAGGTCCCGCTATTCAAATGCTCATTATACGAAAATTCACTTATCCAAACATTAGTACCCCAAACCTTGCAATACAAACCACAGAGTCAGAGATCCGAACAGCCAGCCCTGTGTGTAGTTGTAAGGGGGAAGGCTTATAGGGAGCAGCCCCCCCTCATCAGGTCGAGTTCCTCTCAGAGCAGCAAGTCCAGCAGTGGATCAGATTACAGGAGTCAGGAAGCAGATGGGGAGAGACAAGGCTCTGGCAGCGTCAAACAGCCTCCACACCAAGTAGAGAGGGAGGAAGCTGGGGAGGAAGGGACAGGAGAGCAGTCAGAGGGATGGCCCTTCCCCCCGACGCCTGAATTGAGGCGTACGGCACCCTGTAGGACAAGGGGAGGCGCTTTGGAGTTCCCAAGCTGTTATGTTGGACGCGAAACAGAAAGAAGCCATTGTGAGGTTCTGACTCAGACTAAGCAGACATGCTTTCCAGGCACTTTGCACTGTAAATAGAATGCACAATAAAAAACATCTTAAAGACAAGCAGATGTGGAGCATCGTTACTCAAGAGTAGCCGCAAGAACCTCTGACAGCAGTACTGTAAACAAATAAGGAGCCATAAGCAAGCTTTACTTTTTTGTGCTTTGCTTGTCTGTGGCAGCCGTTTCGCCAGAAACCATGGTGGGAGAGAGGAATGGAAAACAGGGGAGAGGTCAGAAATAATATGTCCCCCCCCTCCCTTCCTTGTTTGCCTTTTGCAAGGTTTCAGAGGGTTTTCCTGGGTTTTCCACAATCTTTTCATCATTTTGTGGTCAAAATGATGGGTCGGGAACGTATTAGAAATTTCCCCATAGGAACAAATGGAAATTGCCAGCTTAGTATGTGAACACTTGCCTAACAAACCATTTCCTGAGAATGTATTGTGTTCGGATAGTGCAACCTTTGTGTATTGTGTGGGGAAAGCATTAGCCACATTTCTTCCCTCCCCACTCTCCTTTTCTGCATCTTTCTTCCTTTATTTTCCCTTTTATCTCCCCCCCCCTTTCCCTTTCCCTCCCAGAATTTCCCCCTCCTGGGGATTTGCAAAGATTTGCCCCACTTAAAAGTACCAAGAGGGCAAACTCATGAGCAGAGGCAAAACCCAACTTTTGGCAGATGGAAGGTCCTGTGGGAGAGAGCCTTGCAGAAATCTGTGGGGAGGGGATTCAGCCCAGCTTCTATTCTAATTTCTTCAGGGACTTGGAGCAGAGTGCCAGATGTCTGAGCAGATTAAGGGTTAACCTCTTGAGCATATTAAGAGTCGCTGGAGTTTTCTCAGCCATCAACATAAAGGAAGAATTACTGATGCCACTATTCATGAAAGCACCAATCAGACATAAAACAACTGCCAAGGCTTTTCACATGTCTCATTGTGCTTCATTGCACGGTGATGACTGAAGTGCCCCAGGGAGTACTTCTCAAAGTATTCTCTATTGTACAGCAAAGAGTACATGATGCCTGAGTCTGGCACTTATCTTCACGTGCAGAGCAATGAAGAATTCGGTGTTGACACGGTTGCAAACGTGCTGCTGAGCATCTCCTGGGTGTGTTAATGGTAGGGGAGACGGAGATGCCTGCCTCTCTAATTCTCCATGCATGCAATGCCTTCACTCTTGATAAGCAATTCATAAAACCCACAAAGGTATTTACTTGTTGTGTGGTTTCTTCTTCTCAACAATGGGATGTGCCCTATGCCATTTGACCTATAGTGAGGTGGGGAACCTCAAGCCCAAGGGGCCACATGTGGTCCTGCAAACCTCTCTATCTGGTCCTTCATATTCTCCCTGGGCCACAACCTCTTGCTAGACATCCCACTCACTGTCCTTTTTGCCTGGCTGGAATATGTCTTGTGATTTAATCTTGACTCTTGCTTCTCTCTACTCCTTACCTATCTTAACATGTCTGCTGGAACTAGAAAGTATTAAGTTACTTATGTATCTATCCTCATTTGGGAGGGATTTCTGGAGTCTTGAACCCACAACACTGAATGCACATCTTCTAGTACTTATAAGGCCTGTGCTGAGCCATGGGGGACCACTAACAGAGACATTTTCTCTTTCTTTCTTTCTTTCTTTCTTTCTTTCTTTCTTTCTTTCTTTCTTTCTTTCTTTCTTTCTCTTAAGAAAACCAACCCACACTTGAACCTAGGACTCACATCCTGCTCTGATACCTCTGATATTTGAAAGCATGATGTCAGGATTGTTACGACTACTCCAGAGTAACGACTCTCCACATGCTTGTCTTTTAACAGTCTTTAATAGTGCACCTTATTTACAGTGTAACGAGCTGTTGGTTTCATGTCTCCTCATTCCGATTCAGAATCCGGCACTGCCCCTTTTCGCGACTTTGACCAACATAAAAGCCTTGGGACAGTGAATCTCCTCCCCTTTCTCCTCCTCCTCAATACCAGTGTCGGGGGGACGGGTCTACGGTCAGCCTTCTGCCTGTCCCCCCTTCCCGTCTCTCTCTCTTCCTGCCTGTGGAGCAGTGGCTCTCCTATGCTGCCAGAGCCCTGGCACTCCTTCCCCGACTCCTGACTCACCTCTTCAGACCCTGCGCTTTCATGACTGCTTGGAGACGGGCTGCTTCTGAGGGGGGGGGTTCTCTGTAACCTCCCCCCTTACACATGACTTCCATGCTTTCCCCAGAAGTAATTAATGTATGAAATCCTCTGCCACAAGATGCAGTGATAGTCACTAGTTTAGATGGCTGAAAAGGGGCTTAGACAAAGTCATAGAGAAGAAGAGATCTGTTGACAGCAGTTGTTGCCTTAATAGTTAAACAGGAGCTCAAAACTCATATATTTGCACCTAATTGCATTGGGTGCCAATTAGCTACCAGGGTAAGTTCAAGGTGCTGGTTCTGGTGTCTAAAGCCCAAACAGGTTGGCACCTGGGTACCTGAATGATCACCTCACCCCTTAAATAACCAACCAGTCTCTGCAAAATTTGATCAGTTGAGCAGCACACGTTTCTTCTAACAGACATATTGTATATGCAATTTTGGTTTGCTCAATGTTTCAGGAAGGCCCTGAACCTCTCCCCCATCTCTCATCTGGAGTGAGTTTGTATTTTAATAATGGATTAAACATACTGGAAAATAAACTAAAAACATTTTCTCCACCCATCACATACTGAAACTTAAGCGAAAATCTAGGCCAACACTTCAGGTTTGTTCTGCTGTATTCAGTCTGCTTTACTATTTAGTCTTAGTCTGCCTGCTTTATTATTTAAAAATGATGGGTGAAAAGCTCTGTTTATCTGTTCTGCATCAGAGGGTAGTTGTTTTTTTTTAAAAAAATGTTGCTGCCTGGAAGGAAGGAATAACATTGCATCATTGATTGTGCTTCCAAACTGGAGAGGAGCAGGCAGCCAGGCCTTAGATAATCTGGATTAGAAAGCTGCTGTTGGACTCTGACAGCTGGATTGATCCCTTCTGAACCACAGGACCTTGGCAAAGAAAACAGTGGATTTGGATATGCAATTAAGATCCACCCTCTGCCAGAGAGCATGGGCCGGGCACTTGAACTCCCTGGAGCACCATTTTATTATAATTCCCCCACCACATGTGATCAAGTTAGGAACAGATGGTGGGTTATGATTTACATGTTGATTGCCTTGTGTTAAAGCAGCAAAGTGCAGGTGGAAAGAGAACATGCTGGGACCATTAAGAGGTGCTCAGAGATGAGGGGCAAGCTGGTCTCAGAGTACATGGGCTGCATATTACAAGTGGGCTTGGAGAAGAAGGAAAACTGCCATGCCATGCTTACAGCTACTCCATCTTCTAAGGTCCACATACCGGTACATTTTAAATGTTAGAAGGAATGTTTTTGGGGAAGGGCTGTGGCTCAGTGGTAGAGCATCTACTTTGGCTGGCTGAGTCTCCCCAGCCACTCCGGGCGGCTCCCAATCGAATATTAAAACAATACAGCATTAAATATTAAAAGCTTCCCTAAACAGGGTTGCCTTCAGATGTCTTTTAAAAATAGGATAGCTGCTCATTTCCTTGACATCTGTTGGAAGGGCGTTCCATAGGGCGGGTGCTACCACCGAGAAGGCCCTCTATCTGGTTCCCTATAACCTCACTTCTCGCAATGAGGGAACCGCCAGAAGGCCCTTGGCGCTGGATCTCAGTGTCTGGGCTGAATGATGGGGGTGGAGACGCCCCTTCAGGTATACAGGACCGAGGCCGTTTAGGGCTTTAAAGGTCAACATCAACACTTTGAATTGTGCTCGAAAACGTACTGGGAGCCAATGTAGATCTCTCAGGACTGGTGTTATGTGGTCCCGGCGGCCACTCCCAGTCAACAGTCTAGCTGCCGCATTCTGGATTAATTGCAGATGAGCCTAGGTTCGATCTCCAGCATCTGTTGGGTATAAGCAACCTTGCATGCTTCTAGTCAGTAAAGGGCAGGGCTAAGACAGATAGTCATGGAAAACACACTTGGTGGTTGCCCACTAAGCTCTTGCCCGTTCTTCCTGCTCTCCCTCTCCCCTCCTACATGAAGCAGCCACGAAACCTCTTTCCCCGATGTAGAATCAGAACCCAAAGCCAACCTTGTGAATATGAAGTAACTGTAAGAAGGAACATCTTTTTCTTTGGGACTCGCGCGTGTTTTACCTTTAAAAAACAAAATAAAACGCTAGTGCTAGAATGAGACGGATGATGGGTGGGGTTGGGGTAGCTCCAGCTTCCAAGCTTTTTAAAACCCTGCTAAGTATATATAAGAAAATATATCCCAGTTTGTGTCAGCAATATTAAGCTAGATGGACCAATGGTCTGACTCAGCATAATGCATCTTCCTATTTTGAACAGTACGATAGAACAGATGATCCCTGAACTTCATTAGCAGCTACGGTATCACTGCTATGTTTCATTTTTACACTGCTAAACTGCAAGTTGCTATTATTACTATCATCATCGTCATCGTTATCATTGCTGTGCAATGTCAGGTGATTGTCAGGCCACTCATTTTCTTTGGTGCGTCAACTTTTCAGTCATTGCCATTGTCCAGAGTTGTTATTGCTGTTGCTTTCATTTATTAATTTATATGCTGCTTAATGCAAAAATAAGCATCTAAGCAGTTTACAAAACATTTTGAAAAATCAGTTGCATGCTGTAATTAAAATACACCATAATTAAAAATACACCATAATTAAAACACACTCTAAAGCAATTTGGAGTAGCAGAAGGCTAAAATAAGGTCAACTAGTAGTGATGTATGGAAGTGAGAGCTGGACCATAAAGAAGGCTGATCGCCGAAGAATTGATGCTTTTGAATTATGGTGCTGGAAGAGACCCTTGAGAGTCCCATAGACTGCAAGAAGACCAAACCTATCCATTCTGAAAGAAATCAGCCCTGAGTGCTGACTGGAAGGACAGATCCTGATATTTAGGCTCCAATACTTTGGCCACCTCATGAGAAGTGAAGACTCCCTGGAAAAGACCCTGAGGTTGGGAAAGATTGAAGGCACAAGGAGAAGGGGATAACAGAGGACGAGATGGTTGGACATTGTTCTCGAAGCTACGAACATGAGTTTGACCAAACTGCGGGAGGCAGTGGAAGACACGAGTGCCTGGTGTGCTCTGGTTTATGGGGTCACGAAGAGTTGGACACAACTAAACGACTAAACAACAACAACAATAACAAAGCTGTCAATTCCTGGCTGATTCTGTAATGTCACAAAGTGATCTGTGCTGCAAGGCTGTTGAGATTCCAGTGTTTGGGAGGGAGAGCTGAAACGTATCCTTATTTACAAGGGGCAATCCATATTTTTTGTTTTGTTTTCAAGGGGTACTTAGTTAAAACTTGGGCTTCATTGAGATGTGGGGTTTATTGTGTTAGTTTTACTGGTTATAATGCCAGTGCTTCCTTCCTGCTTTCTAACATTGCTTTGACGCTGCAGAACCTGTTGTGTTATGGCGTTTTGATCAATAGACCACCTAGTCACACTAAATTTGAAGCTGCGGAAAAGAACTTTATACTGGAAAACTGCCTCCAATTTTGTGACATGATGTTACAGCATGAAACACCCATGAATTCCTGAGTTAATAATGTTGCAAATTGATTTTGTTTTCCTGGGAACAGTTAACCCAGAAATGCACACTAAACTTCCACTACGTTTTCAGAAATGTCTTTTATGAAAGATCACACAAAATAACAGCTAAGGAAATGATGTGGGGAAAGTGCCCTCGGAATGCAGCCTTTGGAAGCTGTTTGACATGCTACTATATTTCTTGGCAGAGCACACTCCTCTATTGGAAGAAGTCCTTTATTTGAAGGGCTGCCCAATTAAAATTTGGTTTAAAGATAAAGAGCAGGAGGGAGCTTGTCCAGCAACAGTGAGCACCTGGACATCACATTGAGCAGGTACACCAAAGTCTTCTCCACTGTAGTGAGATATCATAATAGTAATAGTAGTAGTAGTAGTAGTAGTAGTAGTAATACTAGTAACTTGCAACTGCTGTGCTGAAGCGCGTGGTTGGCCTTGCCGCCCTGCTCCTGATTCCAGTGTTCCTGACTTCGGTTCCTGACTTTGGCTTCTCCTGACCCCCGGTGCTGATACCCCTTTGGCTGGTTCCCGACGCGGACTGCTCCTGACTTTGGCTTCTCCTGACCCCTGGTACTGATACCCAACCTCAGCTGGTTCCAGGCCCGGATTGTTGGACCTAGGCTCCATCTGCATCTGACTTCCGCCTTCAGCACGCCAACCTGTCGGCGCCCTAACATTCATAACCAGAGGTACCACTGTACTAGGTTCCGCCAAAAGGCCATGGGTACTCTTGTTCAAAGCGATTGAGATGCACCAGGCCAAAATAACTCCAGGGTGTATCTCTTTCCTTGTATCGAGTGTTCATAGCATGTAAGGCTTGGGAAGGAAGGAAAATTGGCTCCTATTTCCAAGAAATCATTTCTGTCATTTTAGCTGCATGCTGAAGTTCTGGCAACTCCATCTCCAGGGTCATTTGCTGGAGGACATTATCTCTGCCAGCAGGACTGACATTCTGATCTTAACACTTCCCATTTGAACTCAACTGTTACCTTCAATTGATTGTTGGAAAAGTGTGCCGTGTGCCTATGTGGTAGGGGGAAAGGAGTGTGGTCGTAGTTCATTCCATTATAATCTCTGTAAACTGCTTTGTAATCGAAAGCTTTTGTTCCCTGTGTCAAGTGGTTAAAGCGCCCAGGCATTAAGAAGATCTGTTTTACAAGCTCAGACGAGATCTTGACAGACAGTGGGAAATGGTAACTTTCTTGACAAATATAACAATCAACACGAGGGAAGCAAAAGGTCCTCATTAAACACTGCTGCTTTTAATTAATTGGCCCTTCAGATTTACTTTCTTTAAAGCTGCTAACAGCCTTAAGCTTTCCCTCGATTAATTACGGAAGACGAGCAAATCACAATAATTAGTTTAGCCTCAGGCTCTTGCTAGGCCTCTGACCTAACGTGTGGCTCCTGTTCCATGCAAAGTAGACAGAGGAGGAGGAGGCCGATGGTGTCCTTAAATAACAATTGTGAGCAAATGGCTCTCCCATCCTGTCCCCCTCCTTGGTCATCATTGTGTGGACTAAATTCTTCCTGCCTTTTGGTTCAAAACCAAGTCCTGTAGACCCTCCAAGTGTCTCTATTTCCAGGGACAGCCCCATATTTACAGAAGCCATCTTGGTTTCTGACTTGATCCTGGGATGTCCTGCTTTTCCATAGGATGTCCCTATTTTCATCAGAGAAACATTGGAGGGTATGGAGTTATGTGACCCCCCAAACCAAGGAGATAAGTGTCTGTACAACCTTTAGAACAGGCATGTCAAACATGCGGCCCTCCAGATGTTTTGGCCTACAACTCCCATGATCCCTAGCTAGCAGGACCAGTGGTTGGGGAAGATGGGAATTGTAGTCCAAAACATCTGGAGGGCCGCATGTTTGACATGCCTGCTTTAGAAGAAATCTGAAGGCAGCCCTGTATGGGGAATTTTTTTAAGAATAATGTATTATTGTTGTTATTATTGCCAAGCCTTGCGATATAGTGATACATTATGACGTTGAAAAATGGGGGGAGAAACAAGCTGCATTGGGCCCAGCCCCTTGGTGGAAGTGGTGGCATCCTTGTGGGGACTGGGCCAATGGAGCTTGTTCTCTGGGTGCTGGCAGCAGTGGGATTCCCTCCACTGCCAGCACATGGCAGGCCAAGGGAGGGATGAGCTCCATTGACAACAGCGCCTTGCGGCTCGTTCCTTCCTTGGTTTGAGGGCCAGAGCATGATGGTGCCTTCACTCAACAGTATATTGCAAGCAAAACCACCACCGTGATATACCACCGGGTGAATGTGTCATCATGTTCTGGCTCTCAAGCCAGTCCTGGGTGATGTATCGATACATAGCCCAGGCCTAGTTCTGATCCAAGGTGGGTTGCAACAGGAGTGCTAACACCAGGCAAAAATATGGTAAAAGAATGGGGATGCGCCATGGTCTAAACCACTGAGCCTCTTGGGCTTGCCGATCAGAAGGTTAGCCGTTTGAACCCCAAAATGGAGTGAGTTCCCATTACTCTGTCCCAGCTCCTGCCAACCTAGAATTTTGAAAGCATGCCAATGCAAGTAGATAAATAGGTACCGCTGTGACGGGAAGGTAATTGGCATTTCCATGTGCTCTGGTTTTTGTCACAGTGTTCTGTTGTGCCAGAAGCAGTTTAGTCATGCTGGTCACAGAAAGCTTTCTGTGGAGAAACGACGGCTCCCTTGGCCTGAAAGCAAGATGAGTGCTGCAACCCCATAGTCGCCTTTGAATGGACTTAACCGTCCAGGGGTCTTTTACCTTTACCTATGGCAAAAGAATAAGAAATAGGAGCCCCAAAGCATGTTTGGGTTTAGAATGAGAACAGAGTCTGACCACCACATCTTTCCTTCTGGGAATTGGGGGCACCACTTCACTTGGTGATTGTGGGTTGTATCCAGTGCTCAGGGCTGGCCAAAGACATTTCGGCACCTGAGGCAAATCACAAAATGGCTCCTCCCCAGCCAGGGTGTGAAGAACTACCTCAAGAAAGAGGGGGGAGGATGAAATAAAGATCAGCGTTGCAAACAGGGGCTGGGAGGGCACGAATAGTGTCTCCTGTTCAATAGAGACTGCTGTTGGGGTGGGGTAAGGAGACTGCTGGGACCCAGGTGGCGCTGTGGTTAAACCACTGAGCCTAGGGCTTGCTGATCAGAAGGTCGGCGGTTTGAATCCCTGTGACGGGGTGAGCTCCTGTTGCTTGGTCCCAGCTCCTGCCAACATAGCAGTTCGAAAGCACGTCAAAATGCAAGTAGATAAATAGGAACCGCTACAGCGGGAAGGTAAACGGCGTTTCCATGTGCTGCTCTGGTTCACCAGAAACGGCTATGTCATGCTAGCCACATGACCTGGAAGCTATACGCCAGCTCCCTCGGCCAATAATGCGAGATGAGCGCGCAACCCCAGAGTCGGTCACGACTGGACCTAATGGTCAGGGGTCCCTTTACCTTTACCTTTAAGGAGACTGCTAAGGAAATGGCAGATCCAGCCTCAAAAGAGTGTGTTGTAGCTGCTGTTGGCTCTGTGGTGGCAGGGACAGGTGATGCATTCCTTCGAGGCTTGATCTGCTGCCCTTGTGGATCCCGCTGTCCCAGGCAGCCACTTGCTTCATGGGTTGCCCTGCCCTGCCAATCCCGGTCCTACATAGAGTTGTCCCACTGAAGTGAATGGGCATGACTAACCAAAGTCCATTCGTCTCAATGGTCCTATACTTCTTGTTTAGTCATTTAGTCGTGTCTGACTCTTTGTGACCCCATGGACCATAGCACACCAAGCACTCCTGTCTTGCACTGCCTCCCGCAGTTTGGTCAAACTCATGTTCGTAGCTTCGAGAACACTGTCCAACCATCTCGTCCTCTGTCGTCCCCGTCTCCTAGTGCCCTCCATCTTTCCCAACATTAGGGTCTTTTCCAAGGATTCTTCTCTTCTCATGAGGTGGCCAAAGTATTGGAGCCTCAGCTTCACGATCTGTCCTTCCAATGAGCACTCAGGTCTGATTTCCTTCAGAATGGATAGGTTTGATCTTCTTGCAGTCCATGGGACTCTCAAGAGTCTCCTCCAGCACCATAATTCAAAAGCATGCTTTTGAATTATGGTCCTATACTTAGTCGAATGCAACCCAGATTCTCCCCTGCCTTTCTTTATTTTATTTGGGGCAAACTATATACCACCAATGTTAAGGAAGAATAACAATATCGCGGCTGCAAAGACAACATGAAACCCAATGAGAAAAACACACACACATATCCTTGGAGAGCGGGGAGGGTGGCGTTATTGATTGGCGTCTCATTTGATTTCACATCCCGGTTTTTGACATTGTGCCTAGCAGTGATTGGGGCTGCAGGATTGAGGAGAAGAATAGCACATCAGAAAAGAGATAGCGTTCCCCCCCCCCCCCGTTCTGCTGCAGGTTTCCTAGATGGGTCTTTTATTTTCAGAGAAAGACAGGCAACTTTTCATATTCAGGCGAGATGACATTTCAGCACTTCAAACATTTCAAAAGGTGTTTTGTTATTGTTTTCTTTTAAATAGAGATAAAATTAACAAAGTGGTAACCATAGCAGCGAAGCCAAGAAGTTGCAATTGACACAAAAGGAGATTGTTGCTCTCATTTTTAATATCTCTTCTCCCCCCCCCCCCGGCTTTTTGCTAGCATTTCTTCACTACTCTCTAGAATAAGTGAACCAGATTTTTGCATTCATTTGCATGTAGACTATGTTGAAATAACCAGAAAATCACAGCAGGCTTACACGGGATTGACAAGGTACCCATGAGACCAGGAAAAAGGTTAATGACTTTATAATTGAAATATGAACTATTGCCCAGATATGCTCAACAGTCTTCTGCTTTTTTTTTAAAAGGACTCCACCCACTCTCCCTTGCTACCCCCTCATGCTTGGATCACTTCTGTTCTCTCTTGCTGCCCCCTTGTGCCAGGAGTGGGGAACCTCCAGCCTACAAGCTAATAGTGACATCAGGTGATTGACAGGTGAGTGGCCTATGGGGTGTCAAAGTTGGCCTATGGGGTGGGGGTGGGGAGACGAAAGATCTGACCCACTGAGCCAAAAAAACTTCCCCATCCCTGCCTTATGTCTTGCTTGGATTGGGACCACAGCAAGCAAGGCAAAGTCTTTTTCAAGACATCTTCCATGGCTTCCCAGATCAGTTTATTCAACACACTGCTAAACGGAAGGTATGAGATTGTTTTAAGTAAAGGAGATGCTGTGCTACTGATCCAAGGCCCTTTCCCCATGTTTCTTGGGGTGGTCCCAGATGCAATTCCCCATCTGACTCATCTCCTGAAGATGGAAAAACCTGTCCCGAGGTAACAACAGCTACCCGTTTCCTGTCAGGCAAGATGTACATGCACTTGGGTGAGGCAAGGCACAGAGCAGACATGAACCCCAGGCATTCATGTATGCCACCACAGCAGCCAGAGTGCTTCTAGCACCGAAATGGAAAACCACTGAGATTCCTTCAGTAGAGGACTGGAGAGGTAAAATGGTAGAGTACATAGAACTAGCTAAATTGACTGGAAGAGTAAGAGACCAAAAAGATCAGAAAATCCAGAAAGAATGGGGCAAATTTGCGGAATATCTTAAAACGTACTGTAAAACACCAATTATGCCTATAGTGACTTTGTAAAACCTGCATCTGTAAAAATAGAGATTATATAGAAGAGGGCAAGGTATAATAAAAGAAATAAAAAATGGATTAATAAGAGCGCAAGTAGAAAAATTTGACAAATAAAACCAAAGTTGAGGGAAAGGGGAAGTCGAGTTCGGCAGAACAAATGTTGAATATGTTGTAACCAAATTGCAAAATTTGGGATATATATACAAGTTTATGTTGTGTTTATGTTGAAATGTTGATTATGTTTATCTGGGCAGAAACAATAAAAATTATTATGAAAAAAAAAAGACATGAACCCCAGGCACAGTTGCTCACCCACAAGTTATCACTCACCTTCCTTTCCTGTATCTGTTGAAATCGACTCAGTCCACGATCAGTCTGCCTGTCTTTAAGGCCCCATAAAACTCTATGGAAAGCTGAACTCCAGCCTAGGCAGCCCTCCATCTCTTTTTCCCATAACACTGTTGTTGTCAGTCACAATGAATTCAGAATTCAGAACCAATTTAAAAGCATCTCAACCATCCTAAGAATCCAAGGAGGACTCGGATTTATGTCTGCCTTCAGAGTTTTCGGTGCGGAGATAAGAACCAATGGGCCCGAGTGACTCAAAGCTCCTGGAAGGTACAGCAACCACAGCTGCCACTGGGCCAAGTCCTGCTGTCAGCGGCAGGCACAAGTACATGTATGCAAAAGCGCTTTGCATTTGACACTCAGAAAAAACAGTGGTACCTCGACTTACGAACGACTCGACAACCGAATTTTTCGACTTATGAATGGGGCAAATGGCTGCGCGCTTACGAATGTCTCGACATCTGAAAGGAAACTGTGGCGGTTTTAGATAGGGATTTTTCGACTTACGGATTTTTAGATAGGGTTGCTTTGACTTACAAATTTTTCCGTTTCCAATGCATTCCTATGGGAAATCGAGTTTCCAATGGCGCTTTTCGACTTATGAATTTTTCGACCTACGAAGGTGCCTTCGGAATGGATTAAATTCGTAAGTCGAGGCACCACTGTATTTGGGGTTCTCCTGTGTTCTTCGAGGCTTTGGGCAACCTTTATAAAAGGGGAGGCCAAAGTCACCTTAACAATTTGGGTCTGGGATACCACAAGAACCATCTGATTTCTCATTCCGCTGCCTGACCGCTGAGACCTTCAGGGGAGATACTGTCCATGGTCCTCCATGGCTTGCCTTATATACACCGGGAGCTGTGCATTTTGCATTGCGGGCCCAATTTTATGGAATTCCTTCTAGCTGAGGTTGGACTCCTACCCTACTGAACTTCCTGCACCTGCAGCAGACCTTTTTTTTGTGTGTGTAAAAAAATTAAAAATTCCAGCAGGCATTCAAACCAAAGTTTGATATTATAGTTGTGTGTGTGTGTGTGTGTGTGTGTGTGTGTGTGTGTGTGTGTGTGTGCAAACTGCTGAGTGGCTTTTGAGGTTAAACAGTGGATAAATTGTTTAAAAGAATAAGTACCTTTAAATAAATAAATACGTCCTGTTCTCCTTGTTCAGGTGTCAGAAACACTCCTCGTGAGATCCCATGAATTCTAGGAGGACACGATGCTCCTGAGCATGGCAGTTGTGCACCTCTGATGTTTCCATTTGACCCAAAATGTAGATAAGGAAAAGAGGCAAAGGCAACAAAAGATGGATGCAAGCAGATGCAGTGGTACATTGTGAGGAAGGTGGTGGGAGAGGGTCTGCGTCACATTTGCCCTCAGTGGGGAGGCAATTGCTCAGCCCCTCCTCTTCTCCTTCACTGGAAACTTTTTCACCATGACCCAAAAGATCCACAAAGCTTCTTTTTTCTTTGTCTCCTTTGTCCCCCCCCCCTTTGCCTCTGTGGGGAAGGGGCTGTAGCTCAGTGGTATAGCACCTGCGTTGCATGCAGAAAGGCCACAGGGTCAATCCACAACACCTCCAGGTAGGGCTGGGGAAAACTTGCCTGGAGAGCCCCTGCCGGTCAGTGTAGACAAAACTGGGCTAGATGGATCAGTGCTCTGAGTTAGCTTCCTATATTCCACTGCGTGCCAATTGAAATGCCACCTTGCCTTTGGTTTGCCAATGCATAGAAGAAGCTGGTGTGGGAGGCCACGGGAAATGTCACAAATAAGGCTGTGCATGCGTCCTCTGGCCCCCGCCCCAAGCAACAAACGTGCCTGATTGCGGTACATTCGTATGTGCTATATAATGAGCATCCCATAGGAGCGACATAATTGTGCCTCCTGCATCATAATTAGAAATCAGACTGGGGCGGCTGAAATGAATTCCCCGAGCACCAAATGTCAGCTGCATTCAGCCCTGAGAAGGGGAATGGAAGAAAAGAGGGAAATTATATCTGAATATATATCTGGAGAGGGAGCTGCTTTGAATGCAATGATGAGAAATGTTGCGGATGCAAATATTTGCTGCTCAACTTCGCGACTGCGCTTGAAATATTGATGTCGTTGTCCGCCCTCATAGCCCTTCTCCTTATTTTTATTTTATTGCGTTCCTTATTATTTCTCTTTGGCATCTCTCTCTCTCTCTCCTCCTCCCTTTCCTATCTCAAGACGCTTCAATCAGATAGGAGCATGAACAGCCCAACTAAAGCCACAAAGGTGGCTGCCTAGAGGGGCAGAATTCTGGGGCTTTCGGCTAATTGGGAGCTCCTCTAGAGAAGGATATCATCCCATCCACCAGGGCCAGGCAACCTTAGGACAATAGGGTCCAAGGTACTGGGACAAATGATAGAAATAGAAGGAGGGCTTGCTGGATCAGGCCAAGGCAGAGCATGGTACCTTCCATAGGCCTCTCCTCATGAATTTGTCTAATCCTCTTTTAAAGTCATCTTGGTTGATGACTGCCACTGCCTCCTGTGGGAGTGAGTTCCGTAGTTTAACTATGTGCTGCATGAAGAACTACTTTATTTTATCTGTCCCGAATCTTGAGGACCAGGACTGAGGACCCTTTCTTAAACGTCAAACTAAAATTTGAGTACGGCTCTCTCTTCAGAGTGGGTGGACCTGGGTGAGGAATGGGCATATCTGTCAATATCAGTTTCTCACAGTTTCTCTTTTTTACAGTCTTAAATTCATATCTGTTAGTAGGTTTTTTTAATAAAAAAGAAGTCCTCGTAAAATGCAAAATTCTCATATATGCATGTCTATATGCACTTTTCCCTAATGGTACGCACTTTTGCAAAGCAATTTCCTTTAAAATAATGAATTTTTGTATGCTGTTTTCATGAGCATATGGTTATGAGTTTGGGGGAGCAGGCTGTATGCCTAGACCCTTCTAACCCCCTGAATCCAGCAAGTGTTAAAATATAAGCCAGGCTAGTTTCCGGATGAGGGACCCATGTGGCGCTGTGGGTTAAACCCACAGAGTCTAGGGCTTGCTGATCAGAAGGTCGGCGGTTCGAATCCCTGCAATGGGGTGAGCTCCCGTTGCTCGGTCCCAGCTCCTGCCCACCTAGCAGTTCGAAAGCACATCAAAGTGCAAGTAGATAAATAGGGACCGCTCCGGCGGGAAGGTAAACGGCGTTTCCATGCACTGCTCTGGTTCACCAGAAGCAGCTTTGTCATGCTGGCCACATGACCCGGAAAAACTGTCTGCAGACAAACGCCGGCTCCCTCAGCCTATAGAGCGAGATGAGCGCTGCAACCCCAGAGTCGGACACGACTGTACCTGATGGTCAGGGGCCCCTTTACCTTTACCTAGTTTCCGGATGAGGCGATTACCTGAGTGATGGGCTATTAAGAGAACAAAGGAAAGGAGTTCTGTGAACCGCCCCGAGACCTGTGGTTTTAGGGCAGTATATAAAATAAATAAATAAATAAAAATTTGTGATGTGGCAAATGGGCGGAGTCCTTCTCCCAACTCATAGATACCCTGTTTCTCATATTTTAAGACATACCCATAAAATAAGCCATAGCAGGATTTTTAAGCATTCAAGGAATATAAGCCATACCCCGAAAATAAGACATGGTGATAGGCGCAGTAGCAATGCCGGCTGCGGCAGGAGGAGGAGGAAAAAAATAAGACATCCCTTGAAAATAAGCCATAGTGTGTTTTTTTGAGGAAAAAATAAATATAAGACGTGTCTTATAATATGAGAAACACGGTAGTTGGAAGGACAAAGCCCGAGTTTAGAGAGTTGCAGTGATGTGGGCTAGAAGCAGAGCAGAAAGCTGGGGAGTGAGAGAGATCGATTATGGTTTAAATCCAAGGCTGTGGCTACAGGAGAAAAAAGACCCTCTTGGGGTGTTAATGCTGTGAACCCCTCCATTGTAGGCTTAGGTTGTATACATGTGTAAATAAACCATATATCTTAAAGCAGTGTTTCTCAACCTTTTTTGGGCCACGGCACACTTGTTCTATGAAAAAAAATCCCATGGCACACCAACTCTGTGCCGCCCTATATTTAGTTTAGTTTGGAGGGGAGACGTAAAGCATGCCACTGAAGAACTGCTGCGCGGTAGCCAGGTGGACCCACCAGGCGCTCTCACCTGGGTTGGGGGGTGGCGAGGGGCCCTCTCCTCCCTATCTTTCCCTTTTTCCCTCACCTGGGGGGGGGGCCTCCCTCCTTTTCCTCTTCTCCTGGGACGGCTGGGGTGGCGACGGCTGCGGCGACGAGGCAGGGCTGTCGCATGGTGGGAGGTCCCGGGCTTCGGAGCTCTTCCTGGCCGCAGGCGGGCTCGCTGGGGGGCTTTAGCGGCTCCCCGCTTGATCCGCCAGGTGATTCCGACGCCCACGCAGCTGCCGCAGAGCCCAGGGGTCCGTCGATCCTCCAGCCGGGCGCTTTCGGTGTCGCTCCGGTGGGGTCGCGGGGGGGGGGGGGCCTCCAGCGGCTCCCCGGTCGATCCGCCGGGCTCACTTGGCGCCTGCGTACCGGCGGCAGCGGTTCTGGCGGTCCGGAGGCTAGGCTGGCGGCACGGGCACGGTGGTCGCTCTCAGGAGCTTCGCGCTGCCATGCCGCGCGCCATCTTGCCTCACTGGAAGTCCGTCAGCAATGCAAAGCACCCTTTTCCTCGCCGCATGTCGCGGCACACCAGCTGGTGTCTCGCGGCACACTACTGTGCCGCGGAACACCGGTTGAGAAACGCTGTCTTAAAGAAACCACAGCCTCTGCTTTCCCTCATTCCCCAAATGAAACATGAACCCTGGATAGGTGCTGGGACCCTGGAATCTTGCACCACTCAGAGATTGGGGTAGCATGCAACAATATGCATGATTATGTCTCCGTATTAATTTGGCTAGAGAGCTGCATTGCAAAATTCAGAGAAGTGCAATTTTTTTAATCGAAAGGTTGGTTGCATTTTGGTGCATGTACTGTTTTGGATAGCTTGAATTGGGTAGGTTTGTTTATAAAGGCAAACTCGATCAAATGCCTCTCCTATCCCTTGCAGAGGCAGGTGCAGCAAAAGAGAAAGCGGATTGCAAAGTTACAAATGCTAAAGAGGAATTGCTCTCGGGTGACATAATTACCCCCCCTTGCATTCAGCACGAGAGGAGAGGGAGGGGCCAAATTAATCTTCATCTAAGCCAGCCAAAGTAGTTTGAGCTGGCCCTGGCTTCACAGGCAACGTGTGCTTGCTCTCAGGGGAGGGTCTCCACTGCGGTTTGGCCGAATTGTTCCTGATGTTTCACTTATGATATGCTTAATGACTTCCGACAAATGCAGTGGTGCCCTAATGAAAAAACCCAGAAACACACGAGGCCAGTACTCAACGAGGTAAACTCAATAAAGGGTTTTATTCACCTGACAAATTCAATCAATTTTTACCAAATAAGCCCACATTTGGCCTCTTAGCACGGCATCCGTGGAGAATGAGTCCTCCGCAGGCTGTATTGAAATGAACTGGAATTGAGGAAGAACAACAGGTTCCCTCCCCCCACACTTGGGCCTGTTATTATAGATTACACAGTGGCAGGTTTTGTCCTGGCCCTTGCTGCCAGAGGAAGAACTGCTCTGTTCGTGCCTAAGGACACCCAGCTCTGTTCGTGCCTAAGGATTTAACGTGCGTACAGTCATACCTCGGTTTAAGTATGCCTTGGTTTGAGTATTTCCAGTTTAAGTACTCCGCGGACCTGTCTGGAACGAATTAATCCACTTTCCATTACTTTCAATGGGAAAGTTCACTTCAGGTTAAGTACACTTCAGGTAAGTACGGACTTCCGGAACCAATTACACTCATACCTCGGGTTAAGTACGCTTCAGGTTGAGTACTCCGCGGACCCATCTGGAACAGATTAATCCACTTTCCATTACTTTCAATGGGAAAGTTCACTTTAGGTTAAGTACAGACTTCTGGAACCAATTACACTCATACCTCGGGTTAAGTACGCTTCAGGTTGAGTACTCCGCGGACCTGTCTGGAACAGATTAATCCACTTTCCATTACTTTCAATGGGAAAGTTCACTTTAGGTTAAGTACAGACTTCCGGAACCAATTACACTCATACCTCGGGTTAAGTACGCTTCAGGTTGAGTACTCCGTGGACCCGTCCGGAACAGATTAATCCACTTTCCATTGCTTTCAATGGGAAAGTTCACTTCAGGTTAAGTACACTTCAGGTTAAGTACAGACTTCTGGAACCAATTGTGTTTGTAAACCGAGGTACCACTGTATCAGATTGGGACGTAGGCAAGGCAGAGGTTTTAAAGAGCAGCAGGTACATAAACAGAATAGACGTGAGCCTGAGTGCAAGCTAAGATGTTGATCCAACAATGTGCCCCTGCACCTTCCTTTCAAAGAGTGGGGAAGGCACAGCTCTTAGCGTGGCTAGCTGCCAGTCTTTGAGTGGGCAAGCAAACCGACACTGGCTTGAGTGGGTTGGGTCTGTGAAGCTTGCTCACTTTGGCATTGGTGTCTCTGTCCCCTTGGAGGTAGAGGCAGTGTTGGTCCTGGCTTAGCACCCAGTTTATTTTCAGTTGCCTCCCCTGAAGGGCTCCTTGCTGGGAGGTGTCTAAAAGAGGATAGTGAAGGTGCCAGCCCAATGTCAATAAGCAGGGAGTTCCGATGCGAGTACAGGTGCTGATACGCTAAAGGTTTGACACCTTGGAGATGGAAAGAGTTTGAGAGAACGTTCTTTCATATGTGGTGGACCTGTAAAAGGGTAAAAGAGTATTGGGAAATAATCCATAATGAATTGAAAATAATGATTAAAAGTACGCCCCCCAAAAAAACCCCAATAGTCCTTTTTGTTGGGGATAATTCAAATGGAAAATCCCAGGTGTCAAAAAAGTTTATTTATGTATGCCACTACTGTGGCCCATGCTTTGTTAGCCCCAAAATGTAAAACGAGCGAGGTCCCAACTAAAGAAGAATGGCAACTTAAGCCGATGGAATATGTGCATCTTGCAGACTTAACTTATAGAATAAGAGAACAAGAAGAACATACATTTAGAGAAGATTGGAAAATGTTTATTGAATATATGGGGGGAAATGGTGTACACTTGAAAACGTTGGCAGCGTTAAGATAAATTCAACAGTGTAAATAAGTTTTGATGGATGTAATAATGGAATACTGAATGGTTTAGTTTATGTAAAATATGCAGGAATTTATGATATGCAAAATGAACCATGGAAAGAGAAGAAGGGAAGTAATCTATGATACGCAAAATGAACCACGGAAAGAGAAGGGAAGTCATCGATATTTTAAGGATGTTTAAATTAGTATTCTAAGTTGTAAAACAGAAAATTTAATTACAGTGGTACCTCGGTTTATGAACACAATTGGTTCTGGTAATGGAAAGTGGATTAATCTGTTCCAGACGGTCCGCGGAGTACTCAACCTGAAGCGTACTTAACCCGAAGCATGGGTGTAATTGGTTCCGGAAGTCTGTTCATAAACTGAAGTGTTCATAAACTGAAGCGAACTTTCCAATTGAAAGTAATGGAAAGTGAATTAATCCGTTCCAGATGGGTCTGCGGCGTTCGTAAACCGAAAATTCGTAAACCGAGGTGTTCATAAACCGAGGTTCCACTGTAAAATTATACATAAAAAAATAAAAGTTTGACACCTTGCAGGTGGGGGTTCATTTTATTTATTACATTTATATCCCGCAATTATATCCCACCTCCCATCCAAGGAGGTCAAGGGGGCAAGCATGGTTCTCTCCACTCATTTTATCCTCAAAATCAGCCCGTAAGGTAGCTTAGTGTCATGGACTGGCTGGATACAGAGAAGTGATGGGAGGCACCAGCTGAGGAAGAAGAAGGCTCAGAGCCAAAGGAGAGTTGAAGGGTCAACAATGAGTGGTCAGAAGGAGGAGAGGGAGCAGACTGGGAGGAGGAGGTGTGAGAAGCAGAAGAGGTAACAGGTTTTGGTGAGCAGGAAGAGGCTGTGGCAGAGGGCAGTTTGGACAGTTTGGTGAGCAGGAAGAGGCTGTGGCAGAGGGCAGTTTGGACTTTGAGGCGGAAGCGGAGGCTGGAGAGGAGAGGAGCCAGAAGACAGACAGGCAGGCTGCTGAAGAAAGCAGGGTCTCCAACCCTCCCGATGTGACCAGCTTCCCTTCCCTCTCCTAGAACACACACAGAAATGAAACCCCAGAGGGGGGTTGTGTGCACCTGAGACTGTGTGGGAAAGACCCTGGAGGCGAGGAGGACTAGTGGGCAATGGAAAGGTGGGGAAGTTCAGTTTTTGCAACTGCTTCATCGGGGCAGGACCACCTAGAAAGAGTTGCTGAGACCACTAGGCAGGAGCTGCAGATTGTTTCCTTGAACAAAGAGTTAACTTCCCTGGCCTCTAGTGACTTATAGTTTTGTGCTGGACTATGCCTGACGCCTAGGCTAAGAGAGTTTGTGTGGCCTGAGGTCACCTAGTAAGCTTCGTGGTGGAGTGGGGATTTGAACTCTGGTCTTCCAGGTCCTAGTCTGTCACTCTAACCACTACATAACACCAGAGCTGCGATGGGAGTTGGAGTCCGGCTTCCCCACTGCAGCTGTAGGCCTACAAATAGATGCTTTACTGGACCCAATGCATTTAATTAAAATCTTCATCACAGGCACTGTCAATTATATAGCAATATAATGAAATGAAGCAGAATGACTTTATTGATAAAACATGTCAATACAGACAACCAAAGTGCACAGCAAATGTGATTAACAGAAACGATACAAATTATAGAAAGGAACAGTGTGTGTGTGTGTAAGCAGTTTGATCTTAAAAGGAACACCACCAACACACACTAATAACTTATCCCTATCTAGGTTTGAAGAGACTCTCTTTCCCTGAATAACTTTGGTAAACTGATCCCTGAGAGAAAACACTCTCTCTCACAGGTCACCAATCTTTTTCAAGCTTAAGGGTGCATTTGCAAACCAGAGGAAGTGTCATAGGCATGCTGCAACTAAGTACACACCACAATGTGGTTTGTTGGCGAAAATAAAATGCTTCTTTGATGTCTAACTAGGGGCGCCACACCCCTGCTCTAGTTCGATTCAGAAGTCTCCCTGCATACACTCACGAATGCACGAAGAGACATGACTCAGTAGTAAAGCATCTGCCTTGCGCACAGAAGGTCCCAGATTCAATCCCCGACATCTCCAGGTAGGACTGGGATTGTCCCCTTTCTGAAAACTTGCAGAGCTACAGCCAATCAGTATACAGTAGACAATAGTGAGCTGGATGGAGAGTGCTCTGACTTGGGATAAGACAGCTTTCTATGAATGCTTGGGCTCCTCCCATCCCTGCTGGCTCCACTCTGCATGCATTCAGCAGAAGAGAAGAGCTGGTACATGATCAGACTTCCCCCTACAGATGTTCCACACAATGCATGAATGGAGCTCACAAGTGCGGAGCCAGCAAAGACTATAACTTTGTGGGTAGTGTAGGAATGAGCCTGCAGAGGTGCTTGTCTCAGAGCAAAATGCTTGTGTTCTCCTGATTCTCTTACAAAATGATTTCTGAAGTTAACTTCAGAGTAACCTAACTTTCTGCCTTTCTTGTTGATGTGAGCTTGCAAACACAAGCTGATCTCCTGCACAAGTTGTCTGCTCAAATGATCTTGGCAGGGCAAAGTTGGCTTGAGAGTGCTGATGAGATGGCCTGTTGGTTTGACTGGGAATGGCAACCTTTGGCCATCCTCGTTGTGTCCTCGGCTGGCAGTTCATTGTCATGCGCTCAATGGAAGATCACGAGATTTGGCACTGTATGACCCTGTCAATGTTTCTGCACCGAGCCTATAGGAAAGCCAAGAGGCAGGGCACACATTTTAGCATGAATGCATGCAGGCATGCATGAATGAATGGATGAACAGAAGGGGAAGGCAGAACACATCCTTGCCTATCCAGAGGCAGCGCTAGAGGAGGCTGCCAGACTATCTGTTTCCTGCCTTTGCCAAGGTCATGCCATAGGCTTTCCAGGCACACTTCCAAGACTCAGAACTGGGCTTCTCTCCCACTGCGAAGGAGAGGGGCAGAAGAACACTCCAAATTGCAAAATGCACATGACATTTCTAGCAATGGGCAAATAATGTCAGGCTTTAGAAAAGGGCCAGCAATTATGAGAGGCAAAAAATGCTCCCCCCCCCATCATTGAGTGTTAGCTCTATTATTTCCCAAACTCCCATGAACCTACAGACATGTTTGCAGCTGTAGATGCTGCTCCCCCAGTGGAAGTGTGTTGGAATAAGAGGACATCAGTTTTGAAACTCAGAAAATGTAAAACCAGGCCCCTTTGAACCTTGAAACTGAACGTGCCCTGAGTTGGACTAGGGTTCCCCATTGAACTACAGACACTTCAGTTCTTGATTTCCCAAAAAGGTTACTAGACATCCCCGTTTCCCAGGGACAGTCCCCGGATTTCCAAAATCAGTCCCCTGACAAAATCCATCTAATCAGTAGGAAGTTGAAAAGTGTCCCTGGATTCATTGGGGGGGGGGGGGAATCTGGTAAACTTACAATAACTTAGTCTGCAAGAGCTCCAAGCTTCATCTGTTGTCACAACCACAATGACAAATTCGGCAATTGCTTGTTTGTATATGTAGCTAGCTAAGTCAGAGGTTCCAAACCTTATTAAAAACTATTTTATAAAGAAACACTTGTGGATGCCACAGAATGCCTGTTTGTATTCCACCCTTCCTCCCCAAGGAGTCCAGTTTCACAAACATCACAATGTTAAAACATGGACATTGGCAGCTGCCAGGATCTCTACAGCATATCAGTGGACATCATTAAAAAAAATCTGAGTATGCCCTTATAAAGATATCTGGAATTGCAGGAAAAAAGAAGTGAGTTACAAATGTCTAAGGGACAGGAAGATCCTGATCATTTCTACAAAGTAAGGTGGGATTTTATTTCATGTAGTTTAGTTTCAGATTTACATGTAGAGAAATACGGCTGCCCCAATTTTACACTGGGCGTATTATTTAATATTTAGATATTGTATGCCCTAACTTTAACTGGATATATTGCTGAATTTTTGTTATTGTTTACTTGTCTTTGTGGCTCCATAATAATGTGAAAACTAGTAAAAACAAAATTTAAAAATGTTTAAACAGTACAATTTAAAGGAAGGCTATTTAAAACTTATTCATTTAAACATGTCAAAAAACCATTTAAAACCATCTAAAAGGGTGCAGAAATATTTAGAACATCTAAATGCATTTAAAGGCAATAGCATACCCCCACGCTTATTGATATCATGATTGCCATGGGCAGTATCCATCAGACTTTAAAATGCCTGAATAAACAGGGGTGTTTTTAAATTTCTCCTGAAAGTCAACAATGAGGAAATCAGGTATGGCTCACCAAAGAGGGCATTCTACAAATGGGGAACCACCACTGATGAGGCCCTGTCATGAGTCAATGTCATGTGTGTTTTGGGGCCCTGGGGGAGCACATTTGGGAAAGTCTGGCACTAGAGGTCCTTCTCTAAATATGTAGGCTTTCTTAAGAATAATAATAATTATTATTTATATGCCACCACCTGAGTTGCCCAAAGATGTTTTGTTTAAAAAAAAATCTCCCGGGATTTTAATTGATTTTATATCTACTGCTTTTTGCATTTTTTATTGTTTTTGCTTTTAATTCTGATGTTTTTGACCTGTTTTATATTTGTTTTATGGTTCTCTTTTGTAAGCTATCTTACAAATCGTAGATTTAAACACACATTTTCAAATAAATAACTTTTTTTAAAAAAGGAAATCTGAGAAACTTTTGTGGGTGCCATAAAATATGCATTTCATGGAAGAAAAACTTGTGATGCTCAGAAACCCCCTCAAAACAGGCAAAACTCTTGCACCTCCCCAGAAACAATGAGGAAAAAGCAGGAAACTGTCCTCAAAACAGGCAACCCCTTTTAAAAAAAAGCTTTAAAAAATAATAATGACAAATTGGAAGGTCAAAGGGCCTCGATAGGTCCCAAAGGGTGTATCTGAGTGTGCTGTGGTTCTCACAAGCATCATGCTGTAGACCCAAGCCCTAAGGAATTCCCATACTAATGGAAGCACATCCAAATTAACCTGTCAAGGCTGAGCTTCCCAAACCCGCAATCTCTGCCTTGTGTTTGCTCTCGTGGCCCTCGAGACTTGCACTGCCAGTTTCTTGCCTCTAATAACATTCCTTTTGAAGCTATAATGGATACCCATGCAGATAACATGTTAATTTATTAGTTCAGCTCAACTGGGTCTGCAGAATGAAAAATGATTGCAGGAGACTTTTTAATAAGATTCAGAGGGATTTTAGAGGTCTCCAGCCACTTTTAAAATGCAAAAGGAAACTGGGAGCATTACTTTGTTAACCCACGTAATTCCATCGCTGTCTAATGAAGGCTGGAGTTTATTTGCAGCGTTCTATCCTGGGATGGAGAACTATTGGAGCAGGTAAACACTGCTAAGCACCATCTTCCCTTCCTGTTTCTTTTTTTGCCATTCAGGCTGCGAGCATCACTGTGACATCCTGCTCTCTCACTCTCTGTCATAACGACGTCACAAAGGACCCTGCTGGATTAGCCCAATGACCCTAAACTAAAAACCTTGAATGTTTTTAGATTTCTCAACTGGAAAGTTGCTCCAACCTCTTAATCATTTTGGTTGCCCTTTTCTGAATGTTTTCCAGCTCTGTAATACACTTTTCAGGGTCTAAACCACTGAGCCTCTTGGGCTTGCCAATCAGAAGGTCTGCGGTTCGAATCCCCATGACGGGGTGAGCTCCCGTTGCTCGGTCCCAGCTCCTGCCAACCTAGCAGTTCAAAAGCACGCCAAAAAGTGCAAGTAGATAAATAGATACCGCTCTGGCGGGAAGGTAAACAGCATTTTCATGCACTGCTCAGGTTTTGGTGTTCGGTTGCACCAGAAGTGGTTTAGTCATGCTGGCCACATGACCCGGAAAAACTGTCTGCGGACAAACGCCGGCTCCCTCGACCAGTAAGGTGAGATGAGCGCCGCAAACCCAGAGTCATCTGTGACTGGACGTAACCACCAGGGGTCCTTTACTTTTAATATCCTTTTCAAGGTGAGCCAAACAGAATTGTATGGTGCACATTTGCAGACCCTCCAAGTGTCCCTATTTTCCAGAGACAGTCCTGGATTTACAGAAGCTGCCCAGTTTCTGATTTGATCCCGGAATGTCCCGCTTTTCCTTTGGATGTCGCTATTTTCATTGGAGAAATGTTGGAGGGTGTGGAGTTATGCCACCTCCGAGCCAAGGAGATAAGTAATTAGACAACCTTGTTGTCATCTCATCCCTTGCTTTTTCCTGCAAGACCCATTGTTAACAGTCGTTAACCATCATCAACAGGTTTACCACTCCTAGCAGCCAATCACCCATTCCCAGATACTGAAGAAGTGTGCATGCACACGAAAGCTTATACCTATGACAAACTTAGTTGGTCTCTAAGGTGCTACTGGAAGGATTTTTTTTAATTTTTGTTTTAAAAACAAAGAGAGAGAGAGAGAGAGAGAGAGAGAGAGAGAGAGAGAGAGAGATGCATGCTGGTAGGCAGTAAGGATACAGGATAGTTTAGCAAATCTGGAAGTCCCTGACTCTGTTTTACTTCCAGGTGAAACCCCTCTTCTGCAAGCTGAGTTGCACTGGAGTGGCCACTGGAGAGGAAAACATCATTTACCATCCATTGGCTGAATTATGGTGCATGTGCACAGCAGCGCAAATAAAGTGAAGTACTGCTTAGAATGATCCATGCCATCGGTTCTGCCTTCCCATCTCCTTAAAACAAAAAAATTGGAGGGGGAGGAATGAACCCACAACAACCACAACCCCTGAACTAGGAGTCACATTGCTGGAGGGCAGAATGTAAACAGAGCTGTTGTGTGGCTTCAGGGCAAGGTAATAAAAGGTGCTGTCAATTGCTTTCAACAGGCACAAGAGATTTATCCTCTTCATGGCGTTGGAAAACCGTGGCAGGGATATTACTGCAGAAATACCCTGTTGGGTTCTGCAGAAAAAGAGAGAGCTGAAATCAAACCAGCCTGGGTGGGCATCCGGCGTTATCGATTCCCCAAAATAAAACACGAAAGTGCTTTTTCCATCGCATCCTCAGATGGAATGTCTGTGCAAATGGCAACCGCCGTCTCCATTTCCCTGAGTGCATCTCCCTGCTCCTGTTGTGGAAAAGCAATATGTTCAGCATGGAGGGCCTCAACGCACAAGTAACAGAAGCTAGTAGCTCGCAGCTAAATTTGTACATGAACTGCCACATGAACTGGATGAACATGATGGAAAGCAGATCATAACTGACAGAAGTGTGATTATCCAGGCCAGTCTGAGGTTGCTTGTTTGTTTGCTTTGCTGCCCTGGGTGAAATGAAATCCCACTGCCTCCCCACCGGGTGTTGGATTGCATACCAAGCAGTTTAAGAATAGCCGAAAAAGTGATCAAGAGTAGATTGGGATATTGTTTTCTCATTCTTTTTTTTTTTAAATATAAAAAACATGTATCACTTTCCTGCTTCTTCCCTTTTTAACAACAAGAATGCTGTAGCAGCAGATTTTCCTGGGTGGGGAATATTTTTCACCCCGAGGGCCACATTCCTTTCTGGCAAGTTTTCCGAGGGCCACATGTCAGTGGTGGGCAGGGCCAGAGGGTGGAGCAATGCATGTGAACATTACCTTTGCACAGTAATTTGCCTCCCTCCAGACAAGCAAGAGGCATTATCAGAGTTCATGGACATATTCCAGACAGGTAAAAACACTGGGATTCTATGTCCTGGGTGGCTGAGTCACAGGTCGAGCCAACTCATCCTCCTAGAAGAGACAATGCTCAGACCAAGGAGGAGGAAGCTGGCAGGCAGTGCCAACCCCCTAAATTCCTTGTAACTAAGGAGACAGGCAGGTGGGGGCTGGTGAGCCAGTGCCCCATTTGCTCTAATGCAGGCATCCCCAAACTGCGGCCCTCCAGATGTTTTGGCCTACAACTCCCATGATCCCTAGCTAACAGGACCAGTGGTCAGGGATGGTGGGAATTGTAGTCCAAAACATCTGGAGGGCCGAAGTCTGGGGGTGCCTGCTCTAATGGCTCAGCCTCCTCTGCAAACAGTGACTTTTTTTAAAGCAAGGCATAGTATAAACACTGACAGCTGGGAAACACTGGCCTGCGAGCACTCCAGTTGGAGAACAACCTTTACCAAAGGTGTCATGGGCTTTGAAGACAATCTCAGGGCGCAAGGGAGAAATGTGCTAAGAGGAAGGCACACTTGGCAAACCCACACCGTGATCAACTCCCGCCTGGAAACCAATGTCCCCACTGGGGAAGGACGTGTGGATCCAGAATTGGCCTCCACAGTCACTTCGGACCCATTGTTAAAACCGTGTTTATGGAAGACAATCTTAATACTCGGCTATGAGTGATCGCCAAAGAAGAAGAAGAGGGTGTGCATGGGTGTGCATGCATTTGCCAGGGATTTCCTCTCCCCGCAAAGAAAGGAAAACTGCATCCTCGTTAGTCTTTAACTGGAATGACAACAATTAGCGCTAATTGGTTAATGGGCTGTGAGGGGATATTTTCTAGCACCTGTTTACTCCAGGTACTGGAGGCACTTAAAGAAGATTAGATGATTAACAGTGGGATGCAAGCAACTGATCATGACAGGTTAGAATGGTGATGAAATGCAGACTGTTGGTACCAAATCTGTGGGAAGTGTGAGCATCCCAGAGCCTGATCCTTAGGTGGGAATGTATCTAAGTGCGTCTAAGTCTACAAACGCATCTGGCAGCACTGGAGTGGGGAAAGCTCTGGCCCCCACCTCTTTATCTGGCCCTTGGAGCTCTCTGGAAGCCACACCCCTCATTGGCCCTACTCAGGTGTTTTTGCCTGGCTGAAATGTGTCCTTGAGATCTGATAATGTCTCTTGTTTCAGACAGACTAGAGCAGGGGGTAGCCAAGATGGTGCCCTCAAGATGCTGTTGGACTACAACTACCATCAGCACCAGCCAGCATTGGTAAGGGATGATAGGAGTTGTAGTGCAACCACATCTGGAAGACACCATTTTGGCTTACCTTGGACCAGATGAATTAGTTTTGTGCACAGTAATTAATGAATGGAATCTGCGGCTAGGGGATGTGCTGATGGTAACTATCTTTGATAGCTTTATTAGGAAACCCCAGGTATATCAAGAAATATCTAAAACAATTAAATCACCTGTACAGGCTTCCCCACAACTGTTGTCACTGAATATGAGGGCTGATAACTTCAAAGCTTGCTTGGATTTCAATAGTCCAGCAATGGAAAACTTTGAAACATCTACATTTGCATTTGTGGTATAAAAACTCATGGGCATGCATTTCAATACCTCTTGAGATATCATTGGCAAACTTGGCACAAGAGTGCCTGAGATGGAGGAGCCAATTTTGTCTATGTTCAGATACTGTCGGTTGCCATCTTGGACCAAGATGGTGGATTAAACCAGGCATAGGCAAACTCAGCCCTCCAGATGTTTTAGGACTACAACTCCCATCATCCCTGACCACTGGTCCTGTTAGCTAGGGATGGTGGGAGTTGTAGCCCCAAAACATCTGGAGGGCTGAGTTTGCCTATGCCTGGATTAAACCATTGCAAACTGTGTGAATTAATTGTTGCCTAGTTTAGAATTGTAGAGCTGAAAGGAACCTTGAGGGTCATCTAGTCCAGCCCCCTGCAATGCAGGAATCTCAGCTAAAATATCCATGACATATGGACATCCAACCTCTGCTTAAAAATCTCCAAGGAAGGAGAATGGTGGCTGCCGAGATGGAGGATTTGGTTTTGTCCTATGCTTCGAAAAAGGTCTAATGCATTTTTAAATTAAGATGGTGGACCAAACTGTTCCAAACTGTGCTAATTTGGACACCTCTGAAGATATTGTCACCAAATTTGGCATAGTGGCTCCTGAGATTGAGCAGGAGGTTTTTGTCTCTGTCTGGAAGTCTTGGGGGGGGCATGCAGAGCCCTAGAAAGAATCGAATTGCAATATCCATGTATAAATACCAGTATCTTTCCATTTCTAAGAATTCCTGAGCAATGCTGGGAACTTTCAGCTAGTAAGGACATAATCTGACCATTTGGTTGGTTGTGTGGGCAATTATCTCATCTCTAGATGCTCTGATCCTGGGCTGTAGCATTTGCATAAGCAGTGGGACTTTGGCTTATATTACACAGAGAAGTGTTATCCTTTCTCAGTTAATAATCAGCCGTGCACTCTGTTTGGCGTGGAAGCACTTCAGCATAATTAGCTGGTTAAAGAAGCCTGCCTATTGATTAACAGAACTAAATGACCCGTAATTAACAGCATGACTATAGTGCTAATCCGGTTTTGGTTTTTTTTAGATACAGTATTATTTTCTCCTCCTCTCCAAAGGATCTAGAAACTGCCAGGTCTTTTCATCTGGAGGGAGCAGGTAGGTGAAGGATCCACTTCATGTTGTAATAGACTTATAGCTTTCAGCTATGGAGCTTTTGCAGAAGTGCATTGATGTAGCATAAAAAGGCCCTGCTGGGGTGTTGTTTTAATCTCTAGGCCTGCCAAGTTGCACCTGCAAAGTCTGTACAGGTTTCCTCCCGCCCCTACCCCCTGTAAAAGTACCAGTGTTGCAGCGAGCCAGAACATTTTCTCCGAACTGTTCTAAGCTATCTTGGGAATCCAGCTTCAGATCTTGACTTTGGTTTCAGAAAGGGTTTTTGTTGTTGCTTGCAGCATGTTTGATGGCCAGTAGGTGTCTCTGTGGGCACTGAACAAAGAGCCAGCAGGGGTGTGATGAAAGGCTTCTGGAAGAAGTCACAAAGAATTAGAACATTGACTGCTTAAACCCACAGAGACAGGAAAAGGGCGAGCTGCATGTCAGACCAGTAGTGCAGGTTGCTCACAAATTGCACACTGCCATATATAGGCCAAAGGGGCAGAAGACCCTATAGTAGCAGGGATGGGGAATTCGTGGTCCTCCAAATGTGGTGGAGCTCCAACCCTCCTTAACCCCAACCAGCATGCCCTGTGGCCAGGGAACCTGCAGGCATCAGGGTAGACCTCTGTGGGTACATGGGCTGCATTAACAGGAATATATCATCTAGATCAAGGGAAGTAATAGTACCACTGTATTCTGCTCTGGTCAGACCTCACCTGGAGTACTGTGTCCAGTTCTGGGCACCACAGTTCAAGGAGGATACTGACAAGCTGGAACGTGTCCAGAGGAGGGCAACCAAAATGGTCAAAGGCCTGGAAACAATGCCTTATGAGGAATGGCTTAGGGAGCTGGGTATGTTTAGCCTGGAGAAGAGAAGGTTAAGGGGTGATATGATAGCCATGTTCAAATATATAAAAGGATGTCATATAGAGGAGGGAGAAAGGTTGTTTTCTGCTGCTCCAGAGAAGCGGACACGGAGCAATGGATTCAAACTACAAGAAAGAAGATTCCACCTAAACATTAGGAAGAACTTCCTGACAGTAAGAGCTGTTCGGCAGTGGAATTTGCTACCAAGGAGTGTGGTGGAGTCTCCTTTTTTGGAGGTCTTTAAGCGGAGGCTTGACAGGCATATGCAGGGCAGTCTCGAGCAGGTCAGCCATCCTGGCGCTGAGGGGCGGAGATCGGCGCCCCCGCCCTCGCAGGGTGTAGCATGGTTTCCGCGCGGCTTTGCCGCGCAGCGCCCAGCCTACCAGCCCAGCGCCCTGCCGCCCCGCACCACCGGGGGTCTACCTAGAGCCGGCCCTGGGCATATGTCAAGAATGCTTTGATGGTGTTTCCTGCTTGGCAGGGGATTGGACTGGATGGCCCTTGTGGTCTCTTCCAGCTCTATGATTCTATGATTCTAAGATTCCATGTTCAATTCCCAATGGCATCTTCAGGCATGGCTCAGAGAGATACTCCCTGTCTGAAACGCTGAAGGGTTGCTGCCAGTCAGTGTACACGATACTGATCTAGATAGACCAATCGTCTGACTCGGCAACAGGCCCCTGTCCCACTTCTGCTGCTGTCGAAACTTAAATGGCAAGTTTCTTGAGAGCCAAGCCCTTTTGCTTAGGCTAATCATTCTGCAGAACACCAGAAACAAATGGTGCAGACAGGCCATCCAGCTATTCCAACCCAAAAAATGCTAATTGCACTCCTGGGGAAAGAGGAGGCTGTTTCCCCTCTTCTTAGCTTTTTCGTAGCAAAGCACACTTTGACTGCTCCTTTTACCTGCACGGTGTGAAGTCACAGCGGAGGTCTGTAGCTCCCCACAGTCCACCCTTTAAAGCATAAAGAGGCTGCTCGCAGGCCAGAGTGGCTCCCTTACTGCAGCGGGAGCAAGAAGTGAAAGCCGCATGAAATCTCACAGTGGCTTGCCAAGGGGCTCCTCTCCCTTGCTGGTTCACACTGATGTGTGATGGCACTCTGCAGGCTGCAAGCGGAGGACAGAGAGAGTCGAAAACAGGTAATTGCATGGAAGCTTGCATATGAAGGAGAAAGAAAAATGCCCTTGGCAAGAGATGGGACCTGTTCTCCCTTTGCTTTGAAGAGTGGGCATTTGCCCCCATATATTGGTGGGCTCTGGAATTCAATGGTGGGTTTAGATGTCATAATCAGGTTTGGAGAAGGGGTATAGTTCAGCGGTAGACCATCTCCTTTGCTTGCAGATGGGCCACTGGTTCTTCTTATGTTCTTAGAATATTCTGCCATAGCTGCCAAGTTATCCCTTTTTTACAGGGATTTCCCCTTATGCTGAATAGGCTTCCTCGCGAGAAAAGCGAAAACTTGGCAGCTATGTATTCTGCATGAGGAGAGGAGATAGCAAAGAAAGTTAAGAATTTGTTTCTATATGCAACAGCGGCCGCAAGAATAGTTTATGCAAAGAACTGGAAAGAGAAGGCTACCCCGACCAGGGAGCAGTGGTTGCATAAATTAATAGAATTTGTGGAGCTTTGCGAGCATGACAGCCAAAATAAGGAACTGGGATGAAATGAAAACAAGATGCGAGTGGGATTGTCTTGGAGAATGCTTAGAAAGAGATGGCATTATGGCAAATTTGCAAGTGGGAATAAAGCTGTGGTCAGCAGTAGACAAGATAAGTGAATTGAAGGGATGAAAAAGGATGGAAGAACCAAGGAGATGTAGAGAACCAAAGAAAGGGAAATACAGTGGTGCCTCGCTTTACGAATGCCTCATACAACAAAAAACTTGCTAGACGAAAGAGTTTTGCGTTGCGCAAGGCATTCGTAAGACGACAAAATTTTCTATGACCGCCGCTTCGTCTTATGAAGCGTGGCCATAGAAAGCGACAAAGGAAGATCAGCTGTCAGCGCAGGAAGCTGACAGCTAATCTTCCTTTGCCAGGGGGGACGGAACTGAAATGCGGCGGTGCAGCGGCTGCCCCTGCCTCTCTTCCCCTTGGCTCAGGGAAGACAGACGGGGGCAAGCAGCGCCCGCTGTGATTCGGCTCTGTCCCCTGCCGCCGCCTCTCGCCTGCCTCCCCCGACATGGAACGAAACTTCGGAGGTCTCCGAAGTTGCGTTCCGTGTCGGGGGAGGCAGGCGAGAGGCGGTGGCAGGGGAAGGTCTTCTCCCGCCGCTGCCTCTCGCCCTGCACCCCAGACATGGAGCGCAACTTCAGAGGTCTCCGAAGTTGCGTTCCGTGTCGGGGGAGGCTGGCGAGAGGCGGCGGGGGGAGAAGATCTTCCCCCGCCCCTGCCTCTCGCCCCGCACCCCAGACACGGAGCGCAACTTTGGAGGTCTCCGAAGACCTTCTCCGAAGCCCCGTCGCATGCTGCCGCCAGTCCCCCAGAGCCTATAGGAACGCATTGATTAAGTTTCAATGCATTCCTATGGGAAACTGGGACTCGCTAGACGAAAAATTTGTTACACGAATTGACCCGCGGAACGAATTAATTTCGTCTAGCGAGGCACCACTGTAAGATGTTAGTGAAGGATAGGTTGGGAAGTCTATATAGGAGAAGAAGAAGAAGAAGAAGAAGAAGAAGAAGAAGAAGAGGAGGAGTAGTAGTAGTTTGGATTTGATATCCCACTTTATCACTACCTTAAGGAGTCTCAAAGCAGCTAACAATCTCCTTTCCCTTCCTATCCCACAACAAACACACTGTGAGGTGAGTTAGGCTGAGAGACTTCAGAGAAGTGTGACTAGCCCAAGGTCACCCAGCAGCTGCATGTGGAGGAGTGGGGAAGCGAACCTGGTTCACCAGATTACGAGTCCACTGCTCTTAACCACTACACCACACTGGCTCTCGTGTGTTAAATGCATGTAAACTGTAAATGTTAAGATGTTAAATGCATGCAAACCGCAAACTGGAACATGCATAAATAAATAGTAATAAAAAAGGGAATATGCTGCATGGAACACACATCTCCAATTTTGTGAGAACCTGATTGACTCTTGTTTGGTTTCCAGGCTGTTTTTGATTTTTATAACTCTTCAGCTGGAGTTGCAGAAGCAGCAGTCCTCAAGATATTGCTGGACTATAGCTCCTCCTCATTCCTGACTACTGACTATGCTAGCTGGGGCTAATGGGAGATCAACTCCATCGGGGGGGGGCAGGTGTCAGGAGTATGGGCAGGAGTCAGGCTCTGGGGCCTGTAGTGCTTTGCAGGACTGGGGACTGCCTCAGCTTGTGCTGGAGAAACAAGGCGTGGCCACACAGGTGAAGACCTCAGCTTGTGCTGGAGAGGCAAGGAGTGGTCACACAGGTGAGGCCACTTGATACCTCACTGCACCTGGTGGCAGGAGCTGGGAAGGATAAAAGCCCAGCATTTCCCTTCAGCTCTTGGCCACAGCAACGCTATCCTTGCCTGGTTGCATCTGGCCTCCTGCTCCTTGGACCCTTGCCTTGCTGCCGCCTTGCTTCTTGTTCCTGGATCCTTCGCCTTGCTCCTTGGACCCTTGCTTCGCCTTCGCCTTGCTCCTCGACCCTTGGACCTTCGCCTTGCTTCTTGTTCCTGGATCCTTCGCCTTGCTCCTTGCTCCTTGGACCCTTGCTTCGCCTTCGCCTTGCTTCGTGCCCCGTGGACCTTCGCCTCTGCCTTGCTTCTCGACCCTGCCTCTTCACCCCCATCTTGCCTCTGGTCCTGACGCCCGCCGACCGGATCGTGACAGCAGGTTCCCTATCTCTGACCTCAGTGGACTAGGGCCACAATAGCTGAAAGGCCATCAACTTCCATATGAATGGGCCACTACCTGTCATATGGCCACATTTACTCTACTGATCTTGAGAGGCTACACTCTGTTTGCCTTCACCCTTTATTACAAGAGCCAGGTCCTTCTTCAAGGTAGTACCTAGATTATGGAACTCCTTTGAGGATGGCCCATAGTTCAGTGGTTAAACATCTGCCTTGCACGCAGAAGGTCTCTGGTTCAATCCCTGGCATCTCCAGATATGGCTAGGAAAGAACCCTGCCTTGGACTCTGGAGAGGTGCTGCCAGTAAGTGTGGACAATATTGAACTAGATGGAGCTTCCTATATTTCTGTGTTCTTGCAGGAGACTCACCTGGATCCTTCACAACTGGGGTTTAACAGCAAGGTAAAACCTTGATTTTCTGGATGGTATTTGATAATGTACTTGCTGCTGTCATGTAACTGGCTGCATTATTGTTTTTATTATGCTTTTACATGTATTTATTTTTTATTTTGATCTGCAGCAGCGAGCCAGTGATCCTGCTTAGCTCTGTGCCTATGAAAAACCTCACTCACTGATTCTGGCAGATCTGCATGTTTAAAGGTATTAGACTAGTGCCTGTTTTCTTTTCTTTTCTTTCTAGCCAGATGATAATCCTAGATCCAAAGCCCCAGATTTGCTAACTGTGATTATGGGCAGCTCTCTCTCTTTCCAGATATGTTCTGCAAAGCGGAAACACTGCTAATGAATTCTTAAGAGATATTTCTTATGAAGCACATTATAACATGCAGATAATCTGAAGGGAGCCTGTGCTTGCATAATATAGATTTAATAGATATAACAAGACAATTAAAACCTCATTAGGCTTGACCTAGCTTGGCGAGATGCACCAGGAAGTACCACTTTGTCTCTCTTTAATAGGCAGCCTGGTTCAGGAACAAACACATGAGTCAGGAAAGAGGATACCAGCAGGCTTTAAATGCAGTCAAAAGTTGAAGGTCACCCCCCACCACCATACATTTGAAGCATATCTGAAGCCCGTGGCTCCCCACAAATAATTCTCAGAACTGTAGCTTATTAAGGGTGCTGTAAATTGTAGTTCTGAGTTCCTGCGGCCCTAATTTAAGATGGGTACCGGTTGATCTGTGTCTCTGCTCAGTCTGCTGCCCAGGTGCTAAATGCTGATGGGCAGTTTCAAGGCTTTTCCTGCTTTTCTCCTCTTAGTTTCCTTTATCTAATTCAGAGGTCAGCAACCTGTGGCCCATGGGCCACAAGCGGCCCACGGGGGCCGTTTAAATGACCCACAAGCCACCCCCGAAACGAGCTGGCCGCTCGGCGAGTCCCCGTGTGCTGTGCTAAACCAGTGCTGCGCAGAGCAGGGACTTGCTTACGCGGCGCCGGAAATTGCGTCTGCGCAGACGCGATCCGTCCCATGGAGCGATCTCCGTGGGAGTGAACTGGCTCAGGCGAGGTAACCTTGCCCAACCCCTGATCTAATTGGACTTGGGACAAGACACCCTTCAAGCAGAGGAATGCCCTGCTGTTATCTGTCAAAGTACAGTAGGACACATGGACCGCCGCCTGACACCACACCCACACACCACGTCTTTCTTGCAGGTGACACTGCTGGAATGCATGGCACTTCAGTCGGGAAATGTGTATGGGAGAGCTTTGGCGAGGCAGCCCTTGGCTTAGAAGCCAGGTCCAGTCATGCTTCTCCAAGCCAAAATGCATTCGGCAGCCAGAATCCTTCTCCTCGCTGGCTCCTGTTCATAAAAGGAAAATTACTCCTCAGATTTATGAGTTACCTACAGGTGTAATTTATCAAGTGCTGCCTTGCCCTGGCCAAGACAACTGGGGAGAGGCCCAGTCCTTTGATTAATGGGCTCTCCTGCCTGGCGGTGGCAGACATTTTACAAAGATTTAATTCTAACACATCCTTAAAAATAACAGGTAGTCTGTTTAGAGGATTCGGCACTCACTGATTCCGTAAGGTGGTGGTGCAGGCCTACCAATCCTTTCGGGGGAAAGTTAACACCTGCCAGACTTCCCTCACTTCTGCTTTTGATATTTTTTTTTTAAAAATTACCACATTTCCAAGGCGAACAGATGAAATCTTTGCCGTGTCTATCAAAGGGCTTTTCCTCTTCAGATGTGCAGAGTTAGAAAGCTCAGAACAGGGGGGAAAAACCCAGGGCTTTTTCTAACAGCACACAGCTAACCACAGTGGTGTCTAGTGCTCATTCGGGGCCAGTGGGGCAGAAAGCCGAGAGGCCAAGAGGAGATGGGGTCAGACGTCAGAGCCAAAGGCAAGGCAGAGCCAACACATTCTCGTTTGGTTTCCATCCTCCTCCCTGTTGAGTTCTACAAGGGCAACACTCAGGAGAAGGAAGCTGACAGACTGATTGGTTGAAAGTAAGAGAGTGGGCAGGGGTGGTGAGTGAAGGCAAATTGGTGGGGCAGTACCAGCTTTGCCATAATGGACCAGTCTCCACTGGTTAAACTATGGCATTAGCTGCCATACGATGCCCATCTAGATTGCTTAAAAGGCAGTTCAGATGCAGGGTGGCCACATCAGCCTAAAAAAGAGAAAAATGTTGAATCGTGGGAAAGATGGATGAAGACACAGCTAGCTCTTTATTTCAGCTCTGAGTCCTGGACTGAACAGTAGCTTAGCCGACTGGCTTATATAGTGCCCAGTAACTTGCAACAGTAACAAACTCCCCCTAGCTACCCAATCCGTGAAGAGCACTCTCAATCCTTCATTTACATGTTGTGGACCTGAGTGAGAACTGCAGCCACAGTGGGCAGGGTAAGAACTGCAGCCACGGTGGCCAGGAGGAGTACTGCAGTTAACTTACTACATAACAAAAAAAGGACACCGATTTGCATAACATTTGCCTGTGTTGATTTATGTGTGTAGATGCAGGTTTATAATTAATTACTCTCAGTTAAATCGAAACACCACAAATCTCACTGTAGTGGCAAAGGCTGTGAACAGTTAACGGGTGTAAGGAGGTTAGAGAATCCTGACAAAGCTGGAGAGGATATTGGCGACGTTTCCATATTTGTGCCACATCCAGAACACAAATAAATTCAGTGAAAGCAATCGGTATTCGCTGCTGTTGTTTTCAGTCAGCAAATGGCAAGTAATCGACCACACCCACTTGCACATGCACCATTCCTTTGCATTGATATGAATGGTGCAGAGCAATGTAATTAATTGCATTATTAATTACGCATAATTCCACCACAGTGGAATGAACAATGTAGTTTTTGTTGGAAATCGAACTGCAGTGGAACAGAAGCAGCACTGCATGAGATCAACACGGTTTGCAATGGAAATGGATGCCTTCTTACATTCTCTAATAATGTGCCTGCTCAGTCTGCTGTCCAGTTATGTGCAAATTCATATTGTTCTCGATCTTTATGCCAGACTTCACATGGACAGCCCCTGCACGCAGAAGATGCCTACGGATAGAGGACTGGCTGTTGACAGGTCCTTCCAATAGAGGGATGTCCTATGTATAGTAGGTCACATGGACACCCTCGTTCTCCCCCATAGGAAACTCTGGGCTTAGATTTTGCTTCAGGGGGTAAGCTTCAATGACAGCAGTGCTAAAGAGCTTCCCTACCAAAGCCACAGTTGAAAATTAACCCGAGAGGTAGCCGTTTGTAAACTGAGCTGACAGGAAATTGCTAGCTTTGTACCGAACAAGTCATTACCTTAAGCTTTATTGCTATGTGTGGGAGTTTACTTGTGACAAAGTAAATGTGCAGAGATGGCTTGTAACTAGGGACCAGGCGATTGCAGTGTTAACGGTTCCATGGAAAGCCGTCAATCGGCAGGATGCTGTGGAAAACCCCCCATTAAAAACTACTTTTTATTTTATTATTTTTGGAAAACCTTCTCAGCTGAAATGATAGGAACTCCTCAACCAAGTAAAATAACAGATTTGAGAACAGTGTGTCAGAAAAGAGCCAAGTGGATGTGATCAATAGATTGACTACATTCCGGGGTGGTGGTGCTGGTTATAGATCTGAATTATTTTTCTGCCTACTGAACCCACTTCTAACAGAGAGGGCAAGGCCCACGCGAAGAGTGGATTATGGGACCAGGATGAAATCGACAGACATGATCACAACAAGCTCTTCTGTGAACGTTGATGGTGAATATATTTTCTGGGCTTACGGATGCCTGATGAACATCTGAATTTGAACTCCAATTCCAGTTTAGGGGGGGGGGAGGGAAAAAAAATAAATCCAGCTTGCATTTAAAGGCAAATACACTTGGCTCACATATGTCCCTCACTACTGAAATACAGAAACATCAAGAGCAATAATAAGCTTTGGTACATAGGTGCCAACTTCCAGACTGAAAAATCCGGGATCGGTAGCTGCGCAGAACCGGAAGTCGCGCTGCGGCCATTTTGGAACTGGGCAGAATGACACCGGAAGTTGCTTCTATGCATGCTCTGCCCATTTCCAAAATGGCTGCAGCGCCGGAAGTCACGCTGCGGCCATTTTGGAAATGGGCATAGCAGCACCAGAAAGTCGCTTCTATGCATGCTCTGCCCATTTCCAAAATGGCCGCTGTGCCAAAATCCACTTCTGCACATTTCCAGAGACTCCAGACATGCGCAGAAGGAGCCTCCCCGGGCCGGTAAGAATCCGGGGGATTTAAGTTTTTTTTTTAAAAAAAAAAATCCGGGCTGCCAGCGGGAAACGGCTGGAAAAACGGGGGTTTCCCGGGGAATATGGGAGACTTGGCAGCTATGCTTTGGTATTCCACCATTACTCTGAGAGCCTTTAGAGGTTTTCCTTACATAAATAACTAAAGGAAACCCTGAGAGGCAGGTTGGGCTGAGCCCATCTTCTGATTCTCTGCATGCAGGAAACCATTAAGGCATGCAGAGGTGATCGAGAAAGGTTGGTGGGAGAATCTGTCTTCCCACTACTATCCTCCTCCTCTGTGCATTGATAAGAACATAAGGAAAGCCCTGCTGGATGAGGCCAATGGCTCATCTAGCCCAACATCCTGTTTTCTCACACCGACCAACTACAGGTAGATGCCTGAGAGAAGTACGTTTCCGAGCACAATTCAAAGTGTTGGTGCTGACCTTTAAAGCCCTAAGCTGCCTCATCCCTATATACCTGAAGGAGCGTCTCCACCCCCATCGTTCTGCCCGGACACTGAGATCCAGCGCTGAGGGTCTTCTGGCAGTTCCCTCACTGCGAGAAGCCAAGTTACAGGGAACCAGGCAGAGGGCCTTCTTGGTGGTGGCGCCCACCCTCCCGTCAGATGTCAAAGAACAACAACTACCAGACTTTTAGAAGACATCTAAATGCAGCCCTGTTTAGGGAAGCTTTTAATGTATTTTTAATTGTATTTTAATATTACTGTATTTTACTTTTCTGTTGGAAGCCGCCCAGAGTGGCTGGGGAAACCCAGCCAGATGGGCAGGGTAGAAATAATAAATTTTATTATTATTATTATTATTATTATTATTATTATTATTATTATTATTATTATTTTGCCTGCAAGGAGGACCTGAGTGCAACATTGCTCTCCCCACTTATATTAAAACCACTCTGAGAATCAGAGCTCCCAGAATTCTATGGGGAAAGCCAGGATTGTTTCAAGTTGCATCACAGTGCTTTAAATGCATGGTGGTATGGTTGTGGCCTCATGCACCATCACCATTGTCCCACAGCAGCGCCTGATCTGCTTCCAGTTACCCGAGGGGAGAGTCCTCATCTTACTAGGTGCTTGGTTTGAAAGAAATGATTGATGCAAAGTATCACTGCTGCTGCTTGCTCAAGTGTGTGGAACTGGGGAGCGTGTCCTAATTAGGAATGCACTCGTGTCTATTAACTGGTATATCTGTTCTAACAACCTTGAAAGCTGCACAGGAAGAACGTGGAGATGAAAGGAGAATTCCCTGCCTTCTCCTCTAAACCAGAATGGTATTGCAGTTTTGCAATTGAGGCCTAACGCAGGAATGGGAAACAGGATCAGGGGCCAAATGCAGCCCCCTCTGGCCCTTGGGACACGTCAGGTCACATGCTTTCTCTACAGGCGACACCCCTTCCTGGTCTTGATTCTTGTTTTCCTTGAGTGTTTCTCCCGGGCTGAAATGTGTCCTTGAACTTTGATAATGCCTCATGCTTGCCCAGACTGAGGATAACTTATAGAATCACAGCGTTGGAAGGGACCCTGAGGATCATCTAGTCTAAGCCCCTGCAATGCAGGAATACGCAGTTGTCCCATTCAGGGACTGAACCTGCAACTTTGGCATCGTTAGCACTACGCTCTAACCAACCAAGCTACCCAGCCAATGGGTCTATAATAAAGGAGGGGGTATGTGTAGAAACCAGCCTACTACACACAATAAAAAATTACATTCAGCCTGCTTTTGTGGGATGTGAAACACAGAGCAGCCAAATACAACATTCCTAGAGTGGACATAAAAGGGGGATGTTTGGACCAGCCAGTCAGAACTTCCTGTTTCCTCCTGGTCTGGGACAGACTTCCTCTACATATGACCAGAGATGGGCGTGACCTCACCTATGCAGGTAACAAAACAGCACAGGGGAGGCAGACATCTCTCTCTCTGATGCCATTCCTCGAAGAAGCCAAGAGAGGACAAAGGAACTACCTCCTTATGGGATAGATTCCAGGTGTATATATTTTGTGACTTATATTTGCCTTCTGGGATTCATCTGTGAACAGAATGTGTGTGAGTAAACTCCTTTGTACTTTTATACAAGACTGTGTCGTGTGTATCTTTTTATGAGGGAATAAAGGGGAATTTACCAGGAAACCTATTTTAGAGCCTTAAAGAAGCCTGGCAAAGACGTTATCCGCTGCACAAGTTTAAAAGGGGGAATGTTACTCTGCTAAATTGTAGAACTTGTTGACACAAGCTGGGAAGGATATAATTAAACAATATATCCTCTCCTGCCTCCCTGAACATTCCCACAGCTTTTGCACCTGACCCCTCCTACCACTCCTAATACAGCCCTCAGGGTAGAAAAGGTTCCTAAACCGGTCTTACCAAATCCTCTGGCACATTTTTTTGCTTCAAGTTCTCAGACAAGGGGCACACAAGTTCTTTATGTTCTTCTTTACAACTTCAGAATATCTCACTGCTTTCTTCCCTGCTCTACCCAGAACAACCGCTCCATTTCTTTGATGCAATCTGCATCATTCTCTGTACTCTGTTTTGCTTTGTTTTTTTGCCAAAATATGAGCTGCTGTTGTTCAACATGTCTTGTGAGCCTTCTTCTGGCTCCTGCAGGCGTAAAGGTCAGGGAGGGAATGAAAGGGGTTACAGGAAGTGCAGACAGAAAGAATTTCACAGCCATCAGTTGGGAATGTCTGCCTCTTAGCACTTTGTGCAAGTGAGCCACTGACTGCTTAGGAAGTGAAAATAAACCTGACATCATTTCAAGGTTTTTCTTCTTGGAACGGTCAGGTTCTTGGTCACTGGATTTACTTCTAGACAACTTGGCAGGGCTCATGTGCCAATGATGGCAGAGGCAAGAGTGGGAGGAGGAACGAATGTAAATCTTACCTCTGCAGAACAGTCTAGTTTCTGCACACACTCACACGTTAGAAGAAATTTGCACTGAAATGCTGGTGAATTTTCATGGGAACCTTTAAAAAAAAATCACAGGCATGAAGCAATGTGGAAAAGTGAACTTAAAAGTGTAAAAATGAGAAACTGGAACCAGCAAATTCATAAGAGCTGTTTAACAGTGAAACGGGATGCAGTGGTACCTTGCAAGACGAATGCCCTGGAAGACGAATTTTTCGTCTTGCGATCTGATGGTGACTCGCAAGACGAATTCATTTTGCGAAAAATTCATCTTGCGAATCACGGTTTCCCATAGGAATGCATTGAAATTTAATTAATGCGTTCCTATGGGCAAAAAAAGAAATGTCAATGCATTCCTATGGGAAACCGCGATTTGCAAGACGAATTTTTCGCAAAATGAATTGACTCGCGGAACGAATTAGATTCGTCTTGCGAGGTACCACTGTACCTTGGAAGGTGATGGATTAGCTTTCCTTGGAGGTTTTTAAACAGAGGTTGGATGGTCACCTGCCTGACATTCTTCAGCTGTGATTGTTGCAAAGGGTTGGATGAGATGACCCATGGGTCCAGTCCGACTCTGCAATTCTATAATTCTATGCTTTATTCATCCCTACTGGCAAATAAAGAAATTTGTACAGGGAAGTCTCTGACAGTCTCTTCTCCAAAGGACACTGTGTTTGCAAACATCATACATTCCCTGGCACTCAAGGAAGGGGGGATGAACTTGAAATCTTTTATGTGTGCAGAGTTTCTTCTTCTAGCATTTCCCCGATACATTTAGACCCATGATGTCACTTTGCCACCTCCCTTTAGCTTCTGCTATGCTTACTCCAGGTATTATTCTGCCCGAGTGTCATAAGCATTAGCTGTTTCCCCAGATCTGAATGTCAACAAGTCAGATTAAACACCTTCCCAGGGTTATGTAAACCTCCCTCTGGTCTTCCGGCATATACACTCTCTTTCTCTCTCATGCCAAGGTGCATATCTCCTCGCTCACTTACAAGAAACAACAACAGCCACCCAAACCGCAGAACACCTACTTGTTCTTGCGGCCAAGTGTTCACGGAAATCTCTTGCAAATGTGGTAAGAAAGACATTTCTCTCCCGCAGGCCTCCTGCTAGATGATGCCTCTCTTTTCTTTGTTCCATTTTGCAAGCTGGATAGCCCGGACTAAAAGAAAGAAAGAGAGGAATCAGATTGTGCCTGGGTTGCCATAGGCTCCAGTCTTAATCATGCATACAGGAGATCCACTGAAATCACGGGGATTTTAGCTAGTGATTGATTTCAAAGGGCTGCACCCCACATTCTCTGCTAGTGCAAGGCATGATGGAATGTTGTGCAACGGAGGAATCCAATGCAACAATTGCACCAGGGGAAAGCATGGAGCAACGGATTGAGCAATCTGTTGTGTGAAAAGGTTACCAGCAGCCTGCTTCTGCGATCTCTTGCACCACAACGCTCCACTGCCACAAAGCATTTTTTCTATCGAAACAATTATACCACTAAGTGACTCTTAACTTAGCACCACATTGGGTATAGAGCCCATAGGGTTTGCTCTAAGCACAATTGATCCACTTTGCTAACAGAACTGGGTAGGTGTGTTTATCTAAAGGATTTTCATATAGATTTTCATTTGCAATAGAGATATGCCAAAGTTGTTGCAGCTTCATGAGAGGAGGAGGAGGAGGAAAAACAGGAGGACGAGGCAGAGGGAGATATAGGACAATGTGACCAGTTCCCTTGTACTGGGCACCAACTCTAGGGGGGGCACCATAAGGCACTGCAACTATGATGATGTAGTGCACATGGAGAATGGAAGGTTGGAGGAGACAAATTTTGGCCTTGCACAAGGTGCTGCTGAGATTTGAAAGATGAAAGTCCACCATTGGCATGTGATGGAAACTACATTATGAAAGTGCCAGGTGCACCTCTGTGGGGAGGGAATTCTACAGCTTAGGGGCTGCAGAAAATGCTGTCCCCCAAGCCACTGCCTCAGAGGTTCTGAGGCTGGTGGAACTACCAAGAGGGACCGACCTCCGTCGATTGTGACATCTGAGAGGGTCTGTTGGAAAGGAGATGGTCCTTCAGATGTTCAGGACCTTAAACACTAATGTGGGCCGAGAAACAAAACTGTCAACCATTGCAGCTGTCAACTGTCAACCAAGCAGGGGTTATGTGACTTCTGAAATGGAGCCCCAGCCCATAATCCGGCTGCTGAGGATTTTGGACCAGTTGAAGCTCTCAAGTCACCTTCAAGGGCAGCCCTGTAAAGAGTGCATTGCAAAAAAAAAAAATCAATGTTGCTTTAGCAAGGTTCTGAGAGTCAGCCAAGACACGATGGTACAAAGTCTGTGTGTCTCATAGGAAGGGGAAGGTGGTTGCATGTGCCAATCAACCATTCTTAGCAACAAAAAATAATACTCTAATACATGTAGTCTTCCAGGTGTTGTTGGCCTCCCACCATTCCTGGCTATTGGTCATAAAGGCTGGGGCTGCTGGGAGTTGTAGTGGATGTCGAAACAGAAGCTTTTTGTGTTCCACGTATGTCTTTGCAAATATCATCGCAACCACTTTAAGGAGCAGTACTTGCAAAGGATGAACTTTTCTTTGTAATGTTCCACATCTGCCTTTGCAAAGTATAGTTGTATTTACACTTGTATTTGCAAAGACATACGTTAACACAAAAAGCTCCTATTTGGACATTACGTTTATTAAAAAAACTGATTTATTTGTACAGTACATACCTGGAACACAAAAAGCTTCTATTTGGACATTACGTATATAAGAACTGGTCGGTTTGTATTTCCTGTTCTATATGTTGGTCTTTAATTGCTTCTACTCAATTAGATGATGTGAAGAGTTATGTTTATATGATGTATAAAGAATTCACATAGTTAAACACAGCCAGTTACGTATATTTTTTTAGTTGGATTTATGTAACTATAGGTTTGAAAGTGTTGTAGGAGTTGTAGTGGAACATCGGGCGGGGCAAAGTTTCCCCATCAATGCTCCAACAGGTGACCTTAGTGCTCCTACTAGGAAAAGTATATCAGAGCTGGGGTTCCCTACTTTCTTCCTCCACTATGCCATTCCTGTGCTCTGGGCCTTGGGGCAAAGTTATGCGGTAGATCCTGCAGACTGCTCTTTCTCAGAGTGAATGCCAGGATGGCCCGAGATCTGTGGGATCTCCCTAAGGCAGAGTCCAACTGAGGCACACGTTTCCCGTGCTTCAGAATCCCTGTCTGAGGTATCAGGGACATGAAACCCAAGTGTTTTCAAAGGACCTGGATGGTGGACTGTCATAGCGCTATACGGCAAGAATGTCAAGAGTGAGGAACATAGCTGCCAAGTCTCCCGTATTCCCTGGGAAACCCCCATTTTCTAGCTGTTCTCAGCTGAAAAAAACGGATTTTTTTGTTTTTCCCCGGTTTATTCTGGCGCGGTGGCCATTTTGGAACTGGGTGGAGCATGCTCAGAAGTGACTTTTGATGCAGCTCTGCCCAGTTCCAAAATGGCTGCAGTGCGACTTCTGGCATGGCGGCCATTTTGGAACTGGACAAAGCAGCATCAAAAGTCGCTTCTGAGCATGCTCCGCCCAGTTCCAAAATGGCGGCAGCGCTACTTCCGGTCTGCTTCTTCCGGTCCGGTCCCTTATTTCTCCCACACAAACTTGGTAGGTATGGTGAGGAATTAACTACTTATTGTCAAAAATACACTTTCAAGTTAGGGAAAGGCATGTCCATCACTTCTCCACTACTCCTAGGTGTGCACCCGATGAGGCAGTTGAGGCATCAGAGAGGACTTGCCCCTGACCTTGGCTTATTTATCTCCCCCATTTTAGCTGTGCACAAGCAGGCACAGACCCCGCCTGCGTGTAACCTGCTTTTGCTCCTCCCACTTCACTCCACTTCTGGTCCTGGAAGACAGTGGGGGAGGAGAGGTGGGGCCAGGAAGAGGAGGTGTGGAAGTCCTCGGCTCTATGCCAGCCTGAGCTATCTCTGCCTCCTTCTGCATCTGTTCTTCAGTCTCCCATCCTGTAGCATCTCCTGCCTCTGACTCTCATCTCTCAGCTGTTACAGGCTCCTCCAGATCACTGATCCCTTCTTCCAAGTCAGTCGCCAACCCACCTTCTCCCAGTGCCCACTCCTTAGCATCTTGCCACCACTCCACAATGTCCAGCCAGCCCCTGACATGGACCAAAGCATGCAGTCAGTCAGGCCTTGAAAGCCGGGGAAGACTAGCTCAGTGGTGGAACATCTGCTTTGCATGCAGAAGACCCCAGGTTCAATCTTCCCTAGCGTCTCCAGGTAGGGTTGGGAGTATATTCTGTCTGAAATCCTGGAGACCCACTGCCGGTCAGTGCAGACTGCAGATTCCATATAAGGCAGCTTCCAGTGAAGGATGGGAGATCACAGAATGCCCATCAATCCCATATTTCAGCAGCAGTGATTGTGAAGTGGCCACAGTCTCTCTTATCTATTTGGATAAAGCACAGCTGGGACTCAAAGCTGTTGAATTAAGAACTACCTTTTGAGCACCTGGGCTTCTATATCTGCCTGTCAGGCAGGATGAGATGCTGAGTGTTTGGATAAGTATCACAGCTGAATTTCTTTATCGGAGAAACTAAATTACTGAGAGGGGGATGTGGGGTGGCTTGGCAATATAGATTTCTATATATCTGGAAATCAGGAAGAGAGGGGAGAAATGAAGGGACGTGTTTGAGGTGAAGAGGTGGGTGGGAATGAGATGTATAAATGGAAACCACAGTGGAGCTGGCAGATGCGGCTTACTTTAGAATTACAGTATTTTGTCTATTTGTCTGAAGGTGGAGCCAGGCTTGTGGTTTGCTTCAAAGAGCACCTTTTCCTCTTGGCAATTCAACCTGTTTTGCCCCTCTCTTCTCGGTATGTATATCCCAGAGAGCTAAAATCACTTGAAAAATACATTTACAGTGGTGCCTCGCTTAACGAATGCCCTGCTTAACGAAATTTCCGCTTAATGAAAGGATTTTTCGAGCGGAGGTTGCCTTGCTAGACGAATTCGTTTTATGGAAAATTCGTCTAGCGAATCACGGTTTCCCATAGGAATGCATTGAAATTCAATTAATGCGTTCCTATGGGCAAAAAAAAATTAAAAAAAAATTCAATGCATTCCTATGGGATTCGCTAGACGAATTTTTCGTTATAAGAAAAGACCCGTGGAACAAATTAAATTCGTCTAGCGAGGCACCACTGTATTTCCCTAATTTGCACTCCACACTTTCAGTTTATTCGCGTTCCCAACTGGGCAGCAAAGAAGCGCTCAGATGAGCTGGAATATTTAAAACAAAGGGAAAGTCTATCACCTTTTCATTTTCTGCCCAGAACCAGAAAGAAATTTGCAGTCATGGCCACTCCTTCTGAGTGGATGAGTTCTGCCAGAATTAAGAATTCAGTGGTTATCTCACAAGGACAGACTTTACTTATATTGAGGTTTCTCCAACAGGAATCATAGGGGGCATAGATGGCAGTAGAAAAATAGGTAATTGGTAGAGGATGAGGACGGACTGTTTCCTTTTTTTTCAGTCCTCAATTGACTGTCAATTTTTCAGTATGTTATTTATGACATCCCCGTGACCCCATTGAAATGAATGGTGTGGAATCATGAAACAATAACAAAAAGTCAGCCACAGTGAACAGGAAATGATTCTTTTTTTTACTTCCCTTTGTTGGTCTTGCTGCAACATAGTTATCCCTCTGGAAAATGTTATGACTGATGTGAATTTCCCTGCAAATTTTTTTGATTGTATGATCCTAGGGGCAGAACTATCCCATTTTGTTTGGGAAGATTTACGGTGATGGCGGTGTTGGTGATATTATTACTGCTGTTAGAAAATCACATGTGTTCTGCAAGGAACAGAACCTGAAAGCTTTGTAGGCCATCACTTTATTCTACAAAGATTGTAGTGTAATTCAGTGCCAACTTTCATACTACAAGTTGAGCCAAATGCTTTTATTGACCTGTTTCCCTTCATCCTGCTTGTATTAAAATCTGAGCAGCTGGCAAGGGAAGCTCACCTGCTCCAACCTGAAAGGGCTGCCAAGGAGGAAGAAAAACATTTAGGAGGAAGTGAGTGAAGATGCCAGACAGCTTTAAAAGCTGGCACATCTGCCACGAGGAACAGACACGAACATTTACAAGCGGTTCAGCTCCAATAAAGCCTTTATTGCTGTCAGTCTCATCCCAGAGTGTTACAGTTTTCCACATTAAAAATGAACTCTCCTTCTCTTCCTTTCTCCAAATGTTGTAGACTTACTGGATTCTTTGCCCCTGTGATCATGATGAAAACAGAATATATCTATATTGCTTTTGATGCTGGCTGAGCTGATGTGATGAGTCAAAGTATTTGGTTGTTTAAGGAAATAAACAGTTAGTGGCTTAACTTTCTGTGAGGGAAGGGGAAGTTGTCAGTTTGGTTGGGATTCAAAACTACACATGGGGTTGAGGGTTTTGACTGAGGGCTGAGATCACCCAGGACTTGCCAAAAATAATGGGGAGTCAGTAACACGACCAATCTTTCATGCAATAACAGGACAAATATTATTCTGCTTTTTCATATTCTGCTTTTACATTGTGTACTTGTTCACAATCAAAGCAATTCCTGTCAACATGCATGAATGGGAATAACTGCCAGGGCATGTGTGTTCCTGAAAATACAGAACCTATGATGCAGCATAAATATGATCTATCTATATCCATCCATCTATCTATCTATCTATCTATCTATCTATCTATCTATCTATCTATCTATCTATCATCTATCTATCTATCTCTACTTATCATCTAGCTACACATATACTGTACCGGTATTTGGTGCCTCTAATTGAAGGATGCAGTTGACAATATTCCAAGTATAGCGGGGGAATCAGAAATGGCTGAATGTCAAATGGACACATGGATCTTTGAACATGGATCCTCTTGCTCAGGTGGTAGAAAAACAGGTTGCAAAATAGAATTAGTTTTGTGAGTTTCATGCATGCTACTTGAGAGGCATATGCTCAAATGCAGTGCTCAATAACCACAGGATACAGTTATTATTAGGCAAAATACTTGCCTCTTGCATGCTTCCAAAGTTTGCTTAGTTCAGCCTGAAAGATCTTGATAAATATTAGGGATCTGCAGGTTTATGAAATGTACCACCTTACATCTTGGAGCTGCTGTTTCATGTGCGGAAGATGTGTTTTCACATCAATAAGCCCCTGTTTTGAACTAGAAGCGGACAAAGCTATTCTCCAGAGGTCCTGTAGGCATCGTTTGGAGGCAAAGAACTATATGAGCATGTAGGGCTTTGATCAGAAAGAAAAATCTTGCAACAGATTTTACCGAAGTCGTGTGTGCCACAGTTCAAAGGCTTCATAACGGAACGTGCCCTGAACAGAGATCTTTCTAGTCAAGCTTAACACAAACAGCAGAAAACTCCCAGGGTTAAAATATCTTCCCTCCTGCCTTCCTATTTGCAGGAATACTTGTGTTGGTCCTACTGTCACTTTAAATATTCATCACAGGCCAGTGTTTAACAAGACTTCCATGCAGAAAAGGTGCAAACATGAGTCACAAACTAAAGAGGTGCTGCCAGTGGGGATGGTAAGGGAATAAATTTGATTCTGTTTGCATTTAAAGGTGAACCAACTAATTCACACTTTCTGAAGCAATAGGAGAACTGGAATACAGCTATCCTTTGAAATTCAATTCCCACATTTCCAATATTTTGCAATGGAGGTTTTCCAGCCAAGTAATCTGTACATACATAAATGCATATATTAGGGGTAAAGTGTGCATGTATTAGTGAAAGTATAATACTCAAAATGCATTATATTTAGGAACTGCTTTGCACTCCAGTAGCAAACTCTGGGACAACCTCTGGAGTTTCCAGCTGTCAACTTAAATCCATCCTCTGCAACCAACAATAAACCTGAAACATTATGCCTCTGAATGCCAGTTTCTGGGAATTGCAAGGAGAGACAGTGCTGTTGTGCTTCCCAGAGGCATCTAGGTGGCCACTATGAGAACAGGATGCAAAATTAGATGGGTCACTGGCCTGATCCAGCAGGCCCATCTGATCTTCTCAAGGTCTTGTCTAGCCCTACAATTTCATCTCTGTTTATAGGTCGAGTATTCATGTTTTTGTACACAAGAATGCCAGAATAGGAGTACGTCAGTCATGAGAAAATCCTCTCCCATGGTCCCATTTCTAGGAATCACACCCCCAAGCCAGACAGCTAGGGATATCTATTTTGGTTTCTCTCAACTTCTCAGTTTAAGGCAGCTTCCTGTATTCCATTTGGGATGATATGGCCACCTCATGAGAAGAGAAGACTCCCTGGAAAAGACCCTGATGTTGGGAAAGATTGAGGGCACTAGGAGAAGGGGACGACAGAGGACGAGATGGTTGGACAGTGTTCTCGAAGCTACGAACATGAGTCTGACCAAACTGTGGGAGGCAGTGGAAAACAGGAGTGCCTGGCGTGCTCTGGTCCATGGGGTCACGAATAGTCTGACATGACTAAACAACTAAGCAACAACAACAACAAAAGTGAGGGTTAGGGTCTTCTTCACCAGTAAAAAAACCTCAATAACCAACAAACACTCCTCATAATTTGGGAGATGGGTGCTAAGCCCTCATCTTCCTGTACCTTAATGCCCCCAAATCAGATGTTCCAGACACTTTTCTATGTTCCTGGCTAACTTCTGCAATCAAAACAGAGAACTAACGGAGGGGAAAAAATAGCTAAAGCAACCAAGCAACTAATTAGAGGACATCAGGTGCAGTAGGGGAGAGACACCCCTCTTCTATGTGCTTGTTTAATGGTAAGACCACCTGTTTTATATGTGAATGAGGTGAACATATGAATGACAACCGCATTATGCCTAGCTTGACCCTTCAGTTGTGTGGTTGTTTGCCAATATTTTGGATTCTGCTCAGTGTTATTGATTTCTCTGGTTGCTGCTCCTCATTCCTGAATTAGTCGCATGGGTGATCCCTTCTAAACAGATGTTGTGTGGTGGACAAGACAGTGCCAAAATGGCACATAACCAATTTGATTTCTCTACATGATGATGTCACTGAAAGCAGTTCCAGGCAAGGCTTATGAACCTTTTAACGAGGAGTGGTGGTGGGGGAAAACCATCAGAAAAGGGAGCTGAAAAACATTCAAAAAATGCAGGGCTTTAAAGGGTTCCATTGTTTCCTTATGGTATTCCTTATGCTCATGGAGCATTTGAAAATGCAGAGTACACAAAGTGTCTTGATATGGCCCCCAGGTATAAAATGTGTGCGCGGGGGCATTACCAGGAAGTCCCAAGCAGCTAGTCCTTCCCCTTCTCACGCCAAGTTGCAAGGATCTTGGTGGAAATCCGCACTACGCATTGTATCTCTCAGTGCTGCTTGTAGTGACAGAGCGTCAGAAATCCCTGACATGCAAATGCAGCGAGAAGGTCACTGCGCAGTCACAGCATCACATTAAACATTAAATGCTCCATTTATACACACAAGTGGCGTCATGCCAAGATGAATCCAAGGCGATTAAATCTCCAGCCGTGTCAGTTCCTTTCAGAGTGACATAAAACATTTTGCTCCGCTAGTCAACGCAATAATGTTTTGCCAGAGATGGCAGAGATGGGCTTGGAGTGGCGTGCGCATCCGGGAAATTTGTCATGGAAAATGCAGCCCTTGCCGCCATACACTACTAGATTTCCCATAGGTTTGAACTGTCACTTGGCTACAGCACACTGGGCTGTCTTCCCTGGCTGGGTGGCTCACGTCAGCCCCTGTAGCTATCCAGGAGAGACAAAGGCAATCAGGCCAGAGGAGAGGAAGACAATAATGAATTGTTGATGGCATCACAAGCCTCTAATACATGCCAACAGTGACGGCACTTTCTTCAGGCAGAAACCTTTACAAGTGCAATGGCTCAGCACATGCCTGCTGTCTCTGGGCCTGCTCACATGGCAACTCTCCATGCCCCTGATTCAGCTGTCCTTTACTGACTATGGAAGAAGGATTGAGTTTGACTTTAATGTGATTGCCGCTGGCCTGCATTGTCATCTGCAACAGGGTCGCTTCAGCATTTCATCTCCTCTGAATTTCTTTCTTGGAGTTTGGACTTCTAAATTACTTGGGCTTGTTTCCAAGGTGACACCATTGCTCTATTACTCCACAGTTCTCCCACCCTTGGATTTTTATCCTGGTCTGTTGGGCCTTGGAGATCATGGGGGGAAAGTGGTAACAATCACCAGAACCTCTTCCACTCGAGACAAGGTCATCCAGGACCCTGTTGGCTGAGTTACGGCAGGTACTGTCTCAGCTGTTGTGTGAAGACACAAAGGCTGCCAGGGTCTCCCTTTCCATCAGCTCCATACTCCTTCAGGTATTAGCCACAGTCCCCTGATTGGGTAGTGGGCCACAGCGGGTGCCCAATGATACAGTCCTCTGACATCAACTCCAGGAAAGAAGATTTGGCGTCAGATTGGCCTTCCACCCAGCAGGATGATCTGCCAAAGTGGCATTTCCCCAAGTTCCATCCCTTAGCAGTGGCATGCATAAAAATAAAAGAAAATCCCACCTCATTTCTTCTTAATCCCCATTGATTACAAATCATTTGAACCACTACTGCAAATAAGTTTTAGATGACTCGCTTGTGGCAATTAAACAGCTTGAAAAGCATTAAGACCCCCCTTCTCTTAAATAAATACACTTTGCAGCTGAAAAGGGGAGGGAATAAGATAGCCCTTCATTAATTTCCATTTCCCTTGGAACTATGAAAGTGTTTGGAGAGCAAATAGTTGTTTCCCCCCCACAGTGAATACCATCATCAGTGCCCCCAGTAAGGCATATTTAATTCATGAAAATCTGTTGGTAATAAGTTATGTCCGCTATCTCAGATGTTTAGACAAGTTCCTTGTTGCAGAAGAATAGTCTAGCTCCAAAGAAGAGACAAACAGTAAGCGTTATTAAGTGTGTATGTGACCCTGGCTCCAAAACAAAGGAAGATAGAGTTACTCAAATTGAATCTGTATTCTGTATAATCTTGGATGGCATTGCTTAGAGGACATCTTCTTGCCTACCTGCCAACTTTCTAGTCCTCACAAAGTGAACATAGAAAGGAAACAGTTGTTGTATGTGGCAACTTCTTGTATGGCTTGTGCTTCCTTTGGACATCGTATCTGGGTCAGATTCCACAATGAGCCTCAGACAAGACCAGGGCCGGCTCTAGGCCCGCCCCCAGTGGCACGGGGTGCCAGGGCGCCAGGCCACCAGGGGCGGCGCTGCGCCCATTGAGAGGCGCAACTGAGGCTGCCCCAGTCGCGCCTCCGCTGTTCAGCGGCTTCTGGCCGCTCTCCGGAGGCGCGCAGGCCTGGAGCCGCCTCCGCCACGTGCAGGGGCATCGCAACAGGGGGCGGGCAGCCTGCCCGCCGTGCTGGGAAACGGGGCAGGGGGGGCACCGGAGGGATCCATCGCAGCACGGCACCAGGGCGCCGGGCGTGCTTAAGACGGCCCTGGACAAGACTGTAAGTGAGTTCGGACAATCTATAGGATGGTGCAGAGGGTGGGGAGTGGTCTACTAACATTGTGTCAGGTTCCCAGGCCGTGATTCCCAACCCAGCTCTTGGTTCATCCAGGCCAGAGGATACAGCCTTGTCCAACTCTTCCAGCTCAAAAGACACCCCTTCCTCTGCATCCCTCACTACCTCCACTCTGTAGGAGCCCGTGACTGCAGAATAGGACAATGGCCCTTTAAATAACAGCTACCTTCTAGTAGATCCACCTCCTCTGAGGAGCAAAAAGTCAGCCAGTCTTCAGAAGACTGCTGGCTGCTGCTGAGGTAATTGGTCACTTTGAGAGAGTTCATGCTAGGCTTGTCCATAGGGAGCTCTCCAAGGTCCTGTGCTACTATTTAGGCTGAATTTCTGGACTTGCCTTACTTAGTCCCAGGTCTTCCAGACATAACAGCTCTGCTCACTGTGAGTCTTCTGGACCCTACCTGCTTGCCCCAGTAAAAGATGTGTCATAGAACAGAAGAGAAGACGAATCCCGAACTCTCTCACCAACAGAGAAGCACGAACAAACAACAGAGAACCTGCACAAACGACGCTGACGCCGAACCCCTACACATATCAAGAAAAACAGAAACATCGACAACCCACCACACCCAACTCCCCATCCCACCCACCTCTTTCCCCCCTTCCTCATAATGTCTCAATAAGTAAAATTGATGTGTAAAAATGTTACATGGAAGAAGAAGAAGAAGAAGAAGAAGAAGAAGAAGAAGAAGAAGAAGAAGAAGAAGAAGAAGAAAATGAGACATTGCACTACCTTTGTAACCCAAGAAAATCCTTAATAAAATAATTATAAAAAATAAGAAATAAAAGTCAGATAGTTGTTTATTTCCTTGACATCTGATGGGAGGGTGTTCCACAGGGTGGGTGCCACCACCAAGAAGGCCCTCTGCCTGATTCCCTGTAACCTCACTTCTTGCAGTGAGGGAAGGCCCTCGGAGCAGGACTTCAGTGTTCGGGCTGAACAATGGGGGTAGAGACGCTCCTTCAGGTATACTGGGCTGAGGCTGTTCAGGGCTTTAAAGGTCAGCACCAGCACATTGAATTGTGCTTGGAAATGTACTGGGAGCCAATGTAGGTATTTCAGGACTGGTGTTATATGGTCTCAGCGGCCATTCGACTTGCATATATTACCGTAATTTCGTACACCGTTCTTCCCATCAAATCTTGAGGTGCTGGCTTACACCTGAGCTTCCCAGAGAGAAAGCCAAGAAGTTGCTCTGATGCAGGCTCTGGGAATGATACAGATGGGGAGGCACGCAAATGAAGGCCTGGATCCCAAGTGGCCAGGGTGATGCCTTTGAGCATTGCACCCTCCCCACCTGCCTCATCTAGTTGGAGACTGCAAAGGGAAGCGGGAAATGATTACAGAGATCTTAAGGATAAGCTTGAAAGCCTGGTGCGCTGAAAAACAGAAGCTTCCCCCGAGGAACTCCAAACATGTAATTTACAAGGCTTTATGTCTGAGCTGCTGTTGAGAACATTGCACCTGAAGAGAGTTCCCCGCCTCTCTTCCCTTCCTTCTTGGAAATGGAGAGGACACATAAATCTCTCTGGGCGAGATGGTTTATGTTCCTAGAATGCACGTGTTTTCTGGAGCCACATGGCTGGCTTGTGGGTAGCAGCTGGGGAAAGAAATGTAGACACCAGCTTGTTGGGCACAGGTGGGCACAGGCAGAGCCGTAGCTAGGTGATCTTGCGCCCCTGGCAGAACTGTCCAGATTGCGGCCCTTAGCTATGGACAAATTAGCTCTTCTTTCTACCTCTCCTCAAGCTTCCCCTCCACGCATTCAGTTCACTAAAACCTTTTCTTATGAGGCAATAATCAATATTTTTATTTATAGACATTTTTATGGACATGTTTTTTTACTCGATTTTGCACCCCCCCTTACCTGTGCCCCTGACGGGGGCCTTCCTTGCCACCCCCTAGCTATGGCCCTGGACTCAGGGGGGGCCTGCAGGCCCCCACCTCCTTCAGTGCCCCCCCTCAACTCCACAGAGAGTAGGATGGAGGGAGGAAGTGAATGTAAGAGAATGGCTATCTTGAGAATGAAAGAAGGGGAGAGAGGTTGGGTGCTTGTGTTAGTAAGAGGGAGGGAAATAAACAATTTTTTTATTTTTTAAAAATTAAATTAGTGTACTGCCCTTCATCAATAGATCTCAGGGTGGTTCACAATATAAAGATACAAGATATAAAAAACAAAAACATGCTTAATTACAACAGCCTCTAAGTGGTTTACAAAGATAAAATACAAATGATAATAATAATAATTTAAAAAATCACTTAAAGACATAACACCAAGCACCAATTATTAAAAGCTTGCTGGAGTTCAAATTTAAAAAGCTGGATTTGGCAATCCAGCCAAGTACAGTGTCGATTCCTGCATCACAGGGGGTTGGAATAGATGACCCTTGGGACCCTTCCAACACTATGAATGTGTGATTCTATGAGCAGACTTGGCCCACCTTGGTTTGGGTTCTGGGATTCAGCCAGATGCAGGGCACAGTCCTACTAACCACTAGGGCACCTTGGGCCTGAAATAAATGCTTTATGTATATATAAAAAGTGCTTTCAGTATATAAGTTCAATCTTTTTAAGCTGCATTTTAGGCTCTCCTGACCAGACAAATTAAAAGAAAAAACCCCTTCTTCTTTGTCTCTGCATTTAAAAGGCAATTTTCATAAAAGGCGGTCATAACCAGCTCGTACCCATGGACACAACATGGGCCGTTAGGGGTGCAATTTAGAAAGTAATACCTGGGAGCAGCTGTGTAAATAATTTAAAAGCAGACTGGAGGAGGGGGTGGTTGTGGTGGAAGAGAAGCACCCCCTCTTGCCTTTGACCTGTTGGACTGCGCAGCAAATTATGCTGCAGAAACCTGCGCATAAAGTGCACTTCAAAGGGAGAGTGTGTGCCCCAGATTTGCACTTTTGCATGCAATTGTAAAATATTTAAGCTCCTAGGAGCTGCCTCTGTGGGAAGAACTACTTACATGATTACATAAAAGGTGTAGAGTCAAGTTGAATTTCAAGGGTAAGTGGCTGTGATTATAAGGGATTTCCTTCTTTTTCTGGAGCTGTCCAGGGCTGGCTCAATCCAGTATGCAGCGCAGGTGGCTGGCTGAGCAGAGAGGATTCCAGGCCTCCCACTTCACAGAATGGTAGAATTGCAGAGTTGGAAGGTGGTCATCTGGTCCAACCCCCTGCATGCTGGAACCCCAGCTAAAGAATCTGTGACAGATGGCCACCCAACCACTGTTTAAAAATCTCCAGTGATTGAAAGTCTATCGCCTTCTGTGCTGACAACTTCTAGGAGCCACAGGTGAGACTGAGTGCAGGGTGGGAACTAAAGGGGGGGCAACCTACCTTAGGAGGAGCATGATGCATCCCCCACCAGAGATACTACAAACAGACATAAAGTGGTACCTCGGTTTGCGAATGCAATCCGTTCTGCAGAGGCGTTCGCTTGCCGAGGCATTCGCTCGCTGAAGGCACACTCCTGTGTGCGCGCGATGCACCGATAGAGCGCTTCTGCGCATGTGTGCACAGATCACTTCTGTGCATGCACGAGCTGTGCAAATTGCGTCTGCGCATCCGACACCGCGGGACCCGGATGTAAACACCTCCGGGTCCGCGGCGTTCGTAAACGGAGATTTCCGTAAACTGAGGTAGTTGTAAACCGAGGTTCCACTGTAGAACATAGGCATCAATCCAAGAGTCATTATTGGGATGGGGCTGTGGCTCAGCGGTAGAGCATCTACTGTACATGCAAGAGGCCCCAGGTGCAATTCACAACATCCAGGTAGGGATGCTTCCTGGCAATGGCTCTCCAGGATTTCAAACAGGAGTCTCTCCTTCCTCTTCCTGGAGATGCCAAGGGCTGGACATTACTACATGCAGAAAAATGCTCTATCGCTTATTAGGGACTGGACTGAGGAGGAATGGTGGAGGCCACCCCGCTTCCCCTGAACCTTCCCGAGAACAGGACAGTATAGATTTAGAACAGTGGTTTGCAGAAGGTTATAGTTCAGAGGCTGCAGAAGGAAGGAGCTGGGAAACATTGGGAGAGCAGCAGGAAGAAGAAGCACCAGGGGAGAGACAGCTAACAGACCCAGCGTCTCTTGAAAGCATTCCTGACCCCTCCTCTCCCAGAACAAGGCATGCCTTGACAGTAATAGAATAGAAAGCTCAGAGGCAGAAAGCCGGCGTAAGAGTGAAGTAGAATAGGAGGGACTGAGGGGGTGGGACTTTACTTGGAGCAACGCCATTAACTAAGAGAGGCCGCATTCCTTCGTCTCTCTCTCTGGATATTGAATAAACTACCAAGAAAGAACTCTTCTTGTTTTTCTGCTTCTTGGCATCCCACCATGAGAGGGATAGGATTCCCTGAAGCCTTGACACCAGGTAGGGATGAGAGAGACCTGCGTCTATGCTTCCAGGCAATGGTTCTCCAGGATTTCAAACAGGAGTCTCTCCTCCCTATATCTGGAGATACCAGGGGCTGGAAATTACTACATGCAAAAAAATGCTCTACCACTGAGCACTTCCCTATATAGTAGGAAGCAGAGGGGACCTTCCACAGCTCTGCATAGGAACAAAAAATGCATGCTTCCCCCCCCCCCCCCCACACAGTTGCCTAAGAGCCTAACCAAATTACACTCGCTCATGAAATGGAGAAGACCATGCTGAGGCAAATAAGTACTGACGGATCCCCCCAGCCTGAGAAGGCAGCACACAGTTCCAAATAAGATCAAATAAGCAGCCCTCAGCAGGAAAGATGGAAGATGCAATAAGAGGGACAAAGCCTGCTGTCATGAGTGATGGCTGAAGGAGAGGTGGGGCGGGAGAGCCCCTTCCTCCAACTGCACAGTTTCCCTTTGGTGCAAAAATACATAACCATGTTTGTACTTGAGAAGGGACCATGTAGGAGCCCCCCAAATAATAATAATAATAATAATAATAATAATAATAATAATAATAATAATAATAATAATAATAAATAAGCAGGTCACACAAAGGGGGACCTGTAACAAGATGTTGCAGCATGGATTACTCCTGCTGAGCTCAGGGTTCTTTCCCAGTCTTTCCCATTTTCCTTTCCCACCTGGCATAGCTGCCAAGTTTTCCCTTTTCTCGCGAGGAAGCCTATTCAGCATAAGGGAAAATCCCTTTAAAAAAGGGATAACTTGGCAGCTATGCCACCTGGCTTTCAACTTCCCTGTGCCAAACAGCATTCTATGCTCAGCTTCAGGGCCATGGGCAAAGTGTTTGGATAGCTGTAAAATAAAAAAAATTCCTTCAATAGCACCTTAAAGACCAACTAAGTTTAGTTGGTCTTTAAGGTGCTACTGAAGGAATTTTTTTATTTTACTTCGACCCAGACCATCACGGCTACCTACCTGTAACCAGAACTATGGATAGCTGTGCGACTTTACTTAGGAGTAAGGGGAAATGCATCTAATCACCTGCCCCAGTGGTGGTGAACTACTACAGATGTTGCCAGAATACAACTCCCATCATCTCTGACCATGGGCCATGCTGGCTGGGGCTGATGGGAGTTGCGAGTCTGGTTCTCCATCCCTGACCTACCCAGATCAAGGTATTGTTGGGAACCAGTGTAGAGCCTCTAGCTCAGGCACCCCCAAACTTCGGCCCTCCAGATGTTTTGGACTACAATTCCCATCATCCCCGACCACTGGTCCTGTTAGCTAGGGATCATGGGAGTTGTAGGCCAAAACATCTGGAGGGCCGCAGTATGGGGATGCCTGCTCTAGCTGTTAGGTAAGCACTCAGTCTAAGATTCTCATTTTCAGCTTCTCATTTCTCCTGCCTTAAGTTCAGTGTTCCACGTCGTTTTGTGTGATTTATTTTGTAAAAGCACAGCCATTTTAGTATTTCTCAATGTTTGCATACTGTTCGATCTAATATGCCTTTTTCGGCAAGCAATTTCCCTTAATATAATGCATTTTTGTATGTTATTGTCACTAATATACGCATTTATATATGCAAACAGTTCCCCTACTATATGCATTTTCGTATCCTTGGTTTGGTTGGAGGACTTCACTGCAAAATTCAGAGATGCTCGGATTTTGAAGGGTGGCTGAGTTTCAGTTTGCTTATTGTGTCGGGGAGTGGGAAATAAGTAGATTCTCTGTTAAATGCACACTGAACCGAATCCCATCCTTCATTTGGTTTTTGGATATAGTTTGGAGGGGTGGGGGGAAAGAGGCATTTTGTAGCCAACTACCTGAGGGAATGCTAATTAGCTGGCAGGCTGTTAATTATTAACCAGGCTCTTGTTGTTGTTCTTTCGGAAAACAATGCTCTTTTTGCCAGGCAATTTTTACATGCACAGCTCTTTAAAAAGAATCACAAGTTGCTTTTGTAGAGCTATTGCCCTGGAACCGCCTACTGCCTTGGAGGCAATGGTCATATAGTTCCATGCAGTTTTACTCTGGCAGTTATTACCTAGCCAGATTGTTGCTGTTGGGGGGGCTTGAGAGGATAAGAGGAGAACATTCCCGTGCTGTCAAAGGAAGATGCTTTTGCCTGAGGCTATGGCTGTGTTGACGCTGTAGAATCCATCACAGAGACTGCTTTGCCAATAGCAGGCACAGGAACATGCGAAACTGCTGCGTTCTGCAAGAGTCGGGCTCATCTAGCCTCCGATTGGCTCCAGTCACTGGAATGCCAGTGGTGGGTTAGTGGGTAGAGCAGGGGTCGGCAAGGTTTACCTTGCCTGGGCCAGTTCACTCCAGCGGAGATCCCTCTGTGGGCCAGAGCATGTGCGTGTGAGCTTGCACGGCCGTGATTTCCAGCGTCTGAGCATGCACAAATGCGATTTCCGGCTCCACGGAAGTGAGTCCCTGTGCCGCGCTGGTTTAGCTCAATGCACAGGGACTCACCAAGTGGGCGGCTCAGTTTGGGGGTGGCTCGAGGGCCAGTTAAATGACCCCCATGGGCCGCTTGTGGCCCATGGGCCTTAGGTTGCCTACTCCTGGGTTAGAGTGTCGGACTAGGGACCTGGGAGGCAATGAAACTCACCTCGGGCCAGTCACTGCCTCTCAGCCTAACTTGCCACACTGGGTTGTTTGTGGGGATAAAATGAGGAGGGGGGCAAGGAACTATGTACATCACATTGAAGGGTGGGGTATAAATAAAATTATTATTATTATTATTATTATTATTATTATTATTATTATTAAGCTCCTTGGAGAAAAAAGATGGGATATAAATGCAATAAAGCAGGGGTGGCCAACTCCCAAGAGACTGCGATCTACTCACAGAGTTAAAAACTGGCAGTGATCTACCCCCTTTGGGGGGGTTCAGGTCTAAGTTGTTGAGCTTTTTTTAGGGGAGGAAAGCACTGTTTTGATGGGCTGCAGGGCAAAAATGTTGAGCTTTTTTTAGGGGAGCCATAGTTGTTCTTCTTTGGGGGGAGCCAGTGATCTACTACAGACGTCCAGTGATCTACCGGTAGTTCACGATCTACCTGTTGGATGTCCCTGCAATAAAGAAACAAGACTCAACAAGACACAGATCTGCATACAGATCTGGCCAGGTGGTGGTGGTAAAATATGCATTCCTGTTAGTCACATGTTGATAAAAGTACCATGGTTTCCAACACAAAATGGCTGCCATGGGCAGCAAAATAAAAAATAAATGAAGAGGTGATGGCATTCCATTCCAGCGAGTACTGTCTCTCACACACTTACAAAGCATTGGGCTTATTTATATATATTAGAAAAAAGCAATGGAGTAGGTAATAGATAATTAATAATCCAATGTGTTTCAGACCCTCCTGGGTCATTCTTCAGAGAAATAAAGATTCAGGATTGTATCCAATGTTGGATCTACTCAAAGTAAAATTAATGGATTTTGAAATTAACGGAGAGGAAATATTTCAGTCTCTTAATTTCAGTGGGTCTATTTGTGAGAAAACATTTGTTGGCTACAACCTTATGCATGACTATGTGGTTTTTCAAAACCTTTTTTGTGAGGAGGCATTTTATAATTTAAAATCATGAACAGTAGCAGGTCCTGCTAGAAACAGAAAGGGTGAGACAAAAATATTTTAATATATTCCTGAATAAAAGATTTTAGGCACTACTTGTAGAAATGGTATGTGTGTTCTCTTTCAAGCATTTGTGGTACTTGAGCATATCTTTTTAAGTGTGTCGTAGGAATTTTAAGGTCTTATATATAAAATAAATGTTCACAAGTGTACAAGGCAAACACATACATAAATAAATATAGAAACCGCATGTCTGGAAACAGTATAGGAAAACAGTCCTAAAGCCATTTTGACTCTTTTAGTCACCTCAAATATTTCTCTGCAAGGAGGAAGGAAATGGAGAAGCATCCCCATTATCTGTTTGTTCACAAATCCTGTCTTAAGGGGTATCTGTGTATGAATAGGGTGAGCCTCTGACCTGGATTCAGGAACTGAGTATTTACCATCACAAAGGAATGGCCAGAATGCCCAAGTACAGTCATACCTCTGTTTAAGTACGCCTCGGTTTGAGTATTTTCAGTTTAAGTACTCCGTGGACCTGTCTGGAACGGATTAATCCACTTTCCATTACTTTCAATGGGAAAGTTCGCTTCAGGTTAAGTACGCTTCAGGTTAAGTACTCCACGGACCGTCTGGAACGGATTAATCCACTTTCCATTACTTTCAATGGGAAAGTTCGCTTCAGGTTAAGTACGTTTCAGGTTAAGTACAGACTTCCGGAACCAACTGTGTACCACTGTAATGCAATCAGTGATCATTATCAGGTACCCTGGTAGACAGGTTTTCTGTTGTAGACTGACCCTTCTGTGATGTATTTCTGCTGTAGACTGCCTCTTCTGTGATGTATGTTGTTGTTGTTTAGTCGTTTAGTTGTGTCCGACTCTTCGTGAACCCATGGACCATAGCACGCCAGGCACTCCTGTCTTCCACTGCCTCCCGCAGTTTGGTCAAACTCATGTTCGTAGCTTCGAGAACACTGTCCAACCATCTTGTCCTCTGTCGTCCCCTTCTCCTAGTGCCCTCAATCTTTCCCAACATCAGGGTCTTTTCCAAGGATTCTTCTCTTCTCAATGAGGTGGCCAAAGTATTGGAGCCTCAGCTTCACGATCTGTCCTTCCAGAGAGCACTCAGGGCTGATTTCCTTAAGAATAGTTAGGTTTGATCTTCTTGCAGTCCATGGGACTCTCAAGAGTCTCCTCCAGCACCATAATTCAAAAGCATCAATTCTTCGGCGATCAGCCTTCTTTATGGTCCAGCTCTCACTTCCATACATCACTACTGGGAAAACCATAGCTTTAACTATACGGACCTTTGTAGGCAAGGTGATGTCTCTGCTTTTTAAGATGCTGTCTAGGTTTGTCATTGCTTTTCTCCCAAGAAGCAGGCGTCTTTTAATTTCGTGACTGCTGTCACCATCTGCAGTGATCAAGGAGCCCAAGAAAGTAAAATCTCTCACTGCCTCCATTTCTTCCCCTTCTATTTGCCAGGAGGTGATGGGACCAGTGGCCATGATCTTGGTTTTTTTGATGTTGAGGTTCAGACCATATTTTGCGCTCTCCTCTTTCACCCTCATTAAAATGTTCTTTAATTCCTCCTCACTTTCTGCCATCAAGGTTGTGTCATCTGCATATCTGAGGTTGTTGATATTTCTTCCGGCAATCTTAATTCCGGCTTGGGATTCATCTAGTCCAGCCTTTCGCATGATGAATTCTGCATATAAGTTAAATAAGCAGGGAGACAATATACAACCTTGTCGTACTCCTTTCCCAATTTTGAACCAATCAGTTGTTCCATATCCAGTTCTAACTGTAGCTTCTTGTCCCACATAGAGATTTCTCAGGAGACAGATGAGGTGATCAGGCACTCCCATTTCTTTAAGAACTTGCCAAAGTTTGCTGTGGTCGACACAGTCAAAGGCTTTTGCATAGTCAATGAAGCAGAAGTAGACGTTTTTCTGGAACTCTCTAGCTTTCTCCATAATCCAGCGCATGTTTGCTATTTGGTCTCTGGTTCCTCTGATGTATGTATGTATGATGTATTGAAGGTGGTCTTGGGCTGCAGGGTGGCAATTTAAAAAGTATATATAAGGCCTTGCACACCATTGTTCTGGGTCCTCCTCCTCTCTCCTGCATGTGAGGGGAGCACCCTGTTGCAACAGTTAATAAAGATCAGGCTTACTAGCTGCTTTGCTTCTCAATATTCTCTGGTTGGCCTCTGTTATTTTCTCCTACCGATAGAGAACCTACAAAAGGACTCTATATAGGGTCTTGGGTACGCCATAAGGGAAAAGGAGCAGCTTTTTCTTATAACAAGTGCAATTGAAAATGTCTGCTGTCTGTAGTGCCCCTCTTCTTTTCATCGAGTGATATGTAGCATCTCTGCTGAAGCATAAGAACTCAAAAACATGAGAAGAGCCCTCCTAGTTCAGGCCAAAGTCCCATCGAATTCAGCATCTTTTTCTCCCAGTGGCCAAGCAGATGCTTATGGGAAGCCAGCAAGCAGAATCTGTGTGTAACTGCAATTCCCCTCTTGTGGTTTCCAGCAACTGGTACCCAGAAGCAAACTGCCTCCAAGAGTGAAGGCAGACCATAGCCGTCATGGCTAGGAGCCACTGATAGCTTTATTGTCCTTCATGAATTTGTCAAATCCTTAAAAAAAACCCCAAAACAACCTTCCATGTTGCTGACCATCACTGCCCCCTGTGGGAGCAAGTTGACTCATTTAACTTGGTACTGTGTGAATAAATATTTCCTTAATGGGATAACAGGGTCACAATTAGCCATTGAATCCCATTTGGTACACAGAGCAATCAGCAGTTAAGCTAGTGAATCTTGGTTAGAGAACAGACTTCACTTGCAGCGATCACATGCACACAGAGATGCTTGTAGGATAAATAACAAAGCTGTTTATTGTAGGAGATGCATAACTCAGATAGAAGAGTTTCTGGTTCTAGCTTAACTAACCAGGGGCAAAACTAGGCTTTATTCCACGCGGGTCAAAGACCCGGCACTAATCTACACTGGCCAGTTAAAACATTAACAATGTGTTATAAAAATGTGACACCAGAGGGTGCTGTAGAGCAGTGATCCGTTGTCAATGGGCAATTGCACTGAGAGCTATATTACATTTCTAAAAGTGTTTTTGCTGAACGGTGTAGATCCAGCCCGTTTGGCACCCCCTCCCCCATGCGCATTTGCATACACACACATACAGGCTGGGAGCATCAATGGTGCCCCTCTGGAGGCTTCACCCAGGGCAAAAAAACCAGGCTAGCACCCCCCCCCCAAGCTACGGCACTGAACTAACTACCGGTAATATAAAGATGAACGAAGCATCCATGCTTGCTCCTTGTTCTCTCAAGGATAGTTAAAAGATGACCTCTCATCTTGAGGTCGGAGAGAGAAGAGTGAGGAGAAGGTGAAAGTTGTAAAGCAGGATTTAACCAGAGAGAAGATTCAGTCTATGCAACGAGGAGCTGAGAGGTCAGATCAAGAGGTTAAAGGTACAGGGATGGTCTGGGAATCTGGAGGTCCCTAACTATCTGCCTTAACCCCATGCAAAACCCACTTCTGCAACTTTCCTTTTGGTCTGTCCTGCATTCAGACTTATTGGATAGGCACAAGCGCTAAGCTTCTTGGAACTCCCCGTCTTTGCCATGTTGCATTTTGAGAGAGTCACATAACACAGAACGCAGCAAACCTGCAGTCGCATCGGGGTGTGTGTGTGTGTAGGAAAATGCTGACTAATGTTTGCTGCCCATCCTTTCCTGCTGGTATATTTCACTGCAAGATTTTGTTAGCTGGGATTGGCATTATTTTATTCCTTAATAGCCCCCCAATGAAAGCTTGGGTAATGAGGAGCACTAATGGAAGAGCCGCATGTGCCAGAGATGCTTGAAAGGGTGGCTGCTTGATTGCTGAAGGACACTGGATCAATTCAGCTCAAATCCCAGCTTTAATGCACTGGCGATGATTGCAGTGTTTAGGGAGGAGTAAAATGCAACAGAAAATTGCCTGCTGCATCAGAAAACGTGAAATTGCTACGTTTATCCATTCAGCTGAAATGGTTCAATCCATTTCAGCTATTGATCCTTTAAAACACACATACAACAAAAAACCTTGTTGGGTAAACAAAGAATAGTGTCCAGATAATTTTGGAAAGCAGGGTCCCAGAAAGGGACTCAGGCAGGTGAAGACCCTTCTTTGTAATGCACATGTTTGTGGGGGGGAGGAAGGATGCCTATTTTTTGAGTAACCAGAAGCCAGCCACATGTGTTCCGTCTACCTCAGAGGGCTATTCTATTGACTGCAGTGGTGTGGATAGCATCGTGTGATTTTGTCACTGGGCAGCACTGGACTTAGTTACATCTGAGTCGGAGGCGAGGAAACCTGGGTCAGAGGTGAGGAAACCAGACAGAGGGCCTTCTTGGTAGTGGCGCCCACCCTGTGGAATGCCCTCCCATCAGATGTCAAGGAAATTCAGCCTGATGTGTGGGGTATAAATAATAATTTATTATTATTATTATTGTCCGAGGGCCACATGGCTGACTTCCCAGGAGCCACATACCAGCTGCTTTTGACCTGCCTAGGCCTCTCTATCCTCCATCCAGGCAAGCAAAAGGAATGATCAGTGTGCCAGAATTCTAGCTTGGCAAAAACACTTGGATGTCTGAAACAAGGTCAGCGAGGGGTGTGGCTTAAGAGGGGTGTGGCTTAAGGAGCAGGGTGGGGCTTTTAGAGAGTTCCAAGGACCAGACAGGTCCAATTTGGCTCCCAGGCCCGATGTTCTCCACCCCTCTCCTGGGTGGAGCAATGAATGCAAATTTTAGTCTGTAGGTCAGCCTCAATACCTTTTCTATCCTCTGTGCAGACAAGCAAGAGGCATTATCAGATGTTAAGGACACATTCCAGGCAGACAAAAACACTCCAGGTACAAAACAGGGTCAGTGAGGACTGTGGCCTGGGGACAGGGCATGTAACCGGGAGAGAGTTCTGAGGGCCAGACAGAGCGGTTTCTGGGGCCACCATTGGCCTCTGGTTCCCCACCTCTGTTTTATTTCTTTATTGGTTGTGAACAGTAGCTGTTTTGAGAACAGAGGACCTGTTAACAAGGATCTGCCCTGCCCTCCATCATCATGGATGAGTGGGATTGCTATAGGGACCAGGGGCAAACTGACCCATGTGGGGTAGTGGTGAGGAAGAATGAGGAATAATTTAAGAGAGGTGCTAGATTTGGAGACTAAGTGCTAAGAGCCTGCCTGATAAACTCAAATGGACTAGGTGAGAACTTTGTTAAAGAGAGAGGGACTTAGTGGACTACGCTTCGATTCATTTGCATTCACCCTGATCAATTATTTCTATAACTATATTTTTATATGCAATAAAGAGCTTAAATGAAACACATGTATAAATGAAGTTTGAACTGTTACCTGGGATGAAGGTGGTCCTGAATAAATGGGCTTTTGAAGTATCTCCTACTGGGAGTTAAGTCAGCCAGCTGTCTAACTAAATGGCCTTTAGAAGGAGGAGAGCATCTGTGGCACAGGAATACTGCTCCTCTGAATTTGGTTGTCATCCTCTGTAACACAGGGAAACTCTTTCAGACTAAGGGTGACATTCCCTTCCAGCAACCTCCCAAGGGCCACCTGGCATTGGTGGGGCCCAGAGGCAAAACTAGATGGTGCAATTCATGTAAATATTATCGTTTCTCCTAGGTAAATATTATCGTTTCTCCTAGGGATGGGGGAGAAATTTAATTCAGCCGACATTCAAAGGGGGTCCTGATTCACGCTTTCCAAAACAATAGGCTTACAACAACAACAATCTTTATTACGGTCCATAGACCCATCAATTTGTTACAAAGCGATACTCAATAAGGACATCCTGCCTTCAGGTTTCAAAAACATTTTGTTCAAACTTAGAGCTGGGATCATTGATTTTTGCAACCACCGATAAAAACTTCGCCACTGCTAATGTTCTAGCATTTGACCGGTCTTCCAATAAGAACTTGATAGAATACTCCTCCGATTTTCCTCGGATCAGGGCTAGCAAGGGTGAAATCAGTTCAGCCCTAGCTTGCTTGAACTTCACACAGTGCTGCATAATATGTTTTATAGAGTCTGTGTCTCGGGCACACAAGCACAGTCTTTCCTGGTGAGGGACTCCTCTCATCCTACCCTCCAGCACTGCAGAGGGGAAAACGTTTCGTCTGGCTTTTGTGAATAACCTTCGGTAGTTTGGTACAGTCAGGTTTTTAATGTAAGCTGTTAACTTAAAAACATGCCCATATTGTACTCCTACTGGCAACGGACTGCAGACTGCATGTGAACGATGTCACAGGTCACTGTGTGTATTATCCCAAAGTCTTTGCTTTAAGGTCTTTAGGGCACCTTCATAGCCCACGTAATAGAGTTGGTGACAGGCCAATAGCAGTGGCTTTTCTAGCCATGGTTTCCTGCCAATTGCTGACATATTATTCATTGGTCAGGTGTTTCTATAATACCACCCCAAATCCAAATACTGCAATCTTAAGCCAATGTTTTAGTGCAACCCACCGTGCTTTTGTTGAAATTGGGCATTCACCCATTTCTAGCAGGAGTATGGAATTTCGGACACAATTGGGCACCAGACAATAGGCTTACAGTATGTGAGCAGGATGCTTTAAATCTTCCCTCCTGGCAAGCAAAGAGGTATTATCAGAGTTCATTCTACCCAAATAGGATATGATGCAAGGCCAGTGAGGGGCCTGGCTACAGATGTCATCGGACTCCAACTCCCACCATCCCTGACTAGGGCTGATGAGAACTGGAGTCTAACAACATCTGGGAGGCACCAGGTCGGGAAAGGCTGAATACTTCCATTTTAGTTTATCTTTATGGATCGCACTGACTACGGCATGATGGAATGTTGTGAGAATTTAATGGAATTGGCTTAGAATGAGCAGGGGAAGGGAAGGGATTGTATTTCTTCCGTGGTTTAGATTTGCTCAAATTTACAGTGTTGACTACAGCATCTTTCAATATCAACAGAAGGCTTACAGAGCTAGAGGAACACAGTTTCCTACGCATATCCCAAAGGCTCACAGTTTTAATTAGACAAAGCAGGTTGGGGTAGCTGCAGAATACATTAAAGCCTTTGTGTCATCTTGGCTGGTGGGTCCCGCTTCAAACAAACAGAACCTTTTCTCCTCTTGTCTGCCGACAACCTGTGTCACTATCATCATGTACCAGGACTGGAGTCTGCTCTGTCTTTCCTCTTTTTATCTTGACACAAATATGCTGCTATGCCTGGCTGATTACACGCTCCAACGCCAAGGTCTCCCTGTAAAAACGTCCTCCTTGTCTCCAGTTTTCCACTGCTGACCCGAGTAATTAGAACATGCTAGTTTCAACGCTGTCTTATTAGTGTCGATAATAGGTTCTGCTTTCTTTCAAAAAATTAACAGAAGCAAGGATGTTTCTGTTGCACTTTCTGTTTGATGTTGGAATGTATGTATGAACACACACACACACACACACACACACACACACACACACACACACACACAGAGAGAGAGAGATTTAATCTGCAGAACTCCCATTTTTGCAATACAGTCTCCATTCTGCATTTGTGAGGAGTTGATGTTTTGAAGCAGCTGCTCCTGTTTTCTGGAACTCCCTATTGACATTAGGCTGGTGCATAGAATATATCACGGATGGAACATAGGTAAGTTGCATGTTGTATAGCTAGTGGTTAGAGTGTCAGAATGGGACCTGGGCAACCAGCGTTCGAATCCCCACTCAGCCACCAAGCTTATGGGATGACCTTGGGCCAGTCACCGTTTCTCAACCTGACTACCTCACAGGGCTGATGTGAAGATGAAATGAGGAGAGGAACGTCCTATGCAACCTCCGGCTTCTTCGAGGAAGGGCAGAATATAGCTAAGATAAATAATAATATTTTAAAATATAAAATACAATATTTATATGCTGTTATGTAATATCTTAGAGATGTTTATGAGTCCTCAGTTGAAGTACAGAATCAAGCAGCTACAACACTAAATAATGTATTTTGTATGTTCATCTTTTGGGTGTTGTGGGTGGGGCATTTAGGCTTTGTGGGAGGAAAGACAAACTGAGAGAAGGAACAAGAAGCAGATGGGAAAATATCAAGGAAGTTTCAAGATTTGGGAATGGGTACCAAATCTTAGTGGGAGCTCCCACTCAGATTTGGTAATCTGTGTAAAAATTAATAAATCAGCAAGAGGGAGATGTTTTTCTTATAAGCTTCTTATCATGCCCATGTCTGTCGCCGTGTTTCCCCTATGCTAAAAAAGCACCAACTTTCTGCAAAATACAAAAAATCATTCCAGCAGCACCTTGGAGACCAACTAAGTTTGTCATTGGTATGAGCTTTCGTGTGCAGAAGTGTGCATGCACACGAAAGCTCATACCAATGACAAACTTAGTTGGTCTCTAAGGTGCTGCTGGAAAGAATTTTTTTATTTTGTTTCGACTACGTCAGACCAACACGGCTACCTACCTGTAACTACAACTTTCTGCGTTAACTCCTGCTGATAACAGCATTTACAAATCCTTTCGTAATTGTCCAGATGCTTTCATCGATGGGTAACATTCATGTTGTGTAACATGTTGAGGCCAATTCCTCCGCCTTCTCCCCTCCCCCTCGCACTACTGTTTTATAGCTGTTGCTTAACAGAATTGGTAGCTGAAATGAACTCGCCTCTTCACCCATTTGCGATTTTGAGGGAGAGTTTCCCACCTAGCCCTGCTAATCTTTGCTGACATTTAAAGTCATCAAAGTGGGTGATTCCTATTTGATCGTTCTTGCCAGACCTCATAAAAGATCCTTTTAACACATTGTAAAAATTAATAGGTCACATTTGATAAATCTGCAGTCTTAATTTTCAAGAGGGGTTGCTTCAACTTAAATATAGCTTTCTGGTCGATAATATAGTGTATATTGTTAAAATAATGACATATATGCTGTTCTCATTTGTGGTAGGACTGTAGCTCAGCAGTAGATCATGCATGTCTCAGAATCAATGAGAATCACCATCTCTGGGTGGTACTGGGAATGTCAAGGGCCGTCTTAAGCATAGAATCATAGAATCATAGAGTTGGAAGAGACCACAAGGGCCATCCAGTCCAACCCCCTGCCAAGCAGGAAACACCATCAAAGCATTCTTGGCATATGCCTGTCAAGCCTCTGCTTAAAGACCTCCAAAGAAGGAGACTCCACCACACACCTTGGTAGCAAATTCCACTGCCAAACAGCTCTTACTGTCAGGAAGTTCTTCCTAATGTTTAGGTGGAATCTTCTTTCTTGAAGTTTGAATCCATTGCTCCGTGTCCGCTTCTCTGGAGCAGCAGAAAACAATCTTTTTCCCTCCTCCATTTGACATCCTTTCATATATTTGAACATGGCTATCATATCACCCCTTAACCTTCTCTTCTCCAGGCTAACCATACCCAGCTCCCTAAGCCGTTCCTCATAAGGCATCGTTTCCATCGCGTCCGGCGCCCCCGCCCCATTTCCCAGTGCAGTGGGCGGGCGGAGTGCGCAGCGCGGCTACCGCCGGGAGGGCCAGAGCCCTGCGCAACCCAGCCTGGCCAGAGGGCCGGCCATGGGCCAGGGGGCGCTGCCCGCCCCCTGTTGCGACGCCCCTGCGACGCCCCTGCGCTCCGGAGAGCGGCCTGAAGCCGCTGAACAGCTGAGAGGTGCGCCTGGGGCGGCCTCCGCCGCGCCTCTCAGCGGGCACAGTGGCACCCCTGGTGGCCTGGCGCCCTGGCACCCCGCGCCACCGGACCCGGGCCTAGAGACGGCTCTGGGAATGTCCCTGTCTAAAATCCTGGAGAGACACTGCCAGTCAAAGTAGACAATGCTGAGGCAGATGTACTAATGGTCTGTCTTGGTATAAGGTAAATTTGTATGTTTGTGCACTAGGCCAGGGGTCAGCAAACTTTTTCAGCAGGGGGCTAGTCCACTGTCCCTCAGACCTTGTGGTGGGCCTGACTATATTTTGAAAAATAATAATGAACAAATTCCTATGCCCCACAAATAACCCAGAGATGAATTTTAAATAAAAGGACACATTCTACTCATGTAAAAACACGCTGATTCTCGGACCGTTCGCGGGAAGGCGATTGGGCCAGATCCAGCCCCGGGCCTTAGTTTGCCTATCCATGCACTAGACCGGGTTCCCAAACTTTTTTCAAAGAGGGCCAAAAAAATACATTGAATTTTCCATAAGGCTCACTATTTCCATCTAGTGTCACATTGTATATTGCACTTAAAACACACCTAAAACCTTTTATTTGCAGCTGTATAGCTGAGTTCTATCAGTTTAAACAATAAGGAGTTGGAGAAGTCAGCTCAAAGATATAGAGAAAGTCTGGGAATCTGGAGGTCCCTATCATTCTCAACTCCATGCACAGCCCTTTTCTATCTAAACTTCCAACATCTATTCATTTCTCCACCAGTTATCTTGTATATTCATATTATTTTGCCATTGCAGCTACGAGATTTGCTCCCTCACGTATAACAACCTTAGAGGTGGAGTTCCTGTGCCTCCGGTTTTGTTGCATACTGATGGAGAGGAGGATGAACAATTTGAGAAACCACTGGGCAAGCTGGCTGCAAAATTCCCCCCAGAATGAAGGCGATGATTGAAGTCTACAAAAGCTCCTTTGACTCACCATATTGTCCATGATTAAATTTCCTTCTGTAGCCTGTCTCCGTCATTCGCAAAGCATCTCATGCTGAGAACTTGGCAGGTCCTGCTGGCCAAGGGTTAACGGAGACAAGAGCTGGTTTCAAGCTGAAATATGCTGTCTTTTTCGAGCTGGGGTTGGGTTTTCAACAGATGTCTCATTCTCCTCTCCCTCTATGCCAAGGAGGTTAATTGAAGGAAAGCGACTGTACACCAGACCCAAGAGTCCCCTATTGAGATCCTTGGCACATATAAATCAGACTTAAATTCCTCCCTCTACCCCCGAATGAATAACAAGGCCTCGAGGGCTGCTGTTCTTTAAAGCTGGCACAATTTGCAGGTAGAAATTTCACAGCTGATGACAAGGATGCCATAATTTAATTAACTCCCTGTTTGCTGAAGGGAATTGGGTCCTGGTTCTTCAATCACGAGCACCATTGATTTCACCCTGCTGCTGGCTGTGGGAGGTTTGGATCAGCATGAGGACTAGAGAGTGGAACGAAGGAAGCCTGTGATAGATAGATGTACGTTGCCCAGTCTAAGCAGAACTCCCTCTCTCATAATGCTACAAACTCTGGGCAACCCAGCAAAGCTAACTGTTGGAAGATTCAGGACAGAGAAAAGTACCAGTAAGTGCTCACACTAGTGTTTAAAGCCCCAACCGACTTTGACCCCAAATATCTGAAAGGCAGTTTCCATCCCTACAGATCACCCCAGGTATGAAGATCAGGAGAGGGGGCCCTCTATAGCAGGCATCCCCAAACTGCGGCCCTCCAGATGTTTTGGCCTACAACTCCCATGATCCCTAGCTAACAGGACCAGTGGTCAGGGATGATGGGAATTGTAGTCCAAATCATCTGGAGAGCCGAAGTTTGGGGATGCCTGCTCTATAGGGATGTGTATAGAGGCTAAGAGAGGAGATATTTATTAGATATTATCCGTTCTTCCTCACATTTGTGAGTTCAGCAGGGTGCAGGGCCGTCTTAAGCTTATCCGGCACCATGGTGCAAATATCCCTCCAGCGTTCCCCAATTTCCCTCCCAGTGGGCTAGAGGCAGAGCAGGGTGAGGTGGATCGGGGCGTGTGCGCGGGGCGATGGCGGAGGGCTCCCCAAGAGCGCCCTTATGTGGCAGCCGGCTGGCCAAGCCAAGAACCCTTTGGGGAAAAGCCAGCAGCGGGATGGGCGGGATCGCGTAGGGAGAGCTGCTGCTCGCCGGAGGCTAGCCAGCACTTGGCCGGATGGTGCCCATGCTGGCCTGGCGACTGAGAGGTGGCCCGCGAGCCTTGACCTCGCCTTCAGCCATCTCAATCCGCCAACGCCGCCAACGTGCCCTCGCCAGCCGCGCTATGAAGCACCTCCTGGTTGGGCAGGCCGTGCGGCTCCCGGCTCCTTTCCTTGGCAGGTTGCAGGCCTGATCCCGGCTGCACCCGCCTCCCACAGCTCCTCCTTTCACAGCCTTGGCCAAAGCGGTTGTGTGGCGCTGCCGTCCAGGCGCCAAGTTCTGGAGGCGCTTTGGGGGGCGCCTCCGCCATGCTGCGCTGTGCCCGGAGCCTCCTCCCTGCTGGAGGAGCAGCACTCTGCAGCGCCGATGGGAGGCTTGCGGGCGGCTTCCCTGCAATGGTGCCCGCAGCCCAAAAAGAGGTGGGCGAGGGCGGTGCTGCCGGCAGGGCTTGAGAACTTGGCACCCTGGTGCCTTGCGCCAGTAGCCTCTATGGCTAAGACACCCCTGGCAGGGTGCATCCCTTTGTAGCCTAAAAGGAAGCTTAGATAGGCTCGTTATAGTCTTTTACTTTAAGTAATCCAGGATGCTTTAAGGCAGACTGGGTTCTCTCTCACCCCCCCCCCCCCATGGCGGCCTCATTCCCTGTCATGGTGTTTCCTGAGTCTCAGACAGAAGCGAGCGTTTAATGTGTGAAGTAGGAATTGGAATCTAGCACGGTGATTGGTCAGTTTTGTTGTTACCACGTCCACTGGCTGCTTCCTTTCCTGGTGTTTCCTGAGTCTCAGATGGAAGCGAGTGTTTAATTTGTGAAGCAGTGTGGGATGTGGATGTTTGGAATCAGGAAGATGTTAGTGCACACAACCTCATGCCAATTTTGGAAGTTACTGTGAGCTGTCATCTGTGTAATATGAGGTAATACATGTTCTTTGTACTTTTGTCCATTTACTGTATTTATTTCCCCCGATTTGAACTATAAAATGCTGATTTTCTTGAGTCAAAATGAGAGTGCCCCTAAACATTTTGTTGTTGTTGAAAAAAAGCACTGTATATGGCTATGCTCTCCCCCTTGACGGGACACAGTGGGAGTGTCTCTCAGAGTTCTCTCTAGCAAACTTACAGGAGCAGCTGCTCCTATCATGTGCCTATCTAGAAAACTTCCACATCCCTCAGAAGTTCAGGATGGTGGTGGTGGCCCTATGGTGGCCCTGTGACAAATGCTGAGGATGCACCTCTTTACCCCAGCCTTTGACACCTGAGATGCGTGTGTTCCCGGGACTGTAATTTCTTTTACCTGTTTTTAATTCTGAATTTAATTTTTTTTGTAGCCCACCTCAGGGCCTGCTGGTGATGGGCAGAAAATGAAAGTTTTTATGGTTTTTGTTGTTAATAACAGTATCAATACATGACATAGCTAAATAATGGAATTGGCTCCCACTAGAAGCAACGAAAAAGCAATGATGACCACTGATTTGATTGGCTTCAAAAGAGGATAAATTCCCGACGGCTAGGTTCTTCCTCTACTGTGGAAGGTGGTATCTCTCTGAATAAAAAGGTAAAAGGTAAAGGACCCGATGGCGGTTAAGTCCAGTCAAAGGCGACTATGGGGTTGTGGCACTCATCTCTCTTTCAGGCTGAGGGAGCTGGCATTTCTCCACAGGCAGCTTTCCGGGTCACGTGGCCAGCAGGACTAAACCGCTTCTGGCGCAATGGACTCCGTGACACAGTGTCGGAAGCCAGAGTGCATGGCTTTCAAACTGCTAGGTTGGCAGGAGCTGGGACAGAGCAACAGGATCTCACCTCATGGTGGGGATTCGAACCGCCAGCATTCTGACCGGCAAGCCCAAGAGGCTCAGTGGTTTAGACCACAGCGCCACCCGCATCCCACTCCTCTGAATACCAGCTGCTAGGAACCACAAATGGTGCTGTATTTCTGCTTCTGGGCTTTTCCGTTGGGGCATCTGGCTGGCCATTCTGAGAGCAGGATGCTGGACTAGGTTGACCTGATCCAGCAGCGCTCCTCTTCTGTTCTTATAGTCAATATGTTTTAGTGGTAATTCACTTAAGGCTTCAGTCCTATGTGATCTTATTTTTGAGTAAACATGCATAGAATTGCCCTGTAAAGTGTGGCGCCACAAATATAGTTATCTCTATCTGTAAATTCTAATTCACTGAAGAACAAATAATGATCACCAAGGGTGGCTGGTGGATATGAATATCCATAACGCTTAACAAACAAACAATATTCAGACCTCTGCACCTGTGCACCCAACTCTAACTAGGGTCAGCCTGTCCTTGGATTTGACTTCTTTGTCCCCCTTCACTATTTTAATATCAAGGAGAGAAACTGAATTAAGCAAGAATGAATTGGATTTAGCATAACCTGCCAACCTGACCTAAATGCAGAGCCGTACATGTTCTCGCACTAAATTAAGGCAAATCAAATTAAGGCAAATTAAACGATAGCTAATTGGATGCAATGTTCTCAAAGGGTTGTTAATGGAAATTTGAATAAAGAATCCAATATTCAGGTTGTTAAAACTTGTGAATTGTGCCTGTTTCAGCCTTTTTACTCTAAGCTATCCTAAGTGATGGGAATGCAAAATTCCTGCCTGTTTTACGGCTGAATGCATAGATGCTTTGCTGTAGGAATTCGGTAGGACTGGGCATGGTGAAATCAAGACTGGCCCCAGGCCCGTCCTAGCCATAGAGGCTAGCGGCACGGAGAACCACGGCGCTGGGCGCTGGAGGGCGCTGGAAGAGCGCTGGAAGGGCGCCAAGTGAGTGCAGGGTTCCAGCGATCTGACCAGGACTGCGTTCCACGAGCTGAGAGGCTGCGCCGCATCTCTCTCCTTCTCCGAGGACTCCACGCTGCGCCTCCTTCTCGTTTCCCCAGCACTGGTTTCCGCTCAGTCGAGCTTCGCCACCAGCGCACGTACAGTGCCCAAGCAGCTCTTGCTGGTCCCGCGGTGCGTGCGCTGGTGGCGAAGCTTGAATGAGCGGAATCCAGCGCTGGGGAAACGAGAAGGAGGTGCAGTAAGGAGTCCTCGAAGGTGGCCTCCCGCTGCTGCCGCGGTCCTCTTGGCACTCCCTTGGAGAGGCTCTGGAGGGGGGCGCTGGAGGGACCTTAGTGCCAGGGCGCTGGATGGGCTTAAGACGGCCCTGACTACATCACAGGGGCGTAAGTTTATCGTGCCCACACCAGACATGCTGCACTTTCACTAAAGTGGCACCCCGTACTATTTCCGCAATCTTTAAAAAAATGGATTCCAGGTTCTGTCTTCAGTTTTAGTAGCACCAAAGGAGAAATTCAGCTTGTTGTTCCAGAGAGAGAGAGGCTGACTCCCCCTCCTCCACAAATGAAAGCAGACAGATCGTAAAAACTAGCAGTGTGTATGCTGCTTACCCTCTTGAGAGTTCTTCATCCAGAAGCTGGTGATGTCATCCCAGAAGAAGGAAAAGAGGGAGAGAAAACAAGCTCATGAAACCAGATCTCAAGTTACACTCGCAAGTGCAAAGTGTTCTGGGAGTTTTATTTGGCATGGGTTGGACTGGTTGTTTTGGCCTTAATATTTTGGTCAGGAAAGGCATCCCGAATGGCTCTCTTCGCAGTGTGCTCCTGTTGTTACAATTCAACTTCTGTTCATCTGAACTGTTGCTCCGAAGCTGTCTCCAGGGTTGACGTGCCACTTCACCCAATACTTTATCTTGGATAGGATTTCACAACATCGCATCCTCGGCATCACAGATTATTTGAGCAAGGAAATTTAAACCGGGAACCTGTTGTTTCTTTTTGGTGGTGGAACATTGCAGCTCCAAATATTGTTGGACTCCAACTTCTATCAACCCCAGCCAGCCAAGGCAACAATTGGGGATGACTGTTGGTTGTAGGCTAATAGCATCTGGTGCAGCACAGATTTCCTCTTCCCGTTTTAGTTGTTATTAAGATGTACATCACTTGCACATCTTTCTTTCATGATAAGCTAATAGTCACCTGTTCAATTAGCAGTGGTATCTCCCAAAACATGCAAAGGTATGAAATGGTCCTTGGCCCTCTGCCCCCCCCAAATGCCAGTGCCCTCCATCTCAGTGGACAGAAGGTGGTTCCTCCTCCTCCTCCTCCTCCTCCTCCTCCTCCTCCTCCTCCTCCTCCTCCTCCTCATTTATTGCATTTAATTCATTGCTTTTTACAACAAAACTTTCAAAGCCACTTACAAAGGTTCAAAGTACAAAACAACTCCTCAATCCTTTAAATCACAATATATATAGTAAAAATGAATGGATTCAACCCCGACTAGAAGATGGATGTTATGAATTCATGGTTGGGTGTGAGCGGATGGAAGCAGATTTATACACCCCCCCCCCAGGCAAAAGCCGGTTTTGGTATAGAACTGGGCCCCTCTCAGGTGTGAGATGGAAGAGAAGTATTGGGTCTAGGTTCAGCTGCCTCTGGAAATATCACCTCAGCATGAGGTTCCCAATGTGTGTGGGGGGGTCTTTGTTGATATTTGAATGCTAGGGGTCATTTTGGCTCAAGATGACTGGCCAAAATAACTTTGGCATGACTTCACCCGACTTGTTGGCATGATGGGACCAAACTCACAAATTTCACTGTCCATGTTAAAAAGCACAATATTTTTTGGTTTCTAAAAAATCCCGGGCACTCCTTACAAGTACTGTATACTATAAAACACAAAACACCATGACAAATGAATAATTGAAATGACTGGTTATTCTCTTGGTTCCAAACGTGGGGCAATTTGAGAATGAGTTATTAACAGTGAATAGCCTTTTAGGCTTCCTTCACGTGAATAGGAATTCACTTTTTGAATAATAAAATTATATGTCACGGGGGGTGGGGAATCAGGGTTTTAGAGATGCTTAGGTGGTGCATGGCCAAAAAAGGTTGGGAAGCACTGGGTTAGTCAAAAATAGTTATATAAATAGCTGCATATGTCTGTCTGCATAAAAATGATATTTAAGAGTTGCCTGAAAGTCAAAAGTGAGACTGCTGAATCTCTGCTGGAAGAGTGTTTCACAGCAAGGGAACACTAAATCCCCATGGGAGCTGGGTTTCTTTAGCCTGGAAAAGAGGAGACTGAGAGGAGATATGATAGCCAAATATCTTAAGGTCTGTCACATGGAAGAGGGAACAAACTTGTTTTCTTCTGCTGTGGAGGGTAGGACTCGAACCAATAAGTTCAAGTTATAAGAGAGGTGATTCTGACTAAACATATGGAAAAACCTTCTGTCAGTAAGGGCTGTTTGACAGTGGAATGGTCTCCCCCTGGAGGTTGCGGACTCTCCTTCCTTGGTGGTTTTGAAGCAGAGGTTGGATGACCATCTGCCAGGGGGGCTTTAGCTGAGATTCCTGCATTGCAGGGGGTAGGATAAGAACACGGGGGGTGCTGTGGTTTAAACCAGTGCTCCTCAACCTTGGGCCTCCAGATGTTTTGAGACCACAATCCCCATCATCCCTGACCACTGGTCCTGCTATCTAGGGATCATGGGAGTTGTAGGCCAAAAACATCTGAAGGCCCAAGGTTGAGGACCACTGGTTTAAACTACTGAGTCTCTTGGGCTTGCTGATCAGAAGGCCGGTCGTTCGAATCCCCAAGACAGGGTGAGCTCTCATTGCTCTGTCCCAGCTCCTGACAACCTAGCAGCTTGAAAGCATGCCAGTGCAAGTAGATGAATAGGTTCTGCTGCGGTGGGAAGATAAACTGTGTTTTCGTGCGCTCTGGTTTCCGTCACGGAGTTCCGTTGTGCCAGAAGCAGTTGAGTCATGCTGCCCAAGTGACCCAGAAAACTGTCTGTGGACAAACGCCGGCTCCCTCACCTGAAAGAGAGATGAGCACCACAACCCCATAGTTGCCTTTGACTGGACTTAACTGTCCAGGGGTCATTTACCTTTTTACCTTACTAGATGACCCATGGGTTAGCTTTCAATTCTGAGATTCTATGATCTGGTTGAGGACAGTCATGCCACTGCAGCATTTGGGGCACAAGTGAAATTAGAATCAAGTAACTTATCATCATCCACTCCCACAAGCCCCTCATCAAACACAGATTCCATATTCTCTTGGAGAATATTACTTCCATAGCCAACCTTGTGCTTGCAGTAGGCTGTGTGATTATATTGAGGGGGGAATCCTTCTCAGGGTGCTTCCTTAGGTCATAAAGTTGCTGAGAGATTAGACTCCCTCTTTATATTGCCACACACACACACCCCACCAAGTTCCTCACTCTCTGCCCTCTCTATTATAAGATTAATGGGCGTTCAGTTAAGCTAAAACAAAGAATGTGTCCCTCGGGCAAATGTTTTTAAAAAAGAGAGAGGAGAGAGAGAGGAAGGGAAGGAGGTGGGGGAAATAAAAGGATTTCCTTTAGTCTGCTGAATGCAAAGCCATGTTCATATCCAAAGGCAACAATGTGTATTTAACAATGCTATAAGTGTCCCAGAAAATGAATTATATATGTTTCTCAGAATATCCTGCCAGGGCTTCTAACTACTTAGGATTTCTGGTTTCTGTTTGCAGAACATATTCGCCACAGCACATGTGCAGAACATGAATGGGCATGCAAGCCTATCTATATTTAACCAGCAGCAGGCTCCATTGTGTTAAGTGGGAAGGTCAGCGGTTCGAATCCCTGCGATGGGGTGAGCTCCCATTGCTCTGTCCCAGCTCCTGCCAACCTAGCAGTTCAAAAGCATGCCAAAAAGTGCAAGGAGATAAATAGGTACCACTCCGACGGGAAGGTAAACGGCGTCTCCGTGTGCTCCTCTGGTTTCGGTGTTCTGTTGCACCAGAAGCGGTTTAGTCCTGCTGGCCACATGACCCAGAAAGCTGTCTGTGGACAAACGCTGGCTCCCTCAGCCTGAAAGTGAGATGAGCGCCACACCCCATAGTCACCTTTGACTGGAATTAACTGTCCGGGGTCCTTTACCTTTTACCTTTTTTTACTTATGGAGAATGATCACTGCTACCAACCAAGACTGCCATTTCTGTTGCAGGTGCCATTGGAATTAGCCAAGCTGCTTGATGTGAAGATCAGAGTTCATAGATGAAATCTCCATGTTCAGAGCTTTTGTATTGTTTCTCAGGTCAGTAGAGATTGTGGTGTCTAGGATTTTTTTGGTCTTATTTAGACATAGATACAACCTGAGCATAGGATGGGGGCCAAATAAAAGGGATGGGAAGGTAAATATAGTTTTTAAAAGATGAAGGTATGTGGGAAAGGCGTGGAATATTCCCATGGGACCATCCAAGTCCCTCTCTCTGGTTACTCCCCTGCAGTCCACAGAAAGCATAGGCTTCCCTAGCTCCTGAATTAACCATTTGGTGCAGGATGTCACAAAAAATCTGGAGTACAGTATGTGAACAAGCCATTCCTTAAAATCCATTTGGACATCCAGACACTCCTGGGGTGATTATGATGAAGTGTAATAATTAGCTCCAAAACACAATGTTATATTGGCCGAGGTCTGGGTTGAGCACGCTAAGTGGTTTAGAAGTGTGTGTGTGTGTGTGTTGGGAAGGAATAATAAATAGGTAAAGGGACCTCTGACCATTAGTGACCGACTCTGGGGTTGCACGCTCATCTCGCATTATTGGCCGAGGGAGCCGGCGTATAACTTCCAGGTCATGTGGCCAGCATGACAAAGCCGCTTCTGGCAAACCAGAGCAGCACATGGAAATGCTGTTTACCTTCCCACTGTAGCGGTTCCTATTTATCTACTTGCATTTTGACGTGCTTTCGAACTGCTAGGTTGGCAGGAGCTGGGACCGAGCAACGGGAGCTCACCCCGCCACAGGGATTTGAACCACCGACCTTCTGATCAGCAAGCCCTAGGCTCAGTGGTTTAACCACAGTGCCACCTGGGTCCCACAATAAATATCTTAAGCCAAAGCAAATGATACGGTCTTAATCCATTCACTCTTATTGACTTGGCTCCCCACCTTCATTCAAATGCTCTTTTTTATTTCTAATTCTTGACCTCATCACAAACAACTCTGTGTGTGATTTTTCTAGAGCTGAAGGACTAAATGGTGGTGGTTGGTTTTTTTTGGGGGGGGGGAAGGATAAATAGCTCCCCATTAATTGACAGAGATGTGAAAAGCTGGGAATTTCATAATAGCTACAAAGGCAGCTCTAGGGGGAAGTAGTGGGGGGTGGGGAGGCTCAGAGGAGGTAATTATACCCCGGAGGATCAGAGGCACAGCTGCATATTATGCCTTGGAAGCTCTTTCCCCCACCCACCACTGGGATACAAGTATTGTGGTCCCTGTATATATCTTTCCTCCTAAATAACATGGGTGTTTTATAGCAGGGATGGGGAACCTTAGGCTCAGGATCCAAATTCTCTTTCTGGCCATTAGGGCCATTTTCCCAGGCTGCACCCTACACCAACCTTACTCTTCTCCCTCCTTGAGTGTTTTTGCCTGGTTGGAATGTGTCCTTGAGCTCTTGACTGCCAGGATGGATGACAGAGAACGGTTTGTAACTGTGCTGTACAAATAATAATTTAATAATAATAATAATAATAATAATAATAATAATAATAATAATATTTATACCCCGCCCTTCCCAGTCAAGACCGGGCTCAGGGCGGCTAACAACAAGAATATCAAAGCAAGCATAAAAGAAACAATTCAATTAAAATGCAGATTAAATACAATGTTAAAATTCAATTTTAAAATTAGGAATCTACAAGTGCAACCTCATTTAAATATCTGTAGGATAAAGCCTATGGGGAGGGTAACACCGGGGTCAGACTGAGTCAGTCCAAAGGCCAAGCGGAACAGCTCCGTCTTGCAGGCCCTACGAAAAGATGACAACTCCCGCTGGGCCCTAGTCTCCAGAGAGAGAGAGAGTGTGTTCCACCAGGTCGGGGCTAGTACTGAGAAGGCCCTGGTCCTGGTCGAGGCCAGTCTAACCACCTTGTGACATGGGGTCTCCAGTATGTTATTATTTGTGGACCTTAATGTCCACAAAGGTAGCATCTGCAGCTGTTTCTCTACCAACCTTTGCCTCTGGCCCCACCCACCACTGGCTTGTGGCCCCTGGAAGGCTGCCCAGAAGAGAACACGGTCCTCAAGACTGGAAATGGTTCTCCATCCTTGCTTTTCGAAGAGATGAGAAAGCAGCCCATTGGGAGATGTGCTGGTGCTGCCTCTCTTCCCTGGGAAGGAAGACAACTTGCGTGGGTGATGTTGGCAAAACCCTCAGCATCTCCAGCTATTTGCTTTGTGATGATAATGACTCACTTGCCACAGAGTTCCAATCTGTTCGCCCTTCCCTACATTTCCAGTGTGCAAAATAGGAGGTTTCCTCCACCCGTTATGCTGCACTCACTCACTCCTCCACCCCACCTCTTCTTGAAAGGAGCGCTCTTGGCAGGAGGACGTTCTGGCAAGGAATGACATTGTGAAACATTCCAGGAGGGAGCAGCTTGAAGCTCCAAGCTGGAGTCTGGATTCTAGCTGACTAGTAGCTCCACAATGGAGCTCTGCCAGCACGGTGCAGTTTCTTAGACTGAGTGCTGGACAAGGACCCAGGAGACCAAGGTTCAAATCTCCATTTGGCCAAGATGATCACTGGCTTTGGGCCAATCACCAGCACTCAGACTAACCTATCTCAGAGGGCTGTTGTGAGATAATATAGAAAGTCATGGATGCCACCTTGAGCTCTTTGGAGGAAAGGTAGGATAGAAATCTCACAATACAAATGGGAGGAATTTCCTAAATCTGCCCTTCCTTTAACAACACTTATTTTTTGCTTTCTGTATTCTCTGTGGATAGGACAAGCAATTCTCCTTTTAACCATGCTCTTCCTTTAGATATTTAAAGATTACCAGCCTATCCCTCACATTAACCTTTATCATACCAGCAGTGGACTTGCTACTCTACAAAGTGCAAGAGCACTTTTACGATCAGAAATTGAACACAACAAATACAGAGATGGAACATGGCTAGAGGGGTAAATTGGGGTGTGTGAGTTCAGCCTCCTAAATTCAGGATGGTAGCGGGTCCTTCAAGCCCCTATGGCTGCACTGAAAATTAAACTTCAAGGCTGGAAGGAAAAACACACCCATTTCTCAATGGTCTGAAGATCTTACTGCCCTTTCTACATTGGGATGTGTATCTTACAATCATCAATCTTGTTTGGACATCAGTTTGGGCATTCAGACCTCTTTATATGTGGATCGATGGACCTCTTTATATTAGGATTGATGGAACATTCTTATTGTCTTATGGTTAACACGTGAGGACATTCTTTTTTCTCCCTCCACCTTCTGTTGAATTCGTGCTGTACTCTCTCTCTCTCTCTCTCTCTCTCTCTCTCTCTCTCTCTCTCTCTCTCTCTGTGTGTGTGTGTGTGTGTGTGGTGTGTAGCTATACCTATAGCTATAGTTCTGATTTCCTAAGATTAAATACAGTATACTGAACATATGGTTGGGGTGCAATTTGCCAGCTCATAATGGCCAGATGGATTCCAAGGAGAGTTCAATTCCTTGACTTGGAATTTTGAAACAGAGACCGTAATGAGAATGTGCACTGATTTTGCACCTGCGTGGACTGCTTCCTTCCTTCCTTCCTTCCTTCCTTCCTTCCTTCCTTCCTTCCTTCCTTCCTTCCTTCCTTCCTTCCTTTTTTGGGAATATTTATAGAATTTTATAACAATTAATGATGCAAATCTCATTCATGTTATTTACAATTATTCTCTCTCCCCTCCTCTGGACTTCCCTCAACTCCCCCTCTGCTGAGTTATTTAGTTTTATTTATCGTATCCTGCTTTTCCTACACAAAAATAAAATCCCTTATCATTTCTCTAAAATATCTGTTATTCAAATGAAGTTGTGAAAGTTTATTCAAATCGTGCCAGTGAATCCAGTCCATTCTGTTGTTTCTGCAAATAAACTGTAAATGGTTCCCAGATTCTTTTGAAGTCTTTTTTGTCCTCTTGTAGTTTGTCTGTTAGCTTAGCCAATTCTGCATAGTTCATCAGCTTTTCTTGCCATTGTTCCTTTGATTGTATTTCTTCTGTCTTCCAATATTGTGCAATCTAGATTCTTGCTGCTGTTGTAGCATACATAAGGAATGTCCATTTTTCTTTTGGTAGCTCTTGATTTGAGATACCTAACAGAAAGGCTGTTTGACAAAATTCATTTTAAATATTTTTTCAATTCATTCTATATCATTCCCCAATATGTTTTAATGCATTTGCATTCCCACCACATATGACAAAATGTTCCTTCCTTTTCCTTACATCTCCAACATCTGTTATTTTCTTTCCTAAACACCTTTGCCATTTTCACTGGTGTGATATACCATCTATACATCATTTTCATGTAATTCTCTCTTACTAGTATGCAATATGTGAATTTTATATCAGCTTTCCATAATTTTCCCCAACTTTCAAATTGGATGTTGTGCCCCACATCCCGAGCCCACTTAATCATAACTGATTTAACTTCTTCATCTTTGGTTTCCCACTCTAATAAAATACTATATGCTTTTAAAAAACAATTTAAGATTCTCTTCCACTATTTCTTTTTGGAATCTCGCTTGCTTTGGCAGCACATATACTAAAATTGGAACGATATAGAGAAGATTAGCATGGACTGCTTTCAATGCATGAGACACTTAAAGCTGGCAGATGTTGATGGTGCATGCTCAGAAACTGATCACTCCAACTCTGGATGAAACTGTGGTCAACTGGCTTTTTAGTAGGGGAAGAATGATACATGTTACCCTATGCTTCTTGTTTCTTGGGAGAAGAATGAAATAATCTTTTTTTTTTAAAAGACATTTTATTAAATTTTCCAATTAAACACATTTAAACAATAACAAAACAAACAACAACAAACACAACATAAACATAATAAACACAGAATTTTTCTTCTAAACATCTGATCAATTATTACAATTTTCTTTGCTCTGCCGAGCTTTGACTTCCCTCCCTCCCCGCAATCGTTTTTTTTTGTCCATTCCTGTCTTGCAGTTTCTTTATTCCTTCTATTTAAAGTCAATTTGTAGGATTTATTTCAGTCCTGCAAGTGTCTTTAAACTTCTACAGTTCCTCTCCATATAGTCCACAAATTTACTCCAGTCCTTTTGGAACTTTGACTCTCCCTGATTATGAAATAATCTATATATATAAATGTAAACTGGGCATGTGGGTGTGACTCCACTTTTCTCTGAAACCGCTTGACCGATTGCATTCAAATTTGGACACAACATCCCATGCGAATATGCGAGTGACTATATACAGTTCACGTAGACAGATGTCGCACCTGCGCCAGATAAAACCCCCAAAACCCCGTCTTCCAGAACTCACAACTCACCCTAAAGTGCATGCTGGGAAATAGAAGGCAGAATCAACGTCTCCAAGGGCGGGGCAAGAGCGTGATGTCAGCAACCAACATGCTGAAACCGCCACAATGGCCATTACTCCACAAAAGGGCAACACCAGGATCCTACCCCTAGACCCCAGCAACCCACCATCAAAAACAGCCCCCGCCTCCCCGCCCCGCTGCACCGAAAACCAGACCACGGCCCATTGGTATGCCAACAACGGCACCAACAGCGCCTGAAACAGGTCGGACGCCAGGGTGGGGGGGAGGAGGGGTCGGGATAGCTCATGGGTCGGGACAGGGTGGGGGAATCACAGGGATGACCTGGGGGTGGGGGGAGGGGAGGATGGGATAGTTCATGGGTCGGGACAGGGTGGGGCGGGGAAGGGATGAACCAGGAGAGGGGGCAAGAGGGACCTAGATACCTCATGGGTCGGGACAGCCTGGGGGGACTCACAGGGATGACCCACACTGAAGGTCAGGGTAGTCTGAAGGGGGACTCTGAGGGTCCATTTAACAGACTGAGCCACAGCAAAGCATGGCCGGGCCAGCTAGTTCATAATACCTATACTAGTTGATTGGTAGATTGCCAGTATTAGGGATGCTCCCCCTTGTGGTTGATTAGGAGAAAGGGCTGTGGCTCAGTGGCAGAGCAATTGGCTTTGTATGCAGCAGGTCACAGGTTGAATCCATTGGATGCCTTGAGCACCTGGTATGCGAATTCCTCAGTGTTGGCCTGGTAAGAGGAGGGGCTGTAACTCTGTGGTGGAGCACCTGTTTTGTAGCATAACACCCCAGATTCAGTTCCCAGAATCTCCAGGTATGGCTAGGAATGAAGTCTAGGAACGCATCTACACTCATGGTTTTTAACATTAAGGAAAGGTTAAGGAATGGTTTTAATAACCATATGGACACATGTTGTTCTATTTTTAACATTCATAATGCGTTATTGAAATGTGACACCAGAGGGCACCAGCGACCAGGGATATAGCCGTTTTGATGAACAAAAAACAAAGGTAAGGAATGTTTTATTTTACAAGTATGCCCTGTGACATTTTGGAAAGATATATTTTATATTGTTCTGATAACGTTAAACAGGTCAGTGTAGATCCAGCCTAGGAATGCCGGAGGGCTGCTACTAGTCAATGTAGACAATTCTGAACTAAATGGACCAATGTTCTGTCCTGTTGTAAGACAGTTTTCTATGTTACTAATACTTTGCTTTCCAAGTTGGATTTAACAAGCATAAATCTGCCGTGTTAAATCAACAGAATTTAAGCAAGGCTTTGACAGTTGTGATTTCTGCAGAAGGAATCCTGCTGTTCCAACATCCCATTCATTGACCCATATTTCTTTCTTTCTTTCTCCTCCTCCATCCATTTCTCTCTTTTTTATAGTAAAAGAAAAATGTCTCCAACATGTTGTATTTTCTAAAAACACTTCTTCAGAGAGGCAGATTATTTTGCATTTCTGAGAAAAAGCCAGACACAAAGCGACATTGACATGCAGGAAATGCAACGGCAAAGAAAGTGGTTTCCTTGGCAACTGCATCCAGGCTAGAAGTCCTGTGCTAGGCACCACTATCCTGTCTACACCCAGCTTCTAAGGAGGTTTGACAGTGAATGCTGAAGCTGTATCTAACACGGGAACATCTAAGTGGGAAATGATAAATTTCCACAAGAAGTATTTCTTAGGTCATTGGGGAGATGAGATCTTCTTTTTGTCCCACCACTCTCAGAAGTCTGGTTGGTAGCTAGGTGGGAAGTGGTCTTCCTGCAATGACTCCCAAACTTTAGCAGTGCCTTTCCTGGGAAGTCCAACTGGCCCCCTCCTTTGATGCCATTTCAATACCAAGTAAAAACTATTTTATATAAATGGGTTCAATTGGTTGATTTCGGAGGTAGAATAATAGAATCATAGGGTTGGAAGAGACCCGAAGGGTTTTCTAGTCCAATCCCTTGCAATGCAGAGGTCACAGCTAAAGAATTCCTGAGAGATGGCCATCCAACATCTCTTTAAAAGCCCCCAGTGAAGGAGAGACCACCACCTTCTGAAAATTGTTTTTTGTGTGTCAGGAGCAAGCCAGCAATAAATCATACAGAGTAAGTGAAGTTAACTCTCTATTAGAAGAAACAAGGTCTGCTCAGGAATGCCAGGCCTAATGAGCACAGCAACTCTTCCCAGTAGAGGTCTTGGCCCTTATGAGAGAGTTGTGGAGCCTGAAGGTCTTCCCACAGCCTCCCTTTCCTCCTTCCCTGGGCCCTCCCCATGCAATCTGAGACTATGCCAGTGTACCTGTCTTTGCTCCTCCCTCCTCATGCCTCTCCTGGTTCTGGGAGACCAGAGGAGAGGAGAACTTGTCACACCCTGGCTTCTTCACCAGCCTGACTCATCTTTGCCTCTTGGCCTCCCTCGTCTCTGATTCTGCCTCCACTTCTGCTTCTAGACTTGTCTCTGCCATAGACTCTCCTTGCTCACTAAACCCTGTTACTTCTTCAGCTTCTGGTACCTCCTCCCAGACTACTCCCTGTGATCCCTCATCATTGTCCCATCACCAATCCCCAGGCTCTGAACCTTCTTCCCTTGGGGGGTTCCCCCAGCTGGTGCTTCCTACCATTCCTCTGCTTTCAACCAGTCCATGGCATTGTGTGTGCAGCCCATGTAGATGCAGATCACAGTCACCATGCTTTAGGCCCTATCGAACTTGATGGGATCATCTGCTAAGCAAGGGTAAACAATGTGGTGCCCTGGGGACCTAGGAAGTCATGCTTCACAAAATATTAGCAAGGGATCTGTCAGGGTTGTTGTGACTACTCTTGAGTAACGACCTTCCACATGCTTGTCTTTCAGACATTTTTATTGGTGCACATTATTTACAGTGTAACAGACTGTTCATTCCATGTCTATCCGCTCGAGTCAGATTCCTGCACTACCCCCCTCCGCGTTCGGGACCAGCATAAAAGCCTCAGAACTGAGAAGCGCCTCCCTTTCCTCCTCCTCCTTAATTCCGGTGTCGGGGGGATGGGTCTTCTGTCTGACCTATTCCTGTCCACTTTTCCCGCCTCTCTCTCTTCCTGCCTATGGAGCAGGGGTTCTTGGATGTTGCCCGAGCCTTCGCACTCCCTCTCCGTTTCCTGACTTCCCCCTTCAGACCCCTCGATTTCATGACTGCTGGGAGACGGGCTGCTTCTGATGAGGGGGGAGGGTTCTCTATAATCCTTCCCCCTTACAGGATCTAATAAGGAGGAGCAAAAAATAGTTTTTTTAAAAAATGACTGCCCCTGTTGAATAGGACTATTGGAGTGTGTTGTGATTCCTGTCCCAAATAGAATAGTGTATTTTAACTTTACTCCCTCAGCTGCTCTTGCCTTGCCCCAATGTAAATGAGACTGTGATCTCCCACTGTTTACTTGCTTTGGGATGGTAAGTAACAAGGACACCGCAGAGAACAATGAGCAGGGTTTTTTTTTTTTAAAGCATTAACAGTTAATGAAAATAAATGCCAGCCTGTGCTGGGCTAATTTCTAAATACAAAGCAAGGGCCTGTACGATACTAATGAGCAATTATGCCTTTCCCCCTTTCTTCTTCAGTTTCCACTGCAAAGATTTATGGTCAATATCCTGATAAATGCCATCTGGTGCTGCCTGATTTGTGCAATGCCGGGGCGGCGGCAATGGCTTCTGCAGCATGGTTACTTGCACTAATAAGTCAGTACTGCAGATTTCAGCGGAAACTCAATTTTCCAATAACAAGGCATAATGAGAAGCATATTAGAGTATCAACAATGAGGAGCACAAGATCCACAGGAGAGCTGGGAGGAATCCAACGAAGGCTGATCACAGGCGCATTTCAGGATGACCACCATGCTGTGTTTACTAGAAATTGGGAGCATAGACTGATGGGAAAAGAGATGGGGATCTGATCACAACATCATACATGCATGTATATATGGCACACTTCCCTTTCCTAGTCCCTTCCAGATCCTTTGGACTAGTACAACTGCCATCCTCCCTGTCCATTGCATGGGGTGTTGGTTAGGGAAGACTGATGTATATTGTATAAGGAGATGAGATGGGTGGAGAATTTGCTAAGAAGATCAGGGAATAGATTGCTATCAGAAGCTGGTGAGGCTAGGACCAGCTCTGTGTGCAAACAAACACAGCACCACACACCAAACCATGCCTGGCAAAATGATAAAGGAGATTAGCCTTGTCACACACTGAATACATAACTCAAAGAAGAAGCTCCCTTTGGTGTCATCCCACCAGGGCCACCCCAACTGGCACCCTGCCCCCCTTCAGACTGGCACGATATCCTCCCTTTGCCAAAACCATTGGTTCGGGGAGTGCCCTGAACAACTGCAACCACTCAGACTGATGATAAATAGGTACCGCTCTGGCGGGAAGGTAAACAGCGTTTCCGTGCACTGATCAGGTTCGCCAGAAGCGGCTCAGTCATGCTGGCCACATGACCCGGAAGCTGTCTGTGGACAAACGCTGGCTCCCTCGGCCTATAGAGCGAGATGAGCGCCGCAACCCCAGAGTCGCCCACGACGGGACCTAACGGTCAGGGGTACCTTTGCCTTTACCTTTTAATCCCGATTAAAATAACCTCCCAGAAACAACAGCCCCTTCGAGGCAGCTGCTTTTATAAGCAGGGTAGGAGAGCTGATGTTAAGCGCTAGCCGTTACCTCTCCCTGCTCCCTCTCTGCCATTTCCTTGCTTCTTACTGCCACCCCCAATGATTTCCTCACTGCTTATCTATCTTGCATCTCCCTGCTTCTGATGGGCCAGGCTTGGGGAACCTTTTTTTTTAAAAAAAATCCTGATAGCAACATTCCCAGTTTCCTATAATCCTTTATACAGTGCTCTCCTCCCCTTGCAGGTACACATACCCCTTAACCAGGCACCCCCAAACTCAGCCCTCCAGCTGTTTTGGGACTACAATTCCCATCCTCCTGGACCACTGGTTCTGTTAGCTAGGGATGATGGGAGTTGTAGTCTCAAAACAGCTGGAGGGCCGAGTTTGGGGATGCCTGCCCTAAACATTTTGTGAATCTTTGTACTTCTGTCCATTTACTGTATTTTTTTTCCCAATTTGAACTATAAAATGGTGATTTTCTTGAGTCAAAATTTGAGTACCCCTAAACATTTTTAAAGAAAAAAGTACTGCATCAGGGCAAACTGTCTTTTAATTGCTGCCTTTAAATGTGTTTGATGTAATTTAATTATTGCGTTTAACTGGTTTGTTTTCATTCATTTGTATTTTATAATTTAGGTTTTTGAAACAGCGTAAGCCACCTTGAATACTCATTTGGAAGAAAGGTGAGTAAAAAATTAAGTAAGTAAGTAAGTAAGTAAGTAAGTAAGTAAGTAAGTAAGTAAATAAGTAAATGCTACTCAGAGGGACCCAGGTGGCTCTGTGGGTTAAACCACTGAGCCTAGGGCTTGCTGATCAGAAGGTCAGTGGTTCAAATCCCTTTTGTTCGGTCCCAGCTCCTGCCAACCTAGCAGTTCGAAAGCACATCAAAATGCAAGTAGATAAACAGGAACCGCTACAGTGGGAAGGTAAACGGCATTTCCGTGTGCTGCTCTGGTTCGCCAGAAGTGGCTTTGTCATGCTGGCCACATGACCTGGAAACTATACGCCGGCTCCCTTGGCCAATTATGCGAGATGAGCGCGCAACCCCAGAGTCGGTCACGACTGGACCTAATGGTCAGGGGTCCCTTCACCTTTAAATGCTACTCAAGTGCACAGCTTCTGCTGCTGTTTCAACAACCTAACCTTGAATCTTACTTCTTGTCTGCTGGACAGCTCCTTTGCTTCACTACCAGGCAGCACCAGTATTGGTAGTGACCAGACAACACAATTTGGCAATGGGGAAGCTGGGAAAACATAAAACCCAAGCCAGCATCCTCAGTGGCGGAGCTTCATGCTCCGCCACGGTGGGTGGAGAGCAGGGGCCCTGCCCCCAGGGACGTGGCGCGCGTTCTGGGGCGGGGCGTGGTGTGCGTTTTGGGAGCGTGGCGCGCTGCACGTTTTGGGGGGGTGGGACAGGCAGCTTCGATGGCGCCCCCACCACCCCATCTTACTTCGCTACTGAGCACCCTACCTTAACATTCTGGCGTGTGTTAGAAAAAGCAGCTACACATCCCTTCCTGATCAAATATTTCCTTTCTAATTCAATCTCTGGCTCCCACTGTCCACCTATAAAGAAGACTAATTTGCTCTACTGTGGTGTACTTGGGCAAAGCGGGGAGGGAATCTTTAACTCAGCTGTGGAGTTGCCTGCTTTCCATCACATGCTACTTAACTATTCACTTGGTGTGTCCTTCGTTGTTGGCAAATGCAATGCCAGTGGTGCAAGGAATTAATTGAGGGCATTCCAGAGGAGCTGTAGGCCATGCGGCAAATGAAAGTGGTAATTAACGAATGCTTTCCTGAGAGGCGGGGGGTTGATAAAGGAACCTAGATTTGTTCCTACCTTGCATCTCTCTGATGGGTGGAAAAGGAATCACTGCTTCTTCAGCAGTTGATAAACAAACAAAGCCAAGGGTTGTATTTATAAGAACCTTAGATGAGCTCTGCTGGATCAGGTCCATGGTCCATCTAGCCAAGCATCCTGTTAACACAGTAGCCCAACAGATGTCTATGGCAAGCCCGCAAGGAGAAAAGGAGTGCAACTAAACTCTCTCCCCACCTGTGATTCTGAGAAACCGGTGCCCAGAAACATACTGTGGAGGTAGAACACAGCTATCGTGGGCAACAACTTAGTCTCAAACTAACTTCTGCTTGGAATACACCCACTGCTTTTAATGGACATAATGTGTTTGTGGAACAGGGGGGGGAGGGTTATGGGTTTGTTTTGCTCTTGTTTTTGTTATGTATTTTGTATTTTTTTTATTTTGTATTTTTATGCTGTGAACTGCCCTGAGATCTTCAGATGAAGGGTGGCATACAAAATAATTAAAATTTAGTCATTTCCATTCATTAGTTTTCACATGCTGGAGTGGATCTGTACTTGCCATTTATAACAATGTGCTATTAAAAATGTGTTATTAAAACGCAACAGCAGTGAGCCACTGGCAATGGAAAACTGCCATTAAGCATTATAGAATGTTGTTGGTTTTTTTTTAAAAAAAAAATGTTTAGCAGATCAACGTCGACCCAGCCTTGCTGAACACATAGGAAAGGACATTGTGAGGATGTTCGAGCCTGAGCTGGTTTTCTGGGTTTGAATTTCCGCTAGGCTATAGAGACTCGCTTTGGTTACCTTGAGTAACACATACCCCAGTGAATGGGAAGCTGTCAAGATATTGGCCCATTTAGGTTGGTATTGTCTACACCAGGGGTCAGCAAACTTTTTCAGCAGGGGGCCGGTCCACTGTCCCTCAGACCTTGTGGGGGGCTGGACTATATTTTGGGAAAAAATTGAACGAATTCCTATGCCCCCAAAATAACCCAGAGATGCATTTTAAATAAAAGGACACATTCTACTCATGTAAAAACATGCTGATTACCACAGGCCGCATTTAGAAGGTGATTGGGCCGCATCCGGCCCCTGGGCCTTAGTTTGGGAACCCCTGGTCTACACTGACTTGCAGTCAGTGTAGGATTTCACTCAGAGTCTCTCCCAGCCCTACCTGAAGATGCCATGTGTAGAACCTTGGGCATTTTGCATGCAAATCAGATGCTTTGCCACAGAGCTACAATCCTTGCCCCATCTTATTTTATGCTCTCCATCTTACCTTTCCTCCCCAGGGAAGGAGGAGAATTTCATTTGGTTCTCATTTTTTAAGTAAACACACCTAATTTGCACCTTCCAGACTAACACATGGATTGGAACACAGAACCTTTGGTTGCCACTCTATGTCAATTTTGGCAATGCCGTACCAAAACCACATAGGGAAATGTGCATTTTAGGGGCTATGTGTACAACGATGCATATAATGTGTACTTTAGGGGAAGTGTACATACTTTAAATTAGATTATTTATATGTTTGTGTAGTTCTGATCCCCCCCCAAAAAAAGCCCTGCACAAAATGCAACAGAACAGACTTATGACTGAACATATGGAAATTGACTAATCCAACCATCCCTATTCCTTACTGGGTTGTTGAGAGAATAGAATGGTGCTGTATCACTGAGCTATATGGTGCCTGGTGTATTACATAATTAGCACTATTCAGAAGGAAGAACTTTGTGGCAGGAGCTGCCCTGATCTTCCTTGCCTGGATGTTGTCACCTGCTCCTCTCCTGGATCTGATCTGGGGGAGGAAGAGAGCTTCCGGGGAGGGGCTGCTCTTTATCCAAGGCAAGAAAGCCAAAGCCATCATTGGCACTGACTGTAACTTGAAGAGGTTGTGTGCTTGAGCTTGCTTTTCCCTCCTCCCTCATGTTTCTTTTTGTGCCATGACCCCTTTAGACCGTGTGCCTGATGGTGGTGACTGGCTGCTCTGATATAATTTTTGTGCAAAAGCACAGCGTAGGCATACTGCTAATAATAAAGCAATATATTGTAAGAGAGATGGAAGAGGGCAGGATGTCTGCTTCAACTTGACAGTGCCTTTTGGAAATCTCCAAATTACAAAAAACTCATATACCCAGTGCTTCCCCCCCCTAAAAATTGTTTATGGGTACTCTCATTTCCCTACTCATATTGTATTACTGCCCCTCAATGAGGCCAAACCTAGATTCACAAAATATTTAGGGGTATGCCCCCCCTGCACCCCTCCCAGAAAAAACACTGTCTCTACCTCTTTGAAAAACCACTGTCTTGATCACTGAAACACCTTTTAAACCTGTCAATCGTGTAGTGCTTTTTTAAAAAACTGCTCTGAGGACCATAAACAGCTTCCTAAAGCAAGGGGAAGAGTGTTATTAATTACATTGCCTAATGAACTCATTTGGCTCTCTTCCCGGCTTCCAGAAGAACACTCATACCAGCGCTTGGGATACTGTTGTTTCCTTGTAATTATGTTTATATGGAAAGTTAATTTTTGTTTTCATAAATTGATTTGAGGCTTCTGGAAGCTATTTTGGAGATAATTAACTTTGCCCACACAGACCTGCAGGAGAAGGGCTGTTTGTTCAGCTTATGAGGTACGAAGGGAAGATTAGAGGAGGGTTTGTGTCAGCAGGGAAGGGGGTGTTGTGTTTGAGGGTGGGGGCAGAAGGAGAATGAAGGCATGGATGCAATTGGGTCCCCCAAATCACAAGTGGGAAACATCAGGACTGGGGACCAAGGGCATCCCACCAAACATCTCTATCCCGCCCTTAGGTAGGGTTGGTACAATCTGTCAATTTTGGGTTTCCTTTTCCCCTACGGCAGTTCATTTGCCACATTCCCACACTGATTTGTGATTTATTTTTTTAAGACTCATGGAAATTCACCAGCATTTTAATGCAAATTTCTCCTGCTATACACATTTTTTGTATGCAAATTTGCGTAATATACACTTTTTATTTTGCAACGCTGTTGCTGCAAACCACAGAAAGGAAGTGGCTCCTTTCTTCTCCAAAATCAGACCCAGCAAAATATTCAGCGTAGCTCTAATCTCAGCACAAATACACAAATTTAGAGGTTTGTGGGGGGAGGTGGAGGGATTTGCACAAAAAACCCAGTGCACCAGAATGGGGTCTGACCCAAGTAACCCTGCTGAAGTCCATATCTGCTGGCCTAGGTCCCATTAAGTCATCAATCACAAATCTCTTAAGGAACCTGAAGACCTACCCTTGGCTTTAGCAGCCAACTCTTTCCTCCCAATCAATCTGTTAATGAGCAAATTCATTATGCATGGAGATCCATTAGGGAAATGCAGAATAACCTTGGGATGCTGACCACCGCTGCTGCCTGGATCTAGCCGGAGAGCAGGACAGCACTCGAGCAGCTCCTGACTCTACAGATATTTGGCCAGCAGCCCATAATCTGTCCAGGAGCTCAAGCAAGACCTCTTTGAAATGCAGGGGGAAGACCTGTGGGAATTCAGGTCATGTTTAATAAAGCTAACGATGGCCCAAATGAATAAAGCAGCTCTTACCAGTGGGCACCCAGTGTCAGCTCTTAAAGGAGCCACAGCACCAATGGCACCAGTGATGTGGAATGCCCTCTCTGCTGAAATAAGCAAGGCCCCATCAGTACTGGCATTCTGCGGGCTCTGTTTAGGCTAGCGCTCCCCTGATCTCATTTTTTTCAATCGTTCTTTCAACTCCTTTAACTCTTTAAATCAAGTTTGTCTTACTGTAAATGTTAATTATAGATATTTGTAGTGCTTTGAAGGAATTGCTCTAGTGCATATTTTAATTATGTATCAATTTTATAATTGGTTTTATACTTGGAAACCACTTAGCAGCCATTTATGCATGTATGTGGTATATAAATTGAAACGTCATCATCGTGAAGCATGGCTGGTGAGAGGCATGACATGCTGACGACTATGTCCTGGTGAGGCTCCTATTGGCGAGATAGAGAAGGCTGAAGGGTGGCATTTGCCCTCTGTACCTGAGGTTCCCCATCCCTGACATGGATGAAATGAACTACTCCCCCTAGGGGAGCTATTTGGTACTGCAAAACCACGTCAGTGAAACCACCCCAGGACCAAAGTTGAATACAGTATTACCCGGTTTCGAGTACAATGCTTTTTAATAGATTTAGTTCATACCTTCAGTTACCAGTGTGGTGCAGTGGTTAAGAGCGGTAGTCTCATAATCTGGTGAACTGGGTTCGCGTCTCCGCTACTCCACATGCAGCTGCTGGGTGACCTTGGGCTAGTCACACTTCTTTGAAGTCTTTCAGCCTCACTCACCTCACAGAGTGTTTGTTGTGGGGGAGGAAGGGAAAGGAGATTGTTAGCCGCTTTTAGACTCCTTAGGGTAGTGATAATGTGGGATATCAAATCCAAACTACTACTCTTCCTCCTCCTCCTCCTCCTCCTCCTCCTCCTCCTCCTCCTCCTCCTCCTCTTCTTCTGCTTCTGCTTCTGCTTCTGCTTCTGCTTCTGCTTCTTCTTTGTTTAATCACAGACAAAAACCTGCTAAGGGACCCAGAATCATAAAGGTAAAAGATAAAGGACCCCTGGACAGTTAAGTTCAGTCAAAGGTGACTATGGGATGTGGCGCTCATCTCGCTTTCAGGCTGAGGGAGCTGGCGTTTGTCTGCAAGACAGCTTTACGAGTCATGTGGCCAGCATGACTAAACTGCTTCTGGTGCAATGGAACACAGTGACGGAAACCAGAGTGCATGGAAATGTTGTTTACCTTCCCACCACCTATTTATCTACTTGTACTGGGACAGAGCAACGGGAGCTTATCCCATCATACGGATTCGAATCGCTGACCTTCCGATCAGCAAGCCCAAGAGGCTCAGTGGATTAGACCACAGTGCCACCCATAGGCGTACCCACCGCAGGGCAGGGGGGGAGCTGCCCCCCAGAAGCCGGCCTGGACCTCTCCGCTGCGCACGGGAGAGCCCGGTGAGTGATGACGAGCGGCTCTCTCTCTGAGGCGGAGCAGTAGCACTGCACAACTTGCAGTCAGCCACTGCGCGGAGCGAGAGGAGGGCAGGGCCGTCTCTAGGCCTGGGCCCGGTGGTGCGGGGTGCCAGGCCACCAGGGGCGCCGCTGCACCCACTGAGAGGCAGAGCGGAGGCTGCTGCCGCTTGGCAATGGCCGCGGCGCCATCTGGCCATGCACCCGCAGGGAGGCAGCCTCGCCTTTCGCGGCTCAGGGAGGCGACACTAAGGGCAGCAGAGTGGGGCCGAAGGTACTGTGGTGACGCTGGGCGCACGGAGTGGTGAAGAGGAGGAGGGATGGGGGCTGGGGCGGGCAAGCAGATCAAGGTCCCGCCGGGCGGCGCTTTGGCTCCGCAGCGGGACTCCATCAGCGCCTCAGTCCTGGAAGGAGGAGACACGGCGCGGAGGGAGCTTCTTTTTTTCAGGTGGGGCGGCCTCGTCTCGCACGCACGCCAAAATGAGGTGATTGGCTGCGCTTAGTTTGGGTGGGGTGGGGCTCTTGGGGGAAAGCGCCGCAGGGACCCTGCGCTTGGTTGGGACCTCCGTAGCACAGGCAGGGAGTCCCGCGCTCTCCTCTTGTACCTGTGAAAAATTTAAAAATAGTTTTGCCGACAGCAAACTCTTAGTTGAGTTGGCCACTCTTCCCAACTTTGTGGCCCCTCCCTTCCCGTGCCTTGCCCCCACCCCTTGCCCCCCCTAGTTTTGATCCTGGGTATGCCCCTGGTGCCACCCACTCCCTCCACCTGTCCTATACCATACCTATACCATGACTCTCAGGGTCAGGAGACCATCTCTGTTAGATTCTCTTGGAGGAGGAGAAGTCCGGTCATTTCTAACTGAATGCAAATTATACTTTGGCAGGCCTGCCTATAAATGCTGAAAGAGGACCAGAAATTATAAGAATGGACATTTCAGGATTTGTCCCCTTTCCAGCCCTCATTTATACTTACTTGCCACAAGAGTGTTAGCAAAAAGGAGCGGGTATCCTTTCGTTAGAATTGTGCATGGAGACCCAAACTACACATCTTGTAAGCAGTCCGCGTACATGCTCCTCAATTTTAGAGTTGCCGATTTGCATTTTTACACTCCATGTCTCCTGGGCAAATTCCCAGGTTTACCATTTCATGAGTTACATCGAGTGCTTCAGTCGAGAAGTGGGGGCAGGGGGAAAGGAATTTTGCATATCAAAGGCGAGCATGCTGGAACAACAGCCCTGGATGAGATCAGAAACAGAACTTCCAGGAGACACTTGTAGTGTTTCATCTGCAATTCATGTCGCTAGAAAGAGGCAGTGTGTGTTATTCAGAGTGAGACTGCTTATTTCAAAGGCTGATCTTTCTTTACCCCCTCTTTAAGAAAGAAAAAAGTCTGGCCTTCATTCAAACATGAAAGCAGCGTGTCTTGCTCCATACAAATGTGTTCACTTTGGGGTGGGGGGTGGCTAGATTACTTCAGTGATTGAAGGATCCAGCCACCACTGTTGGGCTCAGGTGCAAACCCTCCTGGCCCATGAGATAGGGAGAGGGAGTATGGGATCATGGCAAAGTTCTTACACTTACAGGACTTTGTGGCATGAAGGAACCTTTGACAAGGGTCATAATCATTGGTAGGGATGGGGGAGAAATTTGTTTTGGTTTCAGCTTCAATTCCTGAATCAATATAAGAACCAAATTTTCAAAATTTTCACTTCTTCAAATTTGGCTATGCAGAATTCTCCAACTAAATAAAGTCTATAAAAATGTGCCCGTTTGCGGAAAGTGTGTATACAGGACCAGGAGAAGTATGAAGCTGGAGGAGCAAAGACAGGTGTGTTGGCGTAGTCTCGGATTGCTTGAGAAGGGCCAAGGGGAGGAGGGGACTTAGGAAGCTGTGCGGAGACAGGGATTTTTAGCCTCATCAACTGATCCATGGGGTAAGACCTACTGGGGATGGGTTCCTGTGCTCATTAAGCCTGATATTCTGCCAAGTCTGTGCAGATCCTGTTCTTAATACTGAAGGCTTAACTCCAGCATGCACAGAGTGATTTACTGCTGATTCACTCATGTCATATGCTCATGGTTGACGGGAACTCTAGTTCAGCAACATTTGGAGGATCACATGTTCCCCAGCACTGCCTTAGTTAGAACTCATTGAGAATTCTTCTCCATAGTGCAATTAAGCTCTTCAACAGGTGCATCAGCAGAGAAAGCAACTTCCCTGGAGACAGGAAGTATAACAATTCAATACAGTGATTATGGAATCTGTGGCCCTCTAGAATTTGTTGGTCTATGACTTCCATCATCCCTGAGCATTGGCCAAGCTAGATGGAATGATTGGGAATAGGATCCCAACAGCATCCTGAGGGCCACAGATTCCCCATCTCTATTCTTGGCCATGCTAGACACTGAACAACCACAATTTGGGATTAAACTACAGCAGGAAAGAATGTCTGAAAAGGTTGGCTGCAGAGATGGGGAGCCTGTGGCCCCTCCAAAGGTTCTTGGGACTCCCACCAGCCCCAGACAGCATGGCCCAATGGTTGTGGATGGTGGGAGCTGAAATGCAGCAACATCTGGAGATCTACAGGTTTCCCATCCCTGGTCTAAAAGATGGGGATCAGATAATGGTGAACATTGCCATAGCATATTTTTCAATGGCCACACTCTTCCTACAGTGTTTCCCCTGCACAAGTGCTTCTATTTCCCCCACCAAAACAAAAGGCATTACTCTCCCTGAAAAACACTGACATGCTGTACCGACCTTATTGACAGATCTGATACAACTCAAGCCATCTCTTCCAGCGGGTGGGTAGGTAGAATAATCCATCCCTTTTGAGCATTGATTTTTCTGTCCTTGTATTTCTGGAATTTATGGAACCCGATGCATGAAAGGGCAAATTCGATTTCTAGGCCCTTGAAAGACTAAAGTGGGTAGTATTTTACATCCCTTCCACCCACCTTCCACCATAAAGAATAATAATAATAATAATAAAGAAGATGCTGGGACTTGAAAAGACAATAGGAACAGCAAAAGGAAAGCCCACATTCGCTTTGCAAGACATTTGATATTTAGACAGACTTTGGGGTTTCTCTCCCATATTGTTATAAAATAGTTGCATTGGTGCCTTAGGGAACATCTCCAAATATCTGAGTACAGATCAAGAGATGGTACGAGTCCTCTTAATCCAGAGAACATAGGAAGAACACTGCTGGATCAGGGCAATGGCCCATCTAGTCCATCATCCTGTTCTCACAGTGGCGGATCTGATGCTTATGGGAAGCCCGAAAGCAAGACCTGACTGCAGTTGCAGTCTCCTCCAACACTGGAGGCAGAACATCACCATTATGACAAGTAGCAATTGATAGCCTTGTAGATTTGTGCTCTTTTAAAGCCATCAAAACGTGTGATTCTATAATTTAACTATGCTTCATTGGATGCCCTTAAATTCTAGTATTAGAAGAGGGTTCAGGCACAGTGCTATGGGTGGGCAAGGGGTTTGTTCTCCAAGCCTTAACCTATTGTCAATGGCCTGACATTCCATTCCATTCCATTCCATTCCATTCCATTCCATTCCATTCCAGGTCTCTGCCCTGCCCCCCATGCATAACTAAAAAGAATTTATTATTTCAGGATTGTAGGAAATGGCCTAGCTCTGCAATGTTTATTCTAGGAACTCTCCAGGGTTTCAGACACAGGTCTTTCACATCACTGGCCATCTGATTCTTTTAACTGGAGATGCAGGTAAAACTCTACCCCTGACATTTTCCCCATTGAAAATGTTTATAACTCTCCTCCACTTTGCCATACATCTGGAATTTCCTGGACACAGCCAGTATTCAGACCAAGTAAAAGCGACCGGTCAGAATTCGTGGAAATGTCCAGGAAAATCCAGACGTACGGCAGCCCATGTTAGAAGCATAGATTTTTGGCAAATTTCATAAGAAGTAATTCAAAAACTCATTTCTTTTTTGATATTTCACCAAAAGAGCTCAACAACTTTGGGCAAAACTAAAAAAAAGCTCAAAGAACTTTTGTGTCTGGATTTTTACTTTTTGGAATATGACAACTCTACCCAAGTCCCAGAAACACTTATGGATAAAACCCACCCTACGAAAACTCAGGCCCAAACAAAAACCCACTCAACCATACAATAAAATATAAATATAATAAGGATAAGCTTCATGGCTTGGTAGGGGTTTGAAGACAGGATTCCCTGGTCAAAGTTCATAGTCTAGGCCAGCTTTCTCCAACAAGATATTTTGGACTGCAACTCCCCTCCAAGACTCTTTATCTGGCCCTTAGAAGTGACCTCAGGCCCCAGGCCACACCTCTTCCCCAGGCCACACCCTTTACTGGTCATATCCCATTCCCTCCCCTCATTTCTTTTGCCTGAGTAGAATGTGTCCTTGGACTAAATTATTTCCTCTTACTTGCTTGCATGGAAAGATGTAAATGTGGAAACTTCTGGCTTTTGTGCAGCTGGAGTGTAGCCTACTGTACAAAGATAAAAGTTACATCTGTTGCCACACCCAACACCGTCATGTGGCCCCTGGAAGGTTAAACATGACATTCCTCACCTCTGAAACAGAGCCTTGAGTTTGACTAATGTGGGGTCTCAGTGTGGGCCGGCCCTACTAGACATACTTGTGAAATGATAGAGTGAATTTCCACCTTGTTGTTCCTGTTATCCTGTAGATGACAGATGGTGGCATTTCATTTCAGCAACGTGCTTTGTCTCGGGTTCCTGAACCTCACCTTGTTTTATTGTCTTCAGGATGGCTTCCGGTGTATGCGCAACAAATTTATCCTGTGCATCATTTCAAATCACACTGAGGAGGAGAAACATGTAACAAATACTGATTGCGCACAAATGGCTCCAGACTGCAGGCTGAAATCCTGATGTTTTGAGCAGCTCTGCAACTTGTTCTGATCAATTAGTCACCATAACAGGCAAACAACAAGCAATCCTCAGGCACCTTCCCTGTCTATCTTTGGGCCAAGGGGGAATGCACAGCCAACCCGCTATTCTAACCTGACAGTTACTTCGAAGACTTCCTCAAATTCAGATCTTTTCTCGTGCCAATTTTCATGGGTGCACCCAGTGCCCCCCCCCGGGATACTCAAGGGTGCGCAGTGCCAGCACCTCCCCGCCCCGTGTTAAAAGTGTGGCACATACTGTAACAGCTTCATGGTGAGTACTCGCACCATGGGCGTAGGCAGGGGGGCAGGAGGGGGCAACTGCCCCCCTAGAAGCAAAAGCCTAAGGGGCGCAGCGTGGCAGCCCAAGGCTCCCGCTCCCGGCGCGAAGCTCCAGAGGTGCGCGGGGAGCGTAAGCAGAGGAGCGCTAAGCGGGAGCGGGGAGCGTAAGCGGAGGAGGCAGCCACAGGCTCGCGTTCCCCGCGCGCCTCTGGAGCTTCGCGCCAGGAGCGGGAGCCTGGGGCCTTCTCCTCGGAAGAGCTGGGAGGCGCAGGCCACGTAGCCCCACCCACATTCCCACTATGGCCCCTCCCCTCCCACCCCTTGGCCCCACCCCTTGGCCCCCCTAATTTTGATCCTGGGTACGCCCCTGACTTGCACCTTAAAATAATAAATCACTGGGTGCATCACATATGATCATTGTGTGGAGAAGGTGCAGGACCAAGGCCCTTGGCAGCCATGCCCCCAGGCTCTGCACATTACTACACATAACATGTGTGAAAGAAGCATTTAGGTCAGGGTTCATTCTGTTTTGTTTGTGGGGAGGTTAGATGGTGTTGTGTCAAATAAAATGTCACCCCACACTTTCCAATGCATTTCCCCATCAGTTTCCTTGTTGCAAGGGGGAGGGAGTTTGTTGGTGCAAGGCCTCCCAGAGAATTGCTATTGAAGTTGAATTAGCTGGAATTTGCGAATCCCTCCCACAAAGAAGTCAACAATATGGAAGTGCCCATTTTCTCTGAAGTTGGAGGTGTCTGTCTTATGTCCTAGAAAGCCTTTTCCTTGTATACCTGAAGGAAGCATCTCTACTCCCACCAAGATCTAGCTTTGGGGGTCTTTTGGAGGTTCCCTCACTGTGAGAAGTGAAGTTGCAGGGAACCAGACAGAGGGCCGTCTCAGTAATGGGGCCCACCCTGTGGAATGCCCTCCCATCAGAGGTCAAGGAGGTAAGTAACTATACAGCCTTTAGAAGACATCTGAAGGCAGCCCTGTATAATGGGGAACTTTTTAAGGTTTAATGTTTTATTGTGTCTTCATATATGTTGAAAGCTGCCCAGAGTGGCTGGGACAACCCAGTCAGATGGGTGGAGTACTACTAATAATAATAATAATAATAATTTCAGAGAGTGAGGTGTGATGTATCCTCTGTCCCTGAGATGCTTGTCTAGGGGTCATGGGATGGGAAATTAGGCCAGGGAAGCATCTTCTCTCGCTTTATACTTAGCAGGGATGGGGAACCTCAGGTCTGATGGCAAGATGTGGTGCCCCAGGTCTCACAATCTGGTCTTCACAACTTTCTCTAGCCCACCCACTTGCACCCTCAGTGTTTTTGCCTGGCCTCTTGCTTGCCTGGAGGGGAGGATAGAGAGAGGTGGCTTGAGTGTGTAGAAACTAGCCTACTGTACAAAGGTATGATTGATATTCGCTGCCCATCTTTGCCCATGGCTATGGCCCCCCCCAAAGCCACATGGTTCTCAGAAGCTTACCCAGAAAGGAATGTGGCCCCCAGGGTGAAAAGGGTTGCCTGAAACTGATGCATAGTCCCACACAGCCCTTCCCTGGGTCGACTCATTCTTTGGTGGCAGAAAACGTTGCTGTTAAGAGAACTGGCTTTCTGCAAACGCTTTTGCTTGAAACCAGTTTGTAGAGAAGCCATTCCCACTTAGAGTAAAAGCCTGATTAGATGTTTCTGTTGTCTCTGAATTATTTTTTTTATAAAAATATTTTGGGAACAAACACGTGAAGGGGGGAAAACACACACACACACACACACACACACACACACACCTTGGTATATTCCTGTAATTAGTCTAGAAATGGAAGCAGAATTCTCTCTGTATTTGCTAATGCATGCTTGGCCCCCCCTCCCCCCTGCTGAGAGTGAAGTGATAATGTGAGTATTATGATTAAATTACGTTAATGTGCAAATATGTACTGATTTCATCTAAAGAGCACTTTACGGGTTTCCTCTGTAAAGCTGTATAAACACCAGTAATCTGTACCGCAGCGGGCCTCGTTAGTCATCGGCCACGTTTAAATCTATCAAGCTGGGAGGCTGAACTCACTCTGACATCTTTGCTTTCAAAGTAAAGCGCCTACCCCTGGGAACAGAAAACTCAGTTATTACCACTTAAACGTGAAGCAAACGCTCCGTTTTCGGAAAGGAATCAAATTCTTTGGTTTCCCCCACTCCCATCCCACACAATTCAATGTTTTTTGGGTTAATGGAACAAGCTCACGGCAGCGCAAATGACTCATTTGTCATTTGTTGTTCTTTTTGATGTGCACCTCGGGGCTATCTCCTGGGTGTGCTTCGCAGCTCCAAAGGGTGGGTCTGTGTCAGGGGTGGATAAACTTTTTAAAGCTCAAGGGCCACATTGCAATCACAAGCAACCTTCCAGTGGCCGCATGCTGGTGGTGGTTGGGGCCAGAGGCAAAAGGTTACCTGTGTAAACTGGCTTACATTCCATACCTGCCAACACTTCTCTGATGAAAATAGTGGCACCCTATTCAACAACAACAACAACAACAGGGACGCGGGTGGCGCTGTGGGTTAAATCACAGAGCCTAGGGCTTGCCGATCAGAAGGTTGGTGGTTCGAATCCCCAAGATGGGGTGAGCTCCCGTTGTTCGGTCCCTGCTCCTCCCAACCTAGCAGTTCGAAAGCACATCAAAGTGCAAGTAGATAAATAGGTATCACTCCAGCGGGAAGGTAAACGGCATTTCCGTGCGCTGCTCTGGTTTGCCAGAAGCGGCTTAGTCATGCTGGCCACATGACCCGGAAGCTATATGCCGGCTCCCTCGGCCAGTAAAGCGAGATGAGCACCGCAACCCCAGAGTCATCCACGACTGGACCTAACGGTCAGGGGTCCCTTTACCTTTACATTCCATAATAATAGTAATAATTTTATTCAGGTAGGTAGCCGTGTTGGTTGACGCAGTTGAAATATATAAAATAAAAATTTAAAAAATGTCCAGTAGCACCTTAGAGACCAACTCAGTTTGTTCTTGGTATAAGCTTTTGTGTGTTTGCACACTTCTTCAGATACCAATTTTATTATTTATACCCTGCTCATCTGAATGGGTTGCCCCAGCCACTCTGGGAGGCTTACAACATAAAAACATAATAAACATCAAACATTTTTTTTGAAAAAAACTTGCCTATACAGGGCTCCCTTCAGGTGTCTTCTAAAGGTTGTATAGTTACTTATCTCCTTGGCTTGGGGGTTGCATAACTCCAACATCTCTCCAGTGAATATAGAAACGTCCTAAGGAAAAGCGGGACATTCCTGGATCAAATCAGAAACTGAGAGAGCTTCTGTAAATCCAGGACTGTCCCTGGAAAATAGGGACACCTGGAGGGCCTGCCTCCAAGTTAATGGAGTCGCATAACTCCATATCCTCCAGCATTTCTCCAATTAAAATAGGGCTGTCCTACCAAACCCTCCAACATTTCTCTGATGAAAATAGGAACATCCTAAGGAAAAGCGGGACATTCCAGGATCAAATCAGAAACTGGGACGGTTGGAGGATCTGACATTCAAGCAAAAGACAGAGGTCCATGCCACTGGCAGAGGAAGGGGGTGCGGTGGGTGCGGTCCGCCCTGGGTCTCATCCCTGAGGGGGGGTGACATCGCCGCCCCCCCGGGACGCTTGCCGTGGGTGGCTAGCCCCACCCCCAGGTGGGTGCCAGAACAGCTAGCTCTGCCTCTGGTCCCTGCACATTCCCCTTTCTCTATCTGGGCAAGTGAGAGGCACTATGTTATGCCCAACCAGGCAAAAGCCCTTGAGGGAGTGAGGCAGGGCTTGGGCCTGGTGAGGGTGTGTGGGATCCCTCAGGCCTGAGCTTCTCCACTTCTGCCCTTTATAATAGCACTTGTTCTCCGAGGTTTGCTGAAGGTTCTGTTATTTGTTGACATGGTTCAGGCTGGCAGGCAGCAGTCCTGAAACTGGGTTTTGTCCCTCAAACCCTTCTAAGTCTGGCCTTGGGCCAAGCAAAAGCTACGGTTAGTAGTAGTAGTAGTAGTAGTAGTAATAATAATAACAACAATAATTTATTATTTATACTCCGCCCATCTGGCTGGGCTTCCCCTGCCACTCTGGGCGGCTTCCAACAAACATTTAAATACATCAAATATCACAGATTAAAAACTTCCCTAAACAGGGCTGCCTTTAGGTATTTTCTAAAAGTCTGGTAGTTGTTTTTCTTTTTGACATCTGGTGGGAGGGCGTTCCACAGGGCGGGTGCCACTACCGAGAAGGCCCTCTGCCTGGTTCCCTATAGCTTTGCTTCTCGCAGTGAGGGAACCGCCTCACTGCGGTTAGGCAAAGAATTATAGACACTAAGATAGAACAGGATTGTAGAAATAGAGATATATATAGCTGCACCAGCAGCTTATCTCTCTTTTCTCGTATCCAAAAATGCTAGAAGGACTTTTACACTTGCCAGAAGCTCGGCTCTGCCCTCGCCAGTCTTGGAAGGATCCTTTAAAAAACGTCCCATATGCCAGAGACTTTGTGCCTGCCCATTGGGGGATATAAGAAGCTCCGAACACATATTTTTTAGATGTCCCTTTTATGACAAGGGGAGTAGAGAAACCATTGACCCCCTGCTGGTGAGGCTTGCTGACTTCCCCATAAAGCAAAAATTTGATCTGCTTCGGTTAGGCAAAGATCACAAGACGATCTTGACGGTCGCCAGATTCTGCGCACAGATCTGTAGCTGCAGTTAAGAAAATTCCAAAACTCGGATCCACGGGTGACTCTGGGTCATTTCTCTATGGTAGTCTTTAAAGTTTTTTATGTGTTTATATGCCTACCGCATTTTAAAACTTAAAATCCATTGATGTATATTGTTTTAAATGTTTGTTTTGCTTTTGGGATTGTAGTTCCGTTTGTCTCCGACCGTAATAAATAATTCTGAATTCTTGTTGACATGGTCCCAATTCTTGCATTGTCAATAACACATCCCTTCCCAGGCCACACCCATGGTACCACATCAGAACACTGGACCATCCAAAGATAGCTCAGTTGGTAGAGCATGAGACACTTAGTCTCAGGGTCATGGGTTCAAGCTCTACATTGGGCAAAGGATTCCTGTATTGCAGGTGTTGGACTAGATGACCCTCATGGTCCCTTCCAACTCTATAATTCCATGATTTAATAGATAGCACAGTGTCGTCTGCATCGATGGTGGGAACCTTTGGCCCAATGAGATCCAGAAAAGGTCCAGATTTGGCCCCACACGCCATGCTTTCCAGACCCCACAGCTGAAGGCATATGTGAGGCAGGCATTGGCACGGCTGCAGAGGAACAATTGGGGGCTTAACGGGAATCCTGATGGTTCATTCACAAGCAAGGCTCTCTGTCAGCACTTGTCAGAGTGGATCTGCATTAGGGAGCACCTTCAAAGGAGGTTGCTGAAACAGCTGATTCTGGGTGCCAATCACTTGACATCATTACCTCCAATAACCTCTGATGTTATTTTTGCAGCTAACCAAAGCAGTTCAGAAAAAGCTATTTAATTGATGTGCCGAATTTTTTTAAAAGCAGTTTCTCACTCCCCTCCCCATTCCCCCCAGGCTTTGGCACTTCCATTATCTCTAAGCTGGAGAAAAACCTAAGAGGAAGAACTTCATGAAAGAAAGCAAGATTGCATGTGGAGGGGAAAGAAGCTCATGGATTCCTCTCCAAAATAAACCGGCTGTCAGAAACTGGGTGGCAAGATCTCCTTGGAGGCTCTGTTGACTGTTGTTACTGATGGGCTAGTGGCTACTGAAAGAGCTGTGATCGGGTGGAGAGGAGGGAGTGAGGATTGATGGTTTTCCTCCATATGCAGAGGAGCAAACAACAACAGCAGCAGAAGAAGCAAAAACAAAGTTTATGTGACACATATGTGCTGTTTCTCAGTCTGTTTAGAGACTGCAATGGAACACTATACCTTTGCAATCTACTAGCTCTGTGCAAACACCACGGTGTTGATATACAAAGCATGCTGTCTGTGAGACTGTGGCAGCAATGTAGGCAGGGGCGTAGCAAGAGGGCGGCGATAGGGGCGGGGTGCCCCGGGCTCCACTTGGGGGGGGCAGTGCCCCCTCCCCACCTCCACCAACTATCTGAGTGGATGTAGCAACCAAGTAATTTCGTTGTTCCCGCAAGATAACTTATCTTATCTTATCTTATCTTATCTTATCTTATCTTATCTTACGGCCGCCACTGCCGCTGCACGACCACAATCACGGAGAGGCCCCAATGTTGCTTGGCGCGTGCTGTGCTTGTTCCTGGGCGAGGGGCGGGCTAGGGAGGGGCATTAGCAGCGACTGACGCCCCTCCCTAGCAGGGCCGTCTCAAGCAGGTCGGGCGCCCTGGCGCTGAGGCGTGGAGATCGCTCCAGCGCCCCCGCCCTCACAGCGCGCAGCACGGCTTCCACCGGGACTGCACCTAGAGCCGGGCCTGCTCCCTGGACCACCCCTCGCCTAGGAACAAGCAAAGCGCACGCCGAGCCGGTGAGCAAGCAAACTGCAGAGCGAGGCTTTTTAAAAACCTCACTCCGCGGCTTGCCAGCAGCGCTGCTCTAGTGATGGGATCCTGGGTGGCAGCATCCCCGTACAGCGCATGCATCATGCGTGGTGATGCCGTGCATGCGTGGGCAATGCCCCACCCTGGGGGCACCCCGGGGACCAAACAGCCTTCGGCCGCCCCTGAATGTAGGGCAGAATCCAGCAAGGAAGGACCCCATGTGGCTTCATCGAAAGAAGAGTTAGTTAGACTTAGTTTGCTAAGGACCAGCTCTATCTGGCTCCTCCTTCCATGAGCTGTCACTAGGCAGCAGGCATTCCATCAGGCAACAGCAGTGTGAGAGCAGGGAAGCAGGACCACTACATCTGCTCTGCCGAGGGACCACCTCCACCAGATTCCCCTCCATCCACCAGCTGTCACCTGGAAGTAGAGGTGCTTGAGCAAGTTGGTTTGTTGTGTGTGTGTGTGTGTGTGTGAAATTAAGTATGAATTGAACTGATACTCAACTCATTGACTAGCATGAGGATCATGCTTGTGGGCTTTCCACAGGTATCTGATTGTCCACTGTGGGGCCAGAATGCTGGACTAGAAAGCCTTTGGTGTGAGTCATTTCAATAACAAGGAGTCCTAGCTGGACTGTGCTCAAGTAACTGAAGTAGAACACACAGGTTTTTAAAGGTTATCCTGCTCTGAGCACACTCACAGGTTTTGTTCCTGGGCTGTCCAAATTCCCGAAACTGAAAAATTTCAGCCCTATACCCACAAGCCAAATTTAGAGCATTTCCTCGTGTTCCCTAATTTCAGCAAAAATTAAAATAATGTTTTCAGAATCCTGCCGTATTTTATGTATTTCTTAAATTTATTTCTTGCCCTTCCTCCCAGTGCAACCCATATCTGCTTTGCTCCTCTCTAGAGAAAACAAACACATTTTGCACAAGTGAGTCAAACAGCTAACTCAGGATGCTTGAAAAGCTTGTGTCCATAAAACACGCCTGTATGTTTTATAAACGGTGGGGGAACTGTGACAGTGTTTGAGTGTTCCTCTGTGGCTGATCACAAGTTAAGTTCACCAGGAGTGTTAGCTTTAGCAACTGCTGCTGCCTGACAAATTAAGTTTACAGCGTATCTTGTAGGTTCTCAAAATATCTCTGGTCTTACGGGTCAAATACCATAGTAATTCGCTTTATTACTGAAGGATATTCCAGCTGGCCTTTCTGCGATAACCTCTTGAACAAAAATAGAGCCCTTCACATGGTAGGTTCAGAAAGCACCAACCAAGCCGAACGGATGCTGAAATAGCATACATGTCCAAACCATGTTTTGACAAATCAACTGTTCATTTTCAGTACAATCTCATGTCTACTCAGAAATAATTCCAAATGAATTCAGTGGGGCTTACTCTCAGGTAAGTGGGATTGTAGTTTTAGTCATTTTTCACCCACTACCCTGAGATCACTTCTATGAGTTTTGATCAGATCCATGGGCGGCACTATCAGGGTTTTGGGGTGGGTGGGGTGGGGTGGGGGGTGCCTTTCATTTTCTTTAAACCCCCCCTGCCCCCATGGCTGGTTCCAGTATCTTCAGAGAGCTGCTGTGTTGGCAGCCCAGTCCCACCTGTTTGTGATAGTGTCCCAACCTGCCCCTAAAAGAAATGGGAGAATGTTGCCCTCCCTCTGAAGAATTACTCAGTGAGATCCCTCCCTCCAATTTTGCTGCTCATGAATGGGGTACATAATTGGGAGGGGGCACTTGCGTTTCAAATCATGCACACTCATTTAGGAGTAAATGCTTGACAACAGCTCCTTGTTGAGAGTAAGGATGGGCAGAGCAGTCTGTTTTCATTCCAGGTCAATTTTGCACATGCTCATTCCATCCCTCTTTTTCTGGTGGATTTTTTTTAAAAGGCACAAAAATATTACATTTAAATTGTATGCACTTTCCCTTAAGGTAAGCACATTATATGAATTCTGTATGCATTCTCCTCCTAAAATATGAATTGCTTATGCTTCTTCAATGCATTTCCCCCTTAAACACACACTTATGTATGCATTTCCCCACAAAATATTCATTTTCCGCACATTTGGGTGGGGGCTGAACTGCTCAGCAAAAGGAATAACTGCTTTCCAATCTGTAAGTCAGTCCAGAAACCAATGAATTAGGCTGGTTCACATTGAAATGCGAACCAAACCAATTCCTCCTCTATCTCTAGTTGACAACACACTTAATGGGAAGCATTGGTTTGTTGCAATGCAATGTGTGAAATGCTCCAAAGGATTGGCCAGTGGCGATTGATGTCCATTGGGGTGGAAGGCAGGGAGGCCGACAGTAAGTGGAGCCAGAGCCAATGACAGCCAAAGATGGAAGGCAAGAAAGCCAATGGTAGGTGGAGCCGTGATGCAGGGCCACAGCCAATGACAGGCAGAGCCAACACATTCGAGTTTTGTCTCCACCCTCCTGCTTGCCGAGTTCTGCAAGGGCAACCTTGAGACCAAGGAGGAGGAAGCCCACAGGCAGTGCCACCCTCTGGATGGCTGAGGGCAGGCTGAGGTTGATGGGGCAGTGCCCTGTTAGACTCCACTGGGATTGGCTGCCCCTCCTTGCCAAACATCCTTGTGGCTGCAGGAAACAGGTCTGCAGCTGCATAATGTGTGGAGTCACCTTCCATCTTTGCCTGGATTACTGCGTTCTGCTTATACTGCAGTTCATTTCTTGGAAAATCAATAGAACAGTAGGGATGGTGACAGGAGTCACCGAGGGGGGCGGAGATAAATCCCACACCCATCTGCTTTAATGGAACTATTTAGAGCGTTATCTCTGGGAAAACAGAATGTTGAAAGACTGATGATGTAATTGGAAAGGAGACAAATTAAGATATGTTTCCCTGGTGAGTTTTTTTCCTTCCTCCCTCCCCAAATAGCTCTGAGGTGCACATTCAATAATACCACGGAGTCCCCAGCCTGCACAGACACTCTTGTCACTTTGAGTTAGGGTAGATTCTTTAACGTTGCTACTCGGGAATATAAAACACTCTTGCTGGGGGAAAGGGATGGAAACCCAAAGAGGCTAAATGCAGGAGTTGGAGAAGGAGGATATGAGCAGTAGAGACTAGTCATTTAGGGCAAGTGAGGCAAGTAAGTCTCAATCTGCCCACAGCCAACCTCCCCATCAGACTCCCTCCTTACTTAGAATCAGTCCAGGAGCTACCACTGGGTGTCGGCTTCCTCCTCAGCCGTAGTGTTGCTAGGAGGATGGGGACAAAACCAGAATTTGCTGGCTCTGCCTATCATTGGCTGTTTCCTTGCCTGCTGTTTGGGCTCCCTGGAATGTGCCCCTCCAGTCCCAATGGGTACCAGTCTCAACTGAATAATGAGCAATGGGCAGAGAAGGCAGGGCCCTGCCCAAGGTACTTTGGCACCTGAGGTGAACCATGAAATAATGCCCCTTCCTCACCAGGGAAGAAGGAGTGAGTGAAGTTCTGTGGGAGATTTCCCAGCAAATTTAACAATGCATATTTTTTGCAAGTTAGCATGTGAAGGGGTTAAGACCACAGAGCCACATTGCTGATAGGCAGACTCAGACTCAGCCAGGTGCACTTCCTGCCATGCGCTTTCCCCTCCCCGCACCCCATGTTTAGTCCAGTGTGTATGACAACATGATGGTTCTGGGGAGATAGGGGAAACCAAATATGTCAAGCTCAGAGGGGGCAAGTGAATAAATACTGTACTGGTATATTGTGTGTGTGCATGTGTAATGTTTTAGGACACAATTTTGCCAAGTATATGCATATTTGCAGGCAATTTCTCCTTGAAATAATACACTTTTGTATGTGGTTTTCACTAATCTATCCAATTTTGGGGGTTGGAGATCTGCAATCACAGGATCTGGAGAAGTGCAGATTTCAAAGGAGAGCTGGGTGTGCATCGGTTAAATGTGACTTTGGAACTTTCACCTTAAATGATGAACTAAATGAATCTCTCCCTTTTCCCTGCTCACACTCCTGTTGATTCTCACCACTGTTGCTTTCTCTCTAGCCTACCATTTTCCTCTGAGCCAGGGAAAGTGAGCAAGCAAGCAATGACAGTCAAGAGGAGGAACACCTACTTCCTTGCTTGCCTGCCTGGCACTGTTCCCAGCAAGTGAGCAAGAAGTGGGTGGCAAGAATTGTTTGGTGAGAAGGAACAAGAGCAGCAACTGCCAGGCATCAAAGCCAGTGTCTGGAAATCAATTTACACAGAGGCATGCAGTATATAGGTCCTTCTGGTCCGTGGAATCCCTGCCCCACATGTCCTGGAGAATGGAAGAATCACAGAACTGTAAGAGACCTCAAAGGTCACTGACTCCCACCAGCACTGAATGGAGGAAATCTTGTCTATGCCAATGAGAGCACGTCCCTTAATGAACATAAAAAGAGCCTGGTGGATCAGGTCAATAGCCCATCTAGTCCAGCATCCTGTTCTTACAGTGGCCTACAAGATGCTCTAATGGGAAGCTCACAAGCACAGCATGAGCACAACTGTGCTCTGCCCACCCATGAGGCAAAGTTCATCAGGCAGTGGAGACATGGTTACTAGTAGCCATTTATCTCTCTCCCGAATCTTCCAATATCCATTTTCAGGGGCATGCTTGCCTCTGAGGTAGTGGATGTAAAACATAGGCATCATGGCTAGTAAAGCTAAAGGACCCCTGGACGGTTAAGTCCAGCCAAAGGCGACTATGGGGTTGTGGCGCTCATCTCGCTTTCAGGCCAAGGGAGCTAGCGTTTGTCCACAGACAACTTTCTGGGTCATGACTAAACTGCTTCTGGCACAATGGAACATTGTGACAGAAACCAGAGCACACAGAAACCCTGATTACCTTCCCACTGCAGTGGTACCTATTTATCTACTTGCACTGGTATGCTTTCGAACTGCTAGGTTGGCAGGAGCTGGGACAGAGCACTGGGAGCTCACCTCATCGTGGGGATTTGAACTGCCAACCTTCTGATTGGCAAGCCCAAGAGGCTCAGTGGTGTACACCGCAGCGCCACCCACTGATAGCTACTTGAATTTGTCAAATCCTTTTAAGAACATAAGAACCCTGCTGGGTTAGCCCAAAGGCCCATCTGGCCCAGCATCTTGGTTTTGACAGTGGCCAGCCGGTGGGGATTCCACAAGCAGGACCTGAGTGCAACTGCAGGGCTGGCCCACCCATGACATTAGCTGAGGCAACTGCCTCGGGTGGCAGGATTCACAGGAGCAGCAGATCTGCCCCCCAAGGAATGCATCGCCTGTAGACTACAGTGTGGGTTGGAAGTTGGTTGCCCACCAGCTTTTACTCTTCCCAAATGTTCTGCCACAATTTCCAGCTCAAATAAAATATACTGAAATATATGAAGGAATTAATATTTTGGAAGAAAAATATGTAATGCCTCTGCTAATGGAAGCTCACGCTTAATTTTTTTTAAAGGACATTTGTATGTATTTAGTTTTAATTACATTTGTTATTTTTTAATTGCATTTAATTTTTAAACAGTGTAATTGCATTTATTTATTTAAAATGAGCAGATTAATGCAGAAACAGGATGGGAATATTATAAAAATTGACAAGGCATGGAAGTAGACTGATTTGTCTGTCCCTAGGGACTAATGCATAATTGAAGTATGCAGCCTCCCAATTCACACACACCCTGCAGCTCTGGGCAGTCAGTATGGTGCCCTCCTGATGTTTCTGGACTCCAACTCCCATCTGCCACAACCAGCATGGCCAATGGTCAGGGGTGATGAGGGAGCCAGATGTCTGCAACATCTGGAAGCCAACACCTAAGGCCATGGCCAACTAAGTCCTACTCAGAGTGGACCCATCAAAATGAATGAACCTGCTAGCCTGGCACATTGATTCCATGGGATCTATTCCAGGTAGTTAGGTGGATGCATGAAACCCCCCCACCCCACCCCAGTATATCTGTAAGAAAAGGAGCCATCACAAAATGAGGGCAGTGAACCTCAGTGAGGGGTTTTGGGTGCTACAAGTTTGTCCGGGTTTCCACCTCTTGAAAAGTGGGGAAACCATGAAATCGTTAGCAAATTGATGACACTGCCTGTGTCATTTTCCCCAGCCGCCAAAAAACCTTGTTTTAACAGGGGGTATCTCCCCTAAGTGTTCAACAAACACGGGGGTTAATCAAATCTCCTTATATCTTGCCCTTTGCGTAATTAAAGCCACAACAAATGGCGCAGTTGACGTTTTGCATCTAATTGTGTTTAATGAAACATTAAAGACAATTAAAGGCATTACAGTGGCAGGCTCCTCTTATACCCTCCAGAGTTATTATGGGCTGACGAAGTGCTCTTATTGACTCACTTGGCAAGGGTTTTTTAATTGCATTAGAAGCTGATCGCTGTCTGGTGGCTTGTCCTAAGCACAACCAGCCCAATGAGGACAAAAGCAGCTAGTTTAATTCTTTATTGACAAAGCACACACTTATAGTAGCTCCTAAGATGCCCAGCACACACACACACACACACACACACACACACACACACACACACACTTCTGGTGGTTAAATAGCTGGCATCCCCTTCCCAAGCTTTTGCTGTGTGCTGGACTGCTGGAACCACAGTGTCACAACGGCTCCACCCGATCTTAAGTATCCTTGCCTGATGGGGTGTGTGCAAGCCATCTGTGACTTCTCCTGCAAGGAAGTTGCTACTGTGTCTACCTCTTCAAGACCTTCCCGGGAAAGGGGATGGAAGGGATTCTACCAGCCTTCATTTTCAGAAACAGCCTCTTCCTCCACTTCTCATTTATCTGCAGCTTCTTCCCCCATCTTTGACTGCTCTGACTCTTCCCCTTCCTCCAGCTCTGGCTCCTGCCTTCCACGTAGTACATGCAGGAATGTATATGGAAGGCAGGAGAGGATATATTAGTTAGATATTATTTTTCCTGACTCACGTTAGTGGGCGTAGAGCAGAGTACATTCCTTTGCAGCAAATAGGAAGCTGTTGATAGCTGTTTCAACCTTTGGGGGTGGATCTACACACAGGAAAAAGAAATGCTATAAATATGTCAGAAATTAAGTCATTATAACGAAAGAAAAAAATGCTATGGAAAATAGCATAGTTTGTTTTTTTTACTCTCTGGTGCCATCTGGTGTTGCATGTTTATAACGCATTCAAAACGCTGCTTTTTGACTAATGTAGCTGTCCCTGATGAAGCAATCCAGAATGTCTTAGCGCAGCCTGGATTCTTCCTTATTTCCCTCTTCAAACAATAACAACACAAAAGTCCTCTAAAAATAAGAATAAAGTTTACTCACAGTTAGTTCACATTCAGTAGCAATCGGAAGGCAGGCTTAAGCTGCAGCAACAGGCACATTTTGTAGATTAGATTGAGGAGAAGTCTGAGCTAAGCCTCAGACTTACAACATGGGCCTGATGTTATGGATGAGCCATGTGCAGGAAGCATATGAACAGCAGAAGAGAGAAGTTCAAGAGAGCCAAGAGGAGAAATGGCAACATGCCCAGCCTTTTACTTAGGTCACGTCCATCTACCTGGTTGCACCCAGGGGTGTGTGTGTGGCTCCCATAGGTTTGATAGGAAGTACTCCCTTGTTGGAGCCGCATTCCTCTGTGTGTCCAGTCTGGCAAACAGGAAATGTTGGACTTCACCGCTCTATCTGGATATCCCAACAGTACAAAACCCTATACATTGCCAAGACTTTCTCCTGGATCATCATCTGCACCCCCCACCTCTGCCACACAACCCTCAGAGCTCTGCCAGTCCCTACCAGTGCTGCATACTTACACTGTCATCTTGTTATCTTTTTTTGAACAGGCCGTGGGATGGAATACTGGGGCAGACAAGTCACAACAGTTCACAGAGTGTCCACATGGAGGACCACATGGCGGAACACCTGACCAGGTCAGTTTCCTGTTCCTCCACACATGCAAATGAGATGGGAAAGGTGGCAGATAAATTCACTGGCCAGTAGCCATTTCCCTCTCTTGGACCACACACTTCAGAGAAGCAACATCTTGGCGTTAGAGTCTCTCTCGGCTTCCTGCCAAGAGAGAGACCAAATGGAGCCTTACTTTACTAAGTAGTCTCCACTTAGTATGTCACTCTGCTGATACTGGAAGCTTGATAACACAAGCTTGGATACGATCTATCTAATAATATATCCTAATCCACATCCCTAACATTCCCACACAGGCACATGATCAGCCTTTGAGATGTTGAGCAAGGTTACAGGTTATCTTTCCATAAGGTCAAGGCTGTGCCGCCATGACAGAGTTCTAAGGTACATGGTTGGTTGTAGTCTAAGACATTGACATGTCTGGCTCACTATCCAATCTGGTGTCTCCCTGGAGGTGGAGTGTGCCCTTCACTGACGGAGAGTGGTGTTGGAGTCGCTGTTGGGATTTTATCTATCCTTACCTGCTACAGCAAGGACTATTAGGTTTGGCGTAAATCACATGAGTGTCTGAGAGAGTGTGAGAACGGAAGTCTGTCTTATCTCTTCCACCTAGGGGTTGTTATTGTATGTGTTAGTTTCACTTCTGCTGTGTCCCAGTTCTGTACTCTTGTTCGGAGAACACAGACGTGATTATGGAGTCTCTGTATATAGACTGTAAATAAAGTACTTTAGAACTACAGATGAGCCGTTCTTCTTACTGGATCATGCTAGAAGACTTGTGTGCTCTTTTCATGAGGAAAGGGTCGCATATTACTGGCACTCTGGACTGAAGGGACATGCCAGCCAGAGAGGGCCACAAGAAAGACGCTCCAGAGTATTGGGGAGTATGCCACCTCCCCAGAGTTTTTTTTCTTAAAGTCACATCAAGTGGCTCTGCCACCAAGTCCTCCTGCTTCCCTGTTGAGAAGTCTCCATGGGGAGCATGACATCTCCAAAGATCTCCCAGGACATTCTGTACAAGATCTCAAAGCAGCTGTTTTATTACAGAAAAATTTCAGGAACAGACTGAAAAGAGAAGTTGCTGAATTGGAACTCATTACCAAGCTTAAAACCATGGAGCCCGCTGGGATGAATAAAGACATTGGATTCTTATCTCATTATGCATGATCAAGCTTTCTTTAGCGCCTCAGCCCTTGCTTTTTCCCTGCAGGACCAATTGCAGTCATCAGCAGTCGTTAACAGCCATCTACAGGTTTACCACTCCCATCAGCCCATCACCCATTCCCCCCACCCCCCACCCTCTGTATATACATAAGGGACTGGCTTCTGTTTCAAGTGTATCTGAAGGAGTGTGCATGCACACGAAAGCTCATACCAAAATAAAAACTTAGTTGGTCTTTAAGGTGCTACTGAAGGATTTTTTTTTATTTTATCTCCAAAGATAACATTCACATTGATTGCTCTGGCCACTGTTGGCTCTGGCCCTGTGCACCACTGGCAGATGGAGCTCACAGAGTTTCCGAGAAGGGAATAATTCTGAGGGGATGATGGAGAAGACTGGAGTGTCAAATTCAGCCCCCAGGACCTGAGGTTCCCTTCCTTGCACATGGTGGCTACTACATTAACCAATTCTACCACCAAAGGATGGGCAAACTTTCTAAAGTTGGTTTCTCATCTTTCCTATCTTAGGGAAGATGGAAGTTGTCATCCCAAAATATGTGGAAGTTATTGAAGTTCACCTTATGGGGGAAAAATATTGCCCCCTCTTTTTCAAAACATGTCCGTTGATGACTGAAAGCCAGAATCCTAAATGTGTGTGTGTGTGTGTGTGTGTGTGTGTGTGTGTGTCCCCATACTTTTTAAGGAAGCTAGTCAGGTCTCTCCATCTCTGATGGAATGACTGTTGTTTAAATCTTAGTCAAGGATGTCGCTATTAGATGACTTCTCTCAAGATGAAGGGGAGAAAAGAGGATGATCGATGACCAAATTGTGTCTCCGGAGCTTTTCTGTCTAATTTTTCAACTCTTAGGAAAATGCTGCCAGTTGAACTGTCTCCATTCATCACAAAGAAAATATGGAGAGAAAGTTTAATTTATTTTATAAAAGAAAATATTCTTCCTCCTTGACTTTTTTTTCCCTGACAGGAGGTTATATTGTCACTGGTCTGACTACTTTGAGGCAAAAGAAATTCTCTGGATTCTGCTGCTGGGTAATAATTAAAAAGCCCCTTTTTGTGACAGCTGTAAGCAGAGATCCACATCTACCCTGAACATAATTGCAAGCAGTCTCTGCACATGTCTAAGTCTTTGTGTGAAAGAGTGTGCACTTGTTGACTTGGTACAGTTCCACTATTGTGTACACAGATACACACACTACACCTGTTAAATGTCACAAGTATGAATGTACAGCCTTACGATTTGTGTAGAGACCTACACAGGCTGCACACATGTTACATGTGAATAACTACATGAGTGTAGAGCTTTACTATTTTGTGTACACCGATTGTACACTCATTCAACATGTTGTGTGTACACTCCTTCTGAACCCTCTGTGACTGCATCTCCCACATCTTTTTAAAGGTGAAGGCAGATGGGCACTTCAAGGTAGATAAATGATGAGCTCCATCCACTTGGAGGAGGCAGGAACAGATGGAGAACCATCGTCTTGCTCTTGGCAGTGGTTGCTGAAATATCAAGGATGAACTAGGAGCAGGAGCTTCCCCCTGGTTTACCTCTTTGTTGAATAACTGTTAATGGAGATTCTCATGATGTCTAAGTCCTTGTGATTTTGCCCATGGTGGGAAACCCCTCCCCCCCAAACGTATCAGTGTTTCCAGCAGGAATTAAAACTTCAGGATGGTGGGTAGATTTATAGAAGTGTAATTGCCTCCAACTATCCTGGTCCCCAGGATATCCAGGGACCCAGGTGGCGCTGTGGGTTAAACCACTGAGCCTAGGGCTTGCTGATCAGAAGGTCAGTGGTTCGAATTCCTGTGACGGGGTGAGCTCCCGTTGCTTGGTCCCAGCTCCTGCCAACCTAGCAGTTCGAAAGCACGTCAAAATGCAAGTAGATAAATAGGAACCGCTACAGCGGGAAGGTAAACGGCGTTTTCGTGTGCTGCTCTGGTTTGCCAGAAGTGGCTTTGTCATGCTGGCCACATGACCTGGAAGCTATACGCCGGCTCCCTCGGCCAATAATGCGAGATGAGCGCGCAACCCCAGAGTCGGTCACCACTGGACCTAATGGTCAGGGGTCCCTTTACCTTTACCTATCCTGGTCCCATGTTTGCTAAGGTTGCAGGTCTCACAGACGGATATTTACTTTTAAAAGGATCAGGGAGCAGGCGAAGGTTATTTTAGCATTGGAGATGCACTCAGTCATATTCGTGCCTCCCATTTACAGACTGGTACAGCTTATTCCCTGAGTCAAAATTAGTCCTCTGAGTCCAGCAATCTGCTCTTCCTTCTCTCACATATGGGTTGAACCCAATTAGTACAGTATTTAGTGGTTTCTTAAAGCTGGTTCCTTATTCCTGTGCTGTGATCACGACCTGGGGCCCTGTTGCCATGCATCCAGGAGAAGGAGAAGGCGACCACAGAGCCAAGTGTATTTCTTTGGTGAAGCATAACTATTCAGTAGGTTTGATTTAATTCCGACAAAATGAGGGTCATTAAAGAAGTTATGTTGATTGCCTTGCTAGGTCCACCAGAGCTTACCCCAATGAGATTTTTTTTTTTAATGGCTTTGTTTACGAAGCCTCTGGAAACAATAGACGAAGCACTCATCTGCTGAGAGGGCAGCACCCGTCACTGTTTCTGCATCACCAATTATTTCCTTTCCAAACAGGCTGGGGAGCCTGTGGCAGGCTGGGGAGAAGAGAAATGACAGAGGCAAGAGAGCCAGCCAAGGGAGAGAATCTGCAGCACCTGATCCATTTATCACACAGTTAGGCATAGCTAGGGATTGGGGGCGGGGAATTAGATTCAGTTCTCATTTTAAGGGGAACCTACCTAATCCACACTTTCTGAAACAATGCAGGAACAAAAAATACAGCCATCCTTCCAAATTTGCATTTCCCCGAATTTTGCGATGCAGTTCTCCAGCCAAGTGATGTGTACAAAAACACATATACTAGGGTAAAGTGTGCATATAAATAGTACACAAAAACACATTATGCAAGGGGAAATCAGTTTGTAAAGATGCGTGCAGTGGGCCAATTGAGTTTTGGAAGAAATTTGCAATAATGCTGTATTATGTTTTTAATATTCGGTTGGGAGCCTCTCAGAGTGGCTGGGGGAACCCCACCAGATGGGTTATAAATTATTGTTAATATACTGCTGAATTTTCATGAGGACTTAAAAATATATATGACAAACTGACATGGAAATGGGGAGAACTGAGTGGAAAAAATGAGAAATTGAACAAAATCAAAACCGGCAGATTCTCCCATCCCTAGGCATAACAGAGGCAATGGAGGAGTGAAAAAATTCAGCACCTGTGACCTAGCTAAAACTTCAACAATATATAATTAAAATGGTGTTGTGGGAAGACATTTGGGTGTGTTTTCAGCAGGAAAAGCATGCCTCCTCCTTGCTGCTTCTTTGCACAAAATCCCTCCCCCTTGCCAAGCTGTTAAAAAAGAAGAGGAACTGCACTAGGCCTCCCTGATCTGCGTTTGCACATGAACAGCAGAGACCTTTTACAGAGCACCATGTGCAGGTACACACTCTCTTTGTTGGCATTTCTTTGATCACTTGAGACTGAGCTTGGTTCCCACCTCTTTAACAAATACAGGTGTTGGAATCAGGTCTTTGGTGTAGCGACACCTACCTTTGGAACTGTGACATTACATATCAGATGGGCACCACACCTGCTGTCCTCATAGTGTCTGTTAAAGACTTTCCGATTTCAAAAAGATTTCTAAGTGTAGATTCTTATCCCAGACAGTGTTTATGTTGGATTTGCAATAATTTTTATATGTGCAATAATTTTAAGTGTTTCTAGACATGGAATGGGTTTTTTTAATGTTTCTGTGTATGCTATTGTGTAAACTGTTTCTATAGCTTCAGTTGTGTTATATGTGCTTTCATTGTATTGTGAAATTGCTTTGAGATAATCCATAGGCAGTGATTAATAAACTGAATTAATAATAAGACATTCAGCTGGTGGTTGCCTTCAAAAGGTACTGTTGTCGGGATAACTATTTGAATATAAAAACACAACCCCTTGTGATAACTATTTGGGCAGGTTATTTACAGTGCAGTATAGGTGTTTAGGATTTTTTTAAAATAGATCTTTTGTTTACTCTTTGTTTATTAAATGACATTTAATAAATGCAATGTCATTTTCTGATTTTGTTTGGTCTATTTGAATCCTCTGAATCCATTTACGTTCCTTAGACTGTGAGCCCCTAGGGGATAGAATTAATATATTTTTTTTAAAAAAAACTGATGCAAGCCACTGTGAGCATGAGATACAAAATAAACAAACAACTAAATGAATTGAACTCCAAAGTGTGAAAATGTTGAGCTCAATATAAATGCTCCTTTCCTCCTCAGTGAGTCAACAATCTCCCACCATTTTCCCAGCAGATGTTGTGTGTTTGCCCATTTGACAAGCCAGTAATATATATATTTAAATAAAATAAAATAAAAATAGGAGACTGGATCCAGCTGACAAAACTATCTCCCCTGACCCCACAGGCTAAGATGAGGAAGGGCTCGTAGGTTGGATCTTCCCCACTTCTGGTGTACATTTGTAATTTTTTTTTTGGCCCTTCCTGCTGAATTTAAGCCACCATAGGCCCCCTAGATATTAATCCGTTTTCATTTATATTTTCTAGTCCTGTGGAACTAAAGCATTTTGAAAAGAAACCTGTTGTGCGGGTTGGGACATTCCTCAGCCAAAGCAAATGGAAATTTTGCCTCTGAAAACAGGAGGACCAAGAATTGATTTACTGGAGATACTCTGATCTGCTATGGGGAATAGAATAGTTTGCCATTCAAGAGGGGACTTCTATAGGAAGAGAGGGGGGGGAATTTAGACCTAAGTGTCACAGTAAGAGGAACCCACTGCCCTGTTATTATTTATAACCTGCCCATCTGGCTGGGTTTCCCCAGCTACTCTGGGCAGCGCCCAACAGGATATTAAAAACATGATAAAATACCAAACATTAGGAACTTCCCTAAACAGGGCTGCCTTCAGATGTCTTCTAAAAGTCAGATAGTTGTTTATTTCCTTGACATCTGATGGGAGGGCGTTCCACAGGGCGAGTGCCACTACCGAGAAGTCCCTCTGCCTGGTTCCCTGTAGCTTTGCTTCTCGCAGGGAGGGAACCGCCAGAAGGCCCTCGGCGCTGGACTTCAGTGTCCAGGCTGACCAATGGGGGTGGAGATGCTCCTATAGGTATACTGGGCTAAGGCAGTTTAGGGCTTTAAAGGTCAGCACCAACACTTATGCTATGCCAAAAAAATCCTTCAGATTGGTATGTGTGTGTATAGCTCTTACAGTTGCACTTTTGTTTTTTTTGGGGGGGAGGGTATTTCACCTCCCACAAAGCCCCAAATTTGCCCCAATATTTCTGCAGGTCAACACTTCAGCTCAGCTGTAATCAAAATGTAGTCTATCCATGCAAAATTTCAATTGACCATTAAAACCACATTCTTGTGTGAATCTGTATCCTTAAACAAACATAGGAAAGAAGAGACACATAGCTTAACTCTCTGATTGTCACTGCCGTACCATGAGTACATCAGTCATCCATTACCGAGGTGTGGGCACTGAGCCTACGCACACAGCCCTTTCTAACAGAGAGATCCATCTTGGCTCTCTCCATGCTGCCTGCTCCATTTAGAAATTTCCAAACCACTTTTGGCAAATATCAATCTTCCTGCAATCCTGCTCCTGTGCCTGATGAATAGCTTCTCGAATTAACACAGAGCCCTCCAACAAAAGTCAGGGCCGCTGAAGGCGAGCTATCTGCACAATCAGAGCTGTTTATGAGCTTTGATTAACCGAGAGTGTGATCTGCGTGTAGCTCACTGTAAATCCTGCTTGGAGCTCCAGAAATGCCAACTTTTCCCAACCCGGTACCCTCCCAATGTCCTGGACTCCAATTCCCATCATCCCTGGCCATTAGCCCTGTATAGGGAAGCTTTTTAAGGTTTAATGCTTTACTATGTTTTCATATATGCTGAAAGCTGCCCAGAGTGGCTGGGGCAACCCAGTCAGATGGGTGGGGTACAAATAATAAATTATTATTATTATTATTATTATTATTATTATTATTATTATTATTATTAGCCACACTAATTGGGGCTGATGGAGGTAAGAGTCCAAAAGACCAGATTGGGGAAGGTTGGCTTAGGACAATCAAGTTGTGATGGGGGCAGAGTAATGTGCACCTTTTGGTCTGCCCCTCTTTACGAGGGCAGCCTGTGTGCTGGGCTAGGAGAATGTCAGGATCCACTGCCTTGTTTCAATGTAATTCTGCACACAGATAAATGCTAGTGTGTACAGAATAAGGGACTGCCACTATACCTCAGTGGTAGAATATCTGCCTTGCATGCAGAACGTCCAGGTCTGACTCGGTATATGGCAGCTTCCTATACAGTCGTACCTTGGAAGCCAAACAGAATCCGTTCCGGAAGTCCATTCGACTTCCAAAACGTTCAGCAACCCTGGCGCAGCTTCCGATTGGCTGCAGGAGCTTCCTGCAGGCAATCGGAAGCTGCGGAAGCCGCGCCGGATGTTCGGCTTCCAAAGAATGTTTGCAAACTGGAACACTCACTTCTGGGTCTGTGGCGTTCGGGAGCCAAAGCATTCGACTCACAAGGCATTTGGCTTCCAAGGTACAACTGTATTCCCGTGGCAACTGAGACTGGCATGCCAACAGCCACTAATCACATGCAGCAGAATGTGTGGTGTATCTCATGTTTAAATCATATTTAATTTACTTAAATTTTAATATATTCCATTAAAATAATCCAAAGTAGAAAACTAGCAGAGTAGGGTGGGCCAAGACATTCCTTCCTGATGCATGTTGAAGCGCTCCATTTTGAGCGGATTGCATCTGTAACCTGCCTATTAATTTACATTTACAGTACTTGTTCCATTTCCTTCTCATCTGTAGTGCTAGCTTCCCAGTGAAGGCTGGTTTATTTGCGTAACTGGGGTCCAGCCCCACCAGCCTCTGTCTACTCTTCTACAGCCTTCACTCGCTTTCCTTCTCACTTTAAACCAGTCCGGGGAGTGGGCCTGGGCTGCCAGCTTCCTCCTCCTTAGTCCTCCCATCGCTTCTTTTAGAACTCAGCAGGGAGCAGGAGGATAAAACTTGAAATTAGTTGGTTCCCTCTGTCATTGGCTCTGGCTCCCCCTACTGGTGGCCTCCCTCTTTTCTGCCCTACCAGTTCCATTGGGTGCCAATCACCACGGCTAGCTCCTTTGGCATTAGGAATAAAGAAGTAAATATATATATATATATACCAGAGAGATATGTGTTTGATTTTCACTTCTATTTGCCTCTCATCTATATGCTACCTGACAGCGAAGCATTTCAACACCACACATAGCAGAGGATATATGAGCCCAAGTTTCACCTTAATTTCCATACCATTCCCAGAGAATCTTTGAAGGTTATTCTCTGCCTGACTCGTACAAAGTCAGTCTATCAATAACGATGTTAAGGGGGAAATGCTGAAATGGCAATATCTGCCTAAAAATTGTATTACTGGATATTAGCATACATGATCTCATTATACACCCAGCATATCTCTCTCTCTCTCTCTCTCTCTCTCTCTCTCTCTCTCTCTCTCTCTCTCGTGCGTTACAATGCTAGCATGTGCCTTGTTCAAACATGTATAAACCCATGAAACTTTGTCATTTTGGCTGTGATCCACTTGACATTGAACTTACAGGGACTTACATCTGAATAATTACGCATAGGTAAGCAGTGCTTTTAAAAAAGGAAAAAAGAAAAAAGCTGCCAGTACTTACCTTGAATAGGACGCAGGTGGTGCTGTGGATTAAAACACTGAGCCAAGGGCTTGCCGATCAGAAGGTTGGCAGTTTGAATCCCTGTGACGGGGTGAGCTCCCATTGCTCGGTCCCAGCTCCTGCTAACCTAGCAGTTCGAAAGCACGTCAAAGTGCAAGTAGATAAATAGGTACCGCTACAGCGGGAAGGTAAACACCGTTTCCGTGCGCTGCTCTGGTTTGCCAGAAGCGGCTTTGTCATGCTGGCCACATGACCTGGAAGCTGTACGCCGGCTCCCTTGGCCAATAACATGAGATGAGCGCCGCAACCCCAGAGTCGGTCGCGACTGGACCTAATGGTCAGGGGTCCCTTTACCCTTTACTTACCTTGAAGTTGTTACAGTAAGTGCCACACTTTGAACATGGGGTGGAGGGGAAGGTGCTGGTATTGGGTACCCTTGAGTACTCCCAGAAAAACAAGTACCGAAGGTAAGGATGGACAAATCCATCATTTTTGGTTTCTCATTTCCCCAATCTGGAATTCAGTTCCTCACATTTCTGCAGCAAATTTCTGAAGATTCGCCAGCATTTTTTGCATGCAGCTGAGATTTTTTTGCAGGTGGTTTCCCCATACATAATGCATTCTTGTATGTTATTTTCACTAATGCATGCATTTGTATGAACATTCTCTTAAATATATGCATTTGGGGTGGGGTGGGGGGTACACATTAGATAATAGCATTGCGTAGGAGCGAACTTGTAGAAATACACTTGTGAGATCTCGTGGGACAAACCCCCTCTCCATGCACACACACACACGCACAGGATTGGGAGAGAGCTCAATCTGATCATTTAATGCTTTTTTGACAGGTTATTTCAAAGACAGTTGGCCTGACAGGTTAAGAGAAAATAATCTTGTGTGATAACGATCCCCTCTTTTCTAGTAATCGCCCCCCCCCCCTCCCTGCTTGTTTGTTTCTTTTGGCTTAGCAAATACTTTTGTTATCTCTGCTTTCTGTCCAGCCCCCCCCCATCTCCCTTCTGTATGCCTTTGATTCCCCCGCCTTCCTCTTTCATCAGTTGCTTGTAAATCTTTCCCATGGTAGAGATTAGAGCAGGAATGAGTGATAGATGCTGTCAGTAACAGGAGCTAATTTTACCCCTGATAACAGTGCTGTGATTTATACAGGCTTCATGCTGCTGATACAGATGTACATCTACAAGCTTTTCTTCCTGCCTCCAATACAGACCGGAGATGCATCTCTTTAGAGTAAATGGGATTTTTGTTATTGATGGAGGAGGAAGCTAACAAGCATTAAACTCCTGATTGGGAGACAATATACTGTTTTGTGGCTTCCCACATTTCCAGTTCCTGGGGCAGAGCTGTCCGGAGTCAGTTGCTTTCTGAGGAGACAATGCAGAAGACCTATCAGTGCGTTGTAATTGCTCCTTATTTCCAAATATGCAGCCTCACGTCCCCTGAAAACAACAGCACAATGCAGCATCTTCAGCCCCAAGGCTCCTTCTCACTAGCCAGCTTTGAAACCAGCTCCTCTCTTCCACACAGCTGCCAAACTGCTTTTCGCCAGCCTCCAAGCAAACAGAAGCATGTGCGTCTGGCAGCTAAGTAGCCACCAGCCCCTCATCAACGCTCATGATGGTGAATTTTATCATATGTGGTGGACATTGCGAGAAAGTAAAAGGATTTTGTTTTGTTTTTTAAATATATTTTTATTAATTTTCCAATTAAAACCAATTATATCACATTCATTATTTCAAATTATACACATATATATCAATCAAACCGAATGTTATGCCAAATCATCTAAAAAAATTTTTTTGGGTTCCCATGCTTCAAGAAATTGGGGATTCCTCGCAACCGTCCACTGCCGTCTTTTTTCTAAAGTTCAAATCGTCTCTCCGAGTTCATAATAATCCAAATCTTTCCCTTACAGTCACATAGATGTTTTCCATTTTCAACCGATTGTTTCCCAGCTGCTGAGATAAATATCAAACAAGGTTTCACAAATGTTCTTTCTCCTGTGTGGGTTAATCAGTCCAGCCTCCCCATAAATCTTCTTGGTCTGGAGCTCCCTGTTGCGTCAACACGAAGCAGCGCCATCTTAAAAAGCTCAAATCACTTTCGTTTTCTCTCATAACCATGTAGATTAACGATCTTTGTTGTAAAATTTACAGCTTTTCCAGGCAGAAGACCCAAACATCAAACCATAGACTCTTGGTAAATTAATGGATCTCCTTGCCCTATAGCTGAACTTAGCTTCCGGTCGCTGCTCCAATTCAAAGTGCGTCACAGCTTATAAATCCTCCGAACGCGTCCAGGCACTCCTTCCATCTAACTAGAGGGGGGCTTTTCTCATCGGCAACTCCACATCTTTAAAAAATATGCTCAGTAACAACAGTTTATAAAGTTCAACTCACACAGTCTTTTGCTTCTCTTTCACTCCAAACAAGCCAGGACATCGCGTCTGGGAAGGTACGAGGTAACACATATGAAGAAAAAAAAAACCTCACTTCCCTTATCGCTCCGTCCCCATCAATCCTTCTTCCAGATGAAATACAGCCTTTGACTCCTCTCCCTCAGCAGCATAAATTTCTCAGCAGTAAACAGCGCTTCTTCCCCTCCTTCTGAAGTATGTCCATAGATTTAAGCCTAATTATCTTCTTTAACCATGGAAATCCCCGCCATGCAGATTAGCGTCCGGGAGTCCTGGCCCTCGTAAGTGCTTTTCAGCCCAAGCTCCCCCCACTCCATAAACAGTCGGAGTGGGTCTGGGGGCATCGCGGGCCAGCGGCCCCTCTCCGTAACCCCCGGAGAGGGTAGGGGGTTGCCATTTACTCCCCTAGCAACCGCCAAATTCCTTACGAAGGTCAGAGGGATGGAAAACAGGTCCGCCATTCCTGCCGGCGGAAACCGGAACCTCGAAAGTAAAAGGATTTTGGGAAATGATATACAATGAGTTGAAAAAGATGTTTAAGTACACCTTTCCCAAAAAACCTGAAGCTTTTTTATTGGGACTAATGGGAGAGGAAATAGCAAAGGGAGATCAGAGTCTATTTACGTATGCTACAACTGCGGCGAGGACTTTATTAGCCCAAAAATGGAAATTACAGGATATACCAACGATTGAGGAGTGGCAGACAAAAATGATGGACTATGCAGAACTGGCAAAGTTGAAATGTGGGATCCGAAACAAGGGAGAGACAAAGTTCCAGAAGGAATGGAGTAAATTCATTGACTATATGGAGAAAAATTGTAGAAGTTTAAGGACACTGGTGGGACTTAAGTAAACCCTATGAATTTAATCTATACATGTTTGTAAAAAGGAACTGCGAGAAAAGAGTGAGAAACAAAGCCAAATGATGGGAGGGAGGGAAGTCACAGCTCGGCAGAGCGTAAGGAACTGAGAGGGGGAATTTAAGATGGAATGTAATTGTTTTTGTTTTGTTGTTTTTGTTTACATGCAATCATAGCTGCCAAGTTATCCCTTTTTTACAGGGATTTTCCCTTATGCTGAATAGGCTTCCTCACGAGAAAAGCGAAAACTTGGCAGCTATGCATGCAATTAAGCTTCTTAAGGAAGCATCTTTTCCATTCTCCCTGCTCAAGGCCCATGACAATAGCCAACTGCTCCACTGAGTTAAATACGGAGGAACAGGCAAGCCCTGGGGCGGTGGTGAGGGAAAGGTTTTTTTTTACCTGAGGGACACTTCTAGGTAATCATCCTGAGGTCATGTGCCAGGAGTGTGGGGAGGCAGAGGCAAAAGTGGGCAGAGCAATGGTGTCAGGATGCTGTCAGCCGCCTCTGGCTGGTTGCCCAGGAAAATATAAAGACAAGGAAAAGTTTCTTACCGTCAAACTTTACAGAGAGAGGCTATAGAACCTAGCCTCTTGGATAATGGCGTTGTCTTGAGTGAATCTCCACACACATACCCCCATCTCTCCAACTTCCTCATTTGTCATTCTCATCATCTCATCTACGAGTGCTGCTACGTGCCCTCTGTCTTTGAGCTCTTTGCTCTCCTACTTTTAAGGCTCTCTGGGTTCTGGGAGATGGAGGGTCTGGGATGCTTTCTAGTGACAACATGTCAGCCAGCTGCTGCTCTGTCTCTGCCTGTTCCTCCTCTCCCATTATTTCCCAACTTTCCGTCTCATCTGCCTCTGAGCTGTGACCTCCTGCAAACCGCTGTTGTAAAGCTATACTGTCTTCCTGTTCCCCCCCCCGGGAAGGGTCAGGATGGGGAGGCAGTCTCCACCACTCCTCCTCCTCTGCCCAGTCTCTGACAAAAGGATGCGAAGTTTACCTTTGCACAGTGGGCTCATTTCTGCACACACACACTCACTCACCCATGTGGCCCTTGCTCTGAAAAAATGTTCTTCACCTATTGTAAGGGGGAGAAAGTACAGAGAACCTCCCCCTTGCATCAGAAGTAGCTCCTCCCCAAGCAGTGATGGAAGCGAGGGCTCTGAGGAGGCTAGTCAGGAAGTGGAGAGAGAGGGCCAGGGCTCCAGCAGCATGGGAGAGCCCCGGCTACACAGGATGGAGGAAAGAGAGGAGGAGAAGGGGGGAAAGGAAAGCATGGAGCGTAGACCCTTTCCTCCGGTTCCGGAATTACGCAGGAGAAAGAAAGGGAGGAGACTCCTATGTCCCGAGACTCCTATGTTGGAGAAGATCACGTGGGGGGGGGGGCAGTGCCGGATTCTGCATCGGAATGAGCAGACATGTTTTACACACCTGTCTCACTGTAAATAGACTGCACTAATAAAAACTGTTTAAAGACAAGCATGCGGAGCGTCGTTACTCAGGAGTACCGTAGTCGCAAGAACCCCTGACACCTATGCACAACCCATCATTACAGTGGTGTTTGTTGCAACCCTTCCTGTCTTTGGAGTGTTCCTTTTGGGGTGCAGGGCAAAAGAGATTGCCTGGCAAAGGCCCACTGGCTAGCCCTTGTGATAAAGGAATGGAACAGAGAGAAAGGCAGTGATATTTTTCTGCTTTGGGAGGAATGGCCATTTTCCTCTTCCACTCTCCGCCTACATTGCTGCCTTGGCCTCCACGCCTTTCAGAAAGTCTTTCCCTCCTGCTATTTGCCACATGAGTGCCCTTGGCTCATGGGCTGGCCCTCCTCCCCCCCACCCCCACCCCCAATATTTTGACACCTGTTATGGATGATGGAAGGAAGAAAGAAAAGCCTCTTGCTTCAGTGCTATCCACTTTCCGCAGCAGGCCTGGCGGGGAACCGGACCCCCTTTCCGGAGGCATTTCAGGCATGGCGAGGCTTATTCTTCTTGGGGACTGTTATTAGTTAGTGAGGCGGAGGGAGGATAATTGTGCAGAGATGTAGCACAGCTGCTCCAGCCCTCTTTCATTATGGTCTCAGCACAGCTGACTTCCTCTGATTGCTGGTGATTTTCTCAATTACGGCTGGGGCGGGAGGAGAAAACTGGGGGTGGAAAACTTGCAGGCATCAGTCATGGGGCCAAAGTCTTCTTCTGCTCCTAGGAAATCCATGTGTGCTGTAGCCAGGAAGGTGGAAAGGTGTAAAATGCAAGCTGTTCTCCCTTGGAGGAAGCCACAGGCTCATTCAGCACAGATATCAAAGGCATCCCTGTGCTTTTCAATAAAGGTCTCAGTCAGGGCCATCCCAAGACATTTTGGCACCTGAGGTGGACCCTGAAATGGCAGCCCCATCCCCACCAGGGAAGATCTACATCAGGAAGAAGCAGAGAAGACAGATCAGCATCGAGATCTACTGCCCCTGTGGATCTTGCCGCCTGAAGCAATCACCTCACCTGGCCTCATGAGCAGGCCAGCCCTAGTCTCAGTGAACTTCCCCTCAAAAATTCTCAGTGTGCAATCGACTGTTTGCACTTGTTGGCCAGTTCTTGCTTCCACTGACTTCATCTCTCCTACAATGAACTATTGTTGTTATTGGCATCCGTTTTGTCAGAAGAGGCAATGGAGTGTTCCTCTGGGGGTGAAATCTGTGGGATGGAACACTGGGGCAGACAAGTCACAACAGTTCCTAGAGTGTCCACTAACAGGAACTCACCTGGAGGGACACCTGACTAAGTTCAGCTTCCTGTTCCTCCAGATATGCAGATGAGATGGATTAGCTGGCAGATAGATGCTCCCAGCCAGCAGCCATTCTCTCTCTTAGCCATTTCTCCTTCAACGGGAACACATCTCCAGAGAATCTCCAGTTAGGATGGTTCTCCCTCTTGGCCTGCTGCCAAGAGAGAGACCAGATGGAGCCTTACTTTACTAAGTAGTCTCCACATGTATCTATCTGTAACTTTTCTATGTAAGCCTGCCTTTCTGAGATTATGCTGTTAACTCAGGATGAAACTGTAAGTAAACTCTATCTTATTTTATAATACTATTGTGTTGTGTATTTCTTTTAAGAGGGACAAAAAGGGGACGTTGCCAGGAAGTATAATATTGTACAGGTTTTAGCAAACCCGAACGCACACGCTTTGCTGCGCACAAAAGGGGAATGTCACTCTGCTGATATTGGAAGCTTGCTAACACAAGCTTGGATAGGATCTATCTAATAATATATCCAATCCACATCCCTAACATTCCCACAAAATCAAACTCTTGCATTAGTAGCACTGAAGTGGCCTCCCCAGGGTGAAAACCTGAGCAGTGTGTATGGAGATCTTGGGCTGCCCAGATGACAAGAACCCCCTTCTCAGCCTCGCTGGTGTGGTCCAAAGCAAAACAGAACAATATGTTTGGCACCAGTTTGGCTGCAGTAGTGGCTGGAAGGAGGCATATAAGGTGCAACCCAACCACCTTAGGGACTCCACTCTGGATTTGTGTAGGGTTTACTCCTTAGCCTAACCCAAAGCAATCCTGCAAGGCAGCAGAGATTTAGGGTCAGAGTTTTCCTTCTCCTAGATAAGCTACCTTCCCAGGTTGACAAGCTCCATCTTCCTCTCACTTCCCTCTACAGCACATGCAGAAACCGCCTTCTTGACTGTTGGACCCACTATTGAACATGCCTCCTTAAACATGCACACATTCCACTGGATGCCAAGACTGGACACTCACCTGCCCATCCATTGTGAGCAGAGAAGAGGTCCATGGAGCTTCTCTCTGTGAGGGCAGTGGTGGCTGATGGAGGTGCCATTTTGCATGCAAAGCAGATACTCTACCACCAAGGTTCAGCCCTTCCTCTGACTGCGGGCAGAGAACAACTTTACTAGTCTAGAATAGCCTTCCCTAAACAGGTATACTGCGGATGTTGTTGAACACAAGCTTCCATCATCAACAGCCAACAAAGCCAATGGTCAGGGTTGATGGAAGCTGGAGTCCAAAACAGATGGAGGCATGTTGAGGAAGGCTGCTTAAGGAGTATATATGAATTCTGGGCAGTGCTATTTATATATAAGTCCTCTTCAGATTATACTCAGTGAAATTAAGGGATCTGAGTTAGTCATGTCAGTTAATTTTAATGGGTCTAGCCTGAATAGGACCAAATATGAATTCAGAGGTAGGAAATACTGTGTTAGTTTCCCTGATCATAACATTGGGACTTCTGTTCTGTTCCTTTTTTCTTGCATTGTGGGACTGCGGCTTTTTGACCAATATACCATCAGGTCATGCTTAATTTCGTCCACACCAGTGGGCATGGTGTGGTACAACATTGAACGGTACTGGACAATGTTACGACTCCCCTGCCCTTTCCACACATGAGTTTTTTTGGTTCCCCCTTGATTCCCCCATGAAAACATCAGAAAACAACTGCATGCCATCCCAAATTTTGTCACTTTACTCCCACCAGTTTTTGGGATTAAGGGGGTCGCGAAATGATTGTTTTCTGGAAGCAATTAATGCAGAAATGAATGCTGAACTTTCATTAGATTCTGCTAGGTTTCTGGAAGTGTCTTTTGCATCGCGTGAAAGCTCAGCTGTACTATGGAAATGGAATAAACTGTTGTACGAATGCAGCCAACCTTGGATGCAACCCTGAGTGTGTCGTTACACAATCTTTTGAAGGAATGCAGCGACATTAAAAGGCTGTCCTCATAATAATAAATGTCTGAACAAGTGGTGAAATTTACACGAACTCCACCCCGTACATTTACATTCCCATCTGAAATGCAACTTCATTTTGATCTGAATGCTGGCAGAATCCCCAGCTAATTAGAACAACAAGCCTCTTTCTCTCTCTCCTTTCTCTAATGTAGACAACGTGCGTTAATAGGATGCCAAATCCCCAGCTACTGCTTCCCTTCCATTAGGTTCAATTGGTCAGGCAATCTCACCTTGGAAAGTAATAGACCCCAATTCTTTTAATTAGCATTTGCCCCTTGGTAGATGTACATGTGCAAAGGTGATATGAAGGGAGCGGAGATATTCCTTGGTGGGGCCTGCAGATCCCACAGCAAAACCACCAGGAGAGAGAGGTCAGAGCATGCAACTCTGGCGGCTCAGCGTTGCAATTAGCTCTGAAATTGGTCCAAAGAGATTGAATCGTGGGAGCAGGAAAATGGACTGAAGGAAAAGGACTGCTGAGCTTGAGATGGACACATAAGGCACATAATCCAGGTCTCAGATCATCTCATAGTGATTATCAAGCCAGCATGCTAATGTGTTGCAAAGAGAGGCTGTGAATCCTGGAAGACCGGTCTTGCAGGCCTTTCCCCACCTGGCCTGGGAGGCTGGAGCCCTGACTGTCTCCAGCTATGAAAACAAAGGCTGCTACACAGATTCCTGCAATGGGGTGATATTTGAGGGTGGGTGTGTTGCTGTTGGATTTTTAAATCTTTATTTCAGATCTTTTTGTGATTTATGTGGAAATTGTTCGGTTTGGTTGTGTATTTTTTTTAAAAAAATTATGATTTACAATTTTATACAATTCAATAATTTTACAATCATTTTAACATTTTGAAACTCTACTTCCTTCCCCCTCTTTCTGTGGTTCCTTAAATTTATTTTTTATATTTTCTGCATATTCCAAATTAACTTCACTTACTCATTTATTCATCTACTTTAAATATATACTCTTATAAAACTGCAGGTTATTGCAATGATCTTGCCAAAATTCTTATCTGTTTACAATTTGTTTGTAAATATTCAATAAACCATTTCCATTTTATATATAAAAGGTTTCTTATCTTGATTTCTTATTTTTCTGGTAAGTTTCACCATTTCTGCATATTCCATAAGTTTTTGCATCCATTCTTCTTTTGTTGGGACTACTTCTTTTTATTTTTGGGTTGGTTGTATATATATTTTAAATGTTTAGTTTATTACTTATGTTAAGATTGCCATATTTCAAAAAGTAAAAACCAGGACACCCCGAAAGTTGCTTTTGGCAGCCCTAGCTTATGCAGCAATTTTGTATTTTTTTCAGGTTGCAAGCTGCCCTGAGCATGGGTTGAACTGTGGAAATTATGGATATACACTACAGTATTGGCCAGAATATAAGCCACACCTTTAAAATTCAAGAGGGAGGGGGAAGAAAAAAAAGACAGTACCCGAATATAAACCACTCCCTTAAAATTATGCAGGGACTCACACCTGTTCCGTTTTACCGTGTGTCTGTTTCAGCAGCGATATCATAAAAGCCAATTTGTAAGGTTGTGAATTTAAGCCGCACTTTAACTTTTCACGGTTGGAATTTGGGAAAAGAGTGAGGCTTATATTCAGGCTAATACAGTATGTATGTGTGTATATATAGAAAGCATCCCACAATTAACCTGTGAACAGGATAACAGGGTCAGCTACCTATTGAAACTCTTCTGAGGCATATTAATCAGGTTTAACACTTACAGCAGAGCTGGAAAACTCAGATGCCATAGGGCCAAATGCAGCCTCCTATTTAGCCTTCTGAAATATTCCTGGAGATCACACCCTCCTTGCGTGCTTCTGGCTGGCTGTCCTTGACCTTGGATTCAAACTTCAAGAAAGAAGATTCCACCTAAACATTAGGAAGAACTTCCTGACAGTAAGAGCTGTTCGGCAGTGGAATTTGCTACCAAGGAGTGTGGTGGAGTCTCCTTCTTTGGAGGTCTTTAAGCAGAGGCTTGACAGGCATATGTCAAGAATGCTTTGATGGTGTTTCCTGCTTGGCAGGGGGTTGGACTGGATGGCCCTTGTGGTCTCTTCCAACTCTATGATTCTATGACCTGTGATAATGCCCCTTGCTGGCCTGGCAGGAGGAAGGAGAGAGGTGTAGAAACCTCTGACTTTGCATGGTTGGAAGGTAAGCTATGATACAAAGGTCCAAATCACATCCATTGTCCTGCACACTTTTCCATTTGGCCCCATCTGCCACTGGCATTTGACCATTGGAAGGCAATTTTCAGCTGAAGGGCTAAAGGGCTCTCCAGCTCTGGTCTAAAGCAATTTAAGAAAGATGGAGATCCCTGAGTAATGAAGGACTCCTTCTTAACTGAAGGTTGTCACCTAGGAGGCAATTCTCTCTAGGCTCTGCACCCTGGTTAACATCTCAGATGAGCATGGGATGAGACTCCCAGGAACGACAGCTTCTCCTTCCCTAGTGAAAACTAGCGTGACATTGCCCAAGCCAGATTCTTTATTGGCGAGCACAGCAAATTCACCCTCCAAAAAGCATAGCTGGGGATGCGGGGCTGGGGAGGGGGCAGTGAGAGAAGCAAACCACACTACAGATGGTGTGTTACATTTTTGCTTGTTTACTAAACCTGCTTGGGTGTTTCAGAAAGGGATGAGTCAGCCACAGAATAGAATGCTAGATTCATGGAAGATTCCAAACAAATATGAAAAGCACATTTCCTGAGGCTGCTGAGATTCAAGATACAGTGAAAGGCACAAGAGCAGACCAGGGTGCACCCCCCCGGGTAAGCTGGCAACCTTGCTGCCATTTTAAAAATACTGTTATTATGCGTTCTCTTTTTCATAGATCCACTTCCTTCTCCTTTTCTCTCTGCCCACATCTTCATCTCCACTCCTGTATAGGGGCATTTTAAAGCCATGTGGGGTTAATAAAGCAAGGGAGGCTTCCATTTGATTGCCGTGTGGTTTATGGCTACGGGGGGACTTTTATTGACATGTGGGTTGCGCAAAGGGAGAGATGAGAATGAAGTCAGAATGAGCTGCTGACTGCAGTTTACCTGCTGTTGTATCTCACAGCAGCAGGAGCTAGGGAGGCATTCATCAGCCGAGCTTTCTGCTGGGTAATAAAAATAAATAAGTAGTGGGATTATGGTAGAAGCCTTCTCCTGGCTCAGTGTTCTACAGCAGGCTGCCTGCACAAGAAGATTCAGTAGCCCAGAACTTCATGTACATATGCCTTGCATTCTAAAAGAACCACATTATACAGGGCTGATAGGAGGCTGGTCACAGCCACCCTTCTGCAAGGACTCCTGGGAACCAAAGAGTGTTGGGAATTGTAGCAGTACAGTGGTACCTCGGTTTATGAACACAATTGGTTCCGGAAGTCTGTTCATAAACTGAAGCGTTCATAAACTGAAGCGAACTTTCTCATTGAAAGTAATGGAAAGTGGATTAATCTGTTCCAGACGGTCCGCGGAGTACTTAAACTGAAGCGTTCATAAACTGAAGCGAACATTCCCATTGAAAGTAATGAAAAGTGGATTAATCCATTCCAGACAGGTCTGCGGAGTACTCAACCTGAAGCGTACTTAACCCGAAGCATGAGTGTAATTGGTTCCGGAAGTCTGTTCATAAACTGAAGCATTCATAAACTGAAGCGAACTTTCCCTTGAAAGTAATGGAAAGTGAATTAATCCGTTTCAGATGGGTCCGCTGCATTCGCAAACCGAAAATTTGTAAACCAAGGTGTTCATAAACCGAGGTTCCACTGTACTTCCCAGGATTCTTTGGGGGAAGCCATGGTTGTTTACACACCATACGTTTGAAGCCCATCTCCCTAAAGGATCCTGGGAACTGTAGTTTGTTAAGGGTGCTGGGAATTGAAGCTCTGTGGAGGGGGTAAACTATACTTCTCAGGATTCTTAGGGGTGGGTGTGTGCTTTAAATGTGTGGTGTGCATGCATCCAGTTTCCAAAAAGTGAGAATTAATGCTGTTGCTTAAGTTCATTACCTGATTTGAAATACAAATTGGTCCAGTTCGTAATTGACAGATTATTCTGAACTGAAAAGCTGTTCCCTGGCAAGCTTCCTGGCTCGGAATGCTCCCATGTGATCCTGCCCAGAGGCCTTCAGGGGGGAGCCACACTGCCTTCTTGGTGGTGGTGCTCTGTTTCTGGAATGTCCTCTCTGAAGAAACTCATTTGATGCCAGCACCAATGCTTTTTGACAGGTCTTTTTGGCAGGCATTAGCAAATATCTTTTTAGATTCCTCCAGGCTTTTTATTATATATATCGTTACGGGTTTGTGGGAAGTCAGATTCCCCTAAATTCCCGGGTGCCTGCTAGATCCTTCCCATAATTTAGTAAAAGTTAGAATTAACCAAGGTTTGATTAATCCCCCTGGATTTAGTTATGCTTTTTTTAAAAAAAAGATTTTATTACATTTTCTTTTTCAATTATTACATACATCATATATCCATAGCATTAATATTAAATTCCCTCTTTCCTCCCTTCCTGGGCTTCCCCCAACTTCCATTTCTGGTTTATTTTTCCCCTATTTCACACTGCTATCACAAAAGTACACTATATTGTTTCTTATCTTCTACATATTATAAATAATAAAGGTGTGAATGTTTATTTAAATCCTGCCATCAAGTCTATAGTCTTTCTTTGTTTCTGCACATATAATATAAATGGTTCCCATTTATAGTTATGCTAACAAGCTAAGACAGTTTAGCAGAGCTAGCAGGATGGACCATTAGCAGTGGGCAAAGGCCAACAGTGGCCCATCAAGAAAACCACCCAAAAGCTGGGTGCTAGTGGGCAGAGGCAATCACCAGGTATAGGGTTTCAACACTGAAGCAGAAGGAGGGGCAAAACTCCATGTGAGCTGGGGGTGGAAAGCTGGAACTCAGAGACACAGGGGATGGCTTTTTGCTCTCCTTTGAATCCATTGTTGCCCTTAAGGTGGAAGCCAGACACGCATAGGATGTGCATGATTTGCAATCCCATCTAGGTTCATGTTGCAGATACATGTAAATAAAACCATATATCATAAAGGCACCATAGCCTCTGTTGTGCCGAATTTATGAATCCTGGGTAAGTGCCTGGAACCCCTGAAATCTCACACCGCTCAGAGACAGGGGTGGCATGCAACAATATTTTTGGGTTGTAGCGCTAACCTAACGTGACTGTGACCTTCATTTTTCTTACAGCTGTTCTGCTGTAAGTTTCAATGGGATTGTTCCTATCGTTATGAAGGTTTAAAAGTCTCTCATGTGGCTTTAGCTGCTCTGAGAGCTGTGGAGGAGAGCACCCACTGAGACTTGCAAGGCAGAAGGCAGGAAGGCCAACAGTAGGTGGAGCTAGAGACAATGAGCAGCAGGGCCAACCAGTTCTGCTATTGTCCCCATCTTCCTCCCTGCTGAGTTCTACAAGGGACAACGCTGAGTCTAAAGGAGTGGGAAGCTGGCAGGCAGTTATGGGTTGCAAGTAAGGAGGAAGGTGGTGCTGGCTGAGGTCAAACTGTGCTTGGTGGGGTAGTTTGCCCTAATCAACCAACCTCCACTGTCTGATGGCTATTAGGTTGAAGAAGGGTAGATGTGTCTCAAACAGGCAAAAAAGTGATGTAAAATGATGTTCTGAGCATGCTCGGTTCATTTTCAGTGGATGAGGCACCCAGACTAGTTATCTGATGCAAACCCCTTAATTTCAGTGAAACCCTTGTTGATGGATTGCTCTTAACTGAAAGGAAAGACTGCATGAAACTCAGTGTCTGGATGCATGTGTTGAAGTACAACAACATAAGGAAAACCCTGCTGGATTAGACCCATGGCCCATCTGGTCCAGCATCCTGGTCTCATAGTGGCCAGCCAGTTGCCCCTGGGAACCTTGTAAGCAGGACCTGAGTGCTCTCCCCACCTGCAACTGATACCAAGAGGCATCCTGCCTCTGACAGCAGAGGGAGAACATAGCTATCCTGACTAGCAGCCACTGATCACATTACCTTCCATGAATTCGTCTAATCCTCTTTGTAAGCCATCTCTACATCTAGGCTCTGTGGAGAGGCACTTTTTTTATCAGCCCTTTCTTATCAGCATTTGTGTTATGTCCCTTCAAAAGATTAAGCTCTGATATGAATGACACCTTCCCTTGTGCTACGACTGATATCCGCTATGATAATCTAACATCCATTGATGTTAACTTCTGCTGTTCCTCTTCAGAATAACATGACAGTCTCAAGAAGAGTTTAGAAGCTGTAGGCTAGTTTGTCCTGAGGGTGCATAGGAACAAGACGTTATCTGGAGTGATTTTCATCAGTACTCCATTTCTCTTTCTCTGTGAGAGTTATCGCCCTTTTTATTGAGAGCAAAGCTGCTAAACAGCTACCAGACACCACCTCTCTTCTCTCAACCTCTGATGGCATTGTATGGAGAGAGAGAGTACAGGGCTACGGTAAAGGGGGAGAGAACTATTGTTGGAAGTTTGGGTGCAACTCAGGTTGAAGAGGGTCTTTCATGGGTTAAGACATAGAGTTTGGGGCCTTCAGATTCCCAGATTGCCCTTGTATCTTTAACCTCTTGAGCCAGCCTTTCTATTTCTTTGATGTTAAACTGATACAGCTTAGGTCAGGCATCCCCAAACTGCGGCCCTTCAGATGTTTTGGCCTACAACTCCCATGATCCCTAGCTAAGAGGACCAGTGGTTGGGGAAGATGGGAATTGTAGTCCAAAACATCTGGAGGGCTGAAGTTTGGCGATGCCTGGCTTAGGATGAATCTCATTTTACAACTTCCTCTTCCTCACACCTTCCTTCTGGACCTCAAGATGAGAGGTCACCTTGGAGTCAGCTTCTGAAAAACAAGGAGCAAGCATGGCTGACTTTTCTTCTCCAGTCAAGTTAGTTACAGTAAAATTAGAAACTTTCCTATCCAAGCAGGGTCTGCCCACCCATGAGCCAAGGTGAGGTGACCGCTTTAGGCGGCAGGATCCACAGGGGCAACAGATCCCAATGAAGATCTTTATTCCCCCTTTGTTCCTGGTGTAGATCACCCCTTCTTCCCTGGCAGAAAGGGAGGGCACCATTTTGTGGTTCCTCTCGGGTGCCAAAATGTCTTGGGCCCTGTTTCCAAGTGATGTGCTTCCCACAATACACTATTTTCCTATTTTCTTACTCTACAAGCATCTCCATGTGTGATTGCAACAAGTAAAGTCTACTTCTTAACCAAGAGTCATTTACCAAATGCTACTCATACTGCGTATGAAAGGGTTTCATTAAGGCAATTGACCCAGTTGATCCCAATTGCTGTACCAGATTCTGAAGCTAGTATGGAGGGCAGTTTGGTCACAGATGGTTACTAAGTTGTTTTTAGTTGTTTAAGCATCCCATAGAGACATATCCCTTGTACTTGGGGACAGAGAGCAATCAAGCAAACCACCAGCAAATAACAGCAAATGCAAATAGACACAAAGGTCCAGTTTCAATTGCAGGATGTGGCTGAGTGCCACCTGAGGGTAAGCAGCCATGGCTGTTGCTGCATCTGATTGGCCAGTCTGGGAAAATGGATGCTGGACAAGAAGGACTATTGGTCTGATCCAGGAGGGATCTTCTTTACATTCTTAGAAAACGGCACATTATATAGAGTGATTGGCATGAGCTTATTTCACAAAATCTATGCACCTGTTACTTGACAGCAGGACACAGGTGGCGCGGTGGGTTAAACCACAGAGCCTAGGGCTTGCTGATCAGAAGGTCAGTGGTTCGAATCCCCACGATGGGGTGAGCTCCCGTTGCTCGGTCCCAGCTCCTGCCAACCTAGCAGTTCGAAAACCTGTCAAAAGTGCAAGTAGATAAATAGGTACCGCTCCAAGTGGGAAGGTAAACGGCATTTCCGTGTGCTGCTCTGGTTCGCCAGAAGCGACTTTGTCATGCTGGCCACATGACCTGGAAGCTGTATGCCGGCTCCCTTGGGCAATAACGCGAGATGAGCGCCGCAACCCCAGAGTCGGTCATGACTGGACCTAATGATCAGGGGTCCCTTTACCTCACCTTTAAGGGAGCAATTCCACGCAGAGAAATCTGGCATAAAGCAAACTGGTGTAAGGTAAACTGGTGTGAAGTTGCACCAGCCCCAAATCCCATTCAGTAGCTAAGTTCACCCTCTCTGGTAACACCCCATCCCACCTTTGGAACACCTCCTTTTGGGGGACTTACAGGGGCCTCAGCTTAGTCAGCAGAGCCCCAGCTGAGCAAGTTACTCTGGTTTATCTTCAGCTGGACTAGCCCTGTCTCCCAGCCCTCCCATTCTATGTTTTGGTCAAATGTACCCTCCCTGCCCCACTTACTAGGTCTGAGATGTTGCAAACCCTTAACACTACACTGCAACATTATTGCCGGTTCCACCTGTCTAATTTTGATTGACAGCATATTTATGGGGGAAAGGGCACAAGGCTTGTCAGCTTTTGCTTCAGATGTTGACATTCCTTCAGCCGGGGATGCCAACATGTAGCCTTACACATGTTCTATACCATAAAGCTTTGCTTTCCCCCATAAAAAGGATGGAGAACTTTTCACTCAGGGAACATTTTCTCTGCTTTAATCCATTAGGCAGCAAAGCAAATTTAGCACAGAGGGAAATCCTGTCCATTGGATACAGTGAAATCTGGGCAACTAATGCCAACTTACAAATGGGGGAGAGGGGGTGTGGAAAAGTATGCCTTTGTAATTAACTTCTTTATACCTGTCTTAATTTTTGAGAGCTGTTTTCTGCAGCCTCAGCCAACGTACACAATTTAATCTGAGGTTTCTTCTAGAGTCACGCACCATTTTTTTTAAAAAAAGCAATGCTCATCAGTTGTGACAGCTTCAACTACTTAGGCTGGAGTGAGAAGCTAAACAATGAATCACTCTGAATATTTGCACTGTGAATCATTTATCTTTCCCACCTAACCCTCCCCCCCCCCGCAAACTGATGATTCATGTATTTAGTTTGATATGCATATAGTTATGAATACAGAAAGTATTGAGAAGGGTAGATCTACATAGATAGAGAGGGGGGAGTCTCGTTCAGAGGTAGTAGAACGGGGATATCTCTAGATGCCTTTAGATATGGAAAGTCTTGGTTGGGGTAGAACTAGGCAGGGATATTTTGATATGGGGAAGTCTAGATCAGGGGTTGTAGAACAGGGGTAGATCTAGATAGGGATAGATAGATATGGATACGGAAAGTCTTGACCAGGGGAGGTCGCGATACGGATAGATGGAAATGAAAAGTCTAGATCAGGGTAGCAGAATGGCAAAAGGTCTGGACGGTCATAGATAGGGATAGATATGGAAAATGTTGATTGGGATAGGGATTGGGATAAAGATAAGTAGATATGGGTACAGAATGTCTATATTTGGAGTAATAGGATGGATAGCTCTAGATAGGGATAGATTTGGGAAATTTAGGTCAGGGTAGTCGATGTGGTGCCCTCTAGATGTACTTGGACTCCACCAGTCATCTGGCCCAGCCAGCAGGTCAGGAGTGATGGAAATTGTGCTCCAACAACAGGTGGAGGGGACCACATTGGTTGCTCTTGGTCAGGCATCCCCAAACTTCGGCCCTCCAGATGTTTTTGACTACAATTCCCATCTTCCCCAACCACTGGTCCTGTTAGCTAGGGATCATGGGAGTTGTGGGCCAAAACATCTGGAGGGCCGCAGTTTGGGGATGCCTGCTCTTGGTCTTTTGCCCAGTAATACAATAATTATATGTTGAATAATTATATATCTAGTGCTTAGGGATGGAGGAATCTGCTCATTTTGGTTATCTCCTTGTTCTAATCTTAAATTCAGTTACCCACATTTCCACAGCAACTCTACTCTATATCTTATCTTATCTTATCTTATCTATCTATCTATCATCTATCTATCTATCTATCTATCTATCTATCTATCATCATTATTATCTATCTATCTATCTATCTATCTATCTATCTATCTATCTATCTATCTATCATCTCTCTCTCTCTCTCTCTCTCTCTCTCTCTCTCTCCCTCTCTCTCCCTCTCTCCCTCTCTCCCTCTCTCCCTCTCTCCCTCTCCCTCTCTCTAGCATCTATCTATATCTGGCCTTCTTAGGTTGCTTTTACTCTTGCTTTTAGTGTATAGTACAGTATCAACTTGATTTATGTGTGGAGCAACAGCCATTACAAAAGAAAAAAGGAATAGTAGAAGTACCTACTATAGCAAATTAGTAGCAGATCTAGACTCTTGCTAGGAGAAACCCAGAGAAGCAGGGACACAGCATATCACTGATAACAACACTAATCATGCTAGAGTCAGACAAAGACCTGGGAGACCAGAGTTTCATTCCCTACTTGGCCATGAAGCTCCCTGGGTGACCTTGGGCCAGTCACTGCAAACAGTGGTCACCTTGATTGTAATGGTTGTACTGCAATCTGCCAACTGTTCACAAATAGTATCAGCCAGGGTCCAACTTGCTTTTAGCATTTATTTCTGTAAGTTGCACTGAGTCACTTTTTGTGCGGATAAAGGGACCAATGAACATAATGAATAATAGTAATTTGGTTGGAGAACAGCACTGCAAAATTTAGACAAGTGCAAATTTCAAAGGGTGATTATGTTTTGGTTTGTGCATTGGTTCTGGAAGTGTAAATTAGGTAGTTTCTCATTAAAATGAAAATGGAATGAAATCCCACCCCCATCCCTTGTTTGTATGCTAGGCAAAATTGCATACAGAAATCTGCACACACTAGGGGCTTTTAAGAAAGTATACAATCTTAAACAGGTGTAGATGAGGAACTGAATTTAAGGCTGGGTTGGGCGGGAAGAAAAACAAAAATTGACAAATTCATCTGTCCCTAGGCTAAATCCCTCAAATGTTGGGTCAAACATTGATACTTGCCATCCTTCTTGGTTGTACCCCCTATTCAGGTAAGGGGTTTGTTTTTGCCTTGATCAGCAAGATTATTAGAGGCAGACAGATGCTAAAGATGTCTTTCACATCAGAGTTGTATAAAGCAGATGTTTCTTAGTTCCCCTGAGGCACAACAGATCAGTTTTGCGTCGTATAACGTAATGTCAACTATACTTCCAGCCCCTACCCCATCCTTCCTCAAATGTTGCTATGAAGAAGATGCTCTTTGGTAGTTGAGAGAGGCTATGCTTTGCGAGACATTAAGCAAACCTTTTGTGGGTGGGAATTCCTCATGGGAATTGAAGGGAGCAATCTAGAAAAGAGGGAGGAATGTTAGGCAGAGCCCATGTTTCAAGGGTGAAAATAGGCAACACCCATGTCCCCCCGCAAAGGATTGCAAGTCCAAGGCCCTCTTTCAACCACAGAGAAGTCTCAAACCCAAGACCAACAGCATGCATATTTCTCAGACATCTTCTCCCCTGTTAAAGGCAACCTTTTCTTTCACAGTGAGGTCCAAGGGGAAATTCTGCCAGGGTTTCGAGAGCCGGAGATGTCACGGCCCCTGAGGCCAATAGAAGAATCTTGTTTTGTGTGTGGCTGTTGACACCTGTCTCACCTTTCAACAGATTAAATAAAGACATTGTACTCTCATTGCAAATATCCCTCCGGTCCAAGATGCTTTGATGTCAGCATGATTCCTTCTCTCTGCCTTCCTTGTGAGTTTCCTCTTTTTCTTTCCTTTACATCCAGTCAGACTTCCTGAAGGCGCATTCTGTGCTTGCAGGTTCGTTAAGTCAAAAAGCATGAGGCCTTGGCAGTGCACTGAGGAACAAGTGCCCCAAGAGGTTCTGGCATGCCAGCAGGCCTTGGTCTAAATCTGTGCCCTTGTTTAAGTGGATCAACTGATCTATCAGCGGGCACGATACACATTCACCCAGAATGAGAGAGGCTTGCCAAGGCATCTTTCGCATTCATTAAGTGTCTCTGTAACAGCCAGAATCGAAGCCAGCCATCTCCTGCTGACTCTTCCTCCTTCTTTCATTTGAGCTGTTCCAATGATCAAGAGCTGCCTTTGCTCTTCAGGCCTTTGCTCCAAGAGACAGACTTGGGCCACATTCACACAATACTTTTAAAGCCTTAGAATATCCACTTCGACAGTATTTGACTTCTCCCAGAGAATATGGGAGCCGTAGTTTTTAAAGGAGTTCCTTGAAGACCCCTGTTCACCTCACAAAGCTGCAATTCCAACAGCAATCCCTCTTCCCAGGGAACTCTGGGAATATTATATTTATGATAAAGTTAACTTATAACAAAGTTATAATTAACTTTGAACAGTTCATTTCAAACCAACAGACACCACCTGTTGTTAATTATTTGTTTAGTTATTATTCCATTTGTATCTCAGCGTTCATCCAGGGAACTCAAGGTGCCGAACATGGTTCTCTCCTTTCCCATTAATTACATCTTCACAACAACCCTGCAAAGTAGGTTAGGCTGAATGACCGAGGGTGGCTCAGGGTGAACTCCATGGCTGATCCTGGTCTCCAGGTTCCTAGTCAGACATTGTAACCACTATACAACACTGTTTCTGCACTCCACCCTGACACTGCAGGTGATCAGCTCTTCACCTGAAGAGGGAAAGAAGGGAAAGGGGAAGGGCCAATTGTGTGACTTCAGAGAAGTGCAATTTTTGAAGGATGGCTGTGCTGTTACAGTTTGCATATTGTTTCAGAAACTGATTTTAGTTGTAGCCACAAATGTCGTGGCCAGGCCTGGCTTGAGAAAGGTTTTATTGTAGAGCAAAAATCTATGATGGTGATGATTATCAGTACAACAACAACAACAATTTCTATACTGCTCTTCACCCGAGGATCACAGGGTGGTTTACAATAAAGAAACACAAAAATGCTTAACATACTAATAAACACACACACACACACACACACGTTTAACAGGCCATGGATTGTCAAATTTGCCAAGGGCCTGGGAGAAGAGGAATGTTTTTGCCTGGTGCCTAAAGGTATGTAATGCAGGTACCAGGCGAGCCTCCCTGGGGAGAGTGTTCCACAAACTGGGAGTCACCACAGAAAAGGCCTGGTCTCGTGTTGCCACCCTCTTACATACATGGGGCCCAGGAAGAGGCAGCTGCTCCCTCTTACGAAAGCAGAGGTGGAGTCACATGGCTTTCAAGGAAATCTTCCGAAGGCCACCTGACCATGGTGGGAAGATGCAAAAGTGGGCAGAGCAATGAATGCCCATTGGCCCTTTGTTCAGTTGGCTAATTTTGGCAGACATTCTTCTTTGCATTTTGCACCCAGACAAGGAGGAGGCATTATCAGGGTTCAATGACACACATCAGCTGGGCAAAAATCCATAGATTGAAAAACAGGAACAGTGATGGGTGCTTACCTTCCAAGTCCCGGACTGCAGAATCCGGGACCGGCAGCCGTGTGACACCGGAAGTTGCGTCGACGTAACTTCCAGTGTCGCTTTGCCCTTCTATAGGCACCAAAAATGGCCGCCGCCGGCTTCAAAAGTAGCTTCTACGCATGACCGGAAGTGCGTCGACGCAACTTCCGGTGTCGGCCCGCCCATCTACCGTGTTTCCCCTTTTTAAAGACACCGTCTTATAACTTTATTTCCTCAAAAAAAAAACACGGTGTCTTATTTTCAGGGGATGTCTTATTTTTTTAATTATGTTTTTATGGTACCTTAAGGCCTCCTTGGCCGGCCGGGCCAAGGGCTCGGGGTGCTGCTGGGTGCTCTGCATGGTGCTGCTGGGCGCTCTGCGCGGCGCTGCAGCAGCAGCAGGTTCCAGGCACCGAGGTGACAGGTCGCTGGCTCTTTGCTCTGCCCAGCGCTGCCGGGCGCTCGGCGCTGCGGAGCGCTCCGCCCTGCAGCTGCCGATTCCAGCGGCGGGGCGTCAGGTCTCCTCGGCCGGGCCAGGAAGAGGCCAGGCCGCTGGCTCGGCGCTCCGCCCGCTGCAGGGCGCTCCGAGCACTCGGCGCTGCGGAGCGCTCTGCTCTGCAGCCGCCGATTCCAGCGGCGGGGCGGCAGACCTCCTCGGCTGGGGCAGGAAGAGGCCAGGCTGTTGGCTCGGCGCTCTGCCTGCTGCAGGGCGCTCCGAGCGCTCGGCGCTGCGGAGCGCTCCGCCCTGCAGCCGCCGATTCCAGCGGCGGGGCGGCAGGTCTCCTCAGCCTGGCCAGGAAGAGGCCAGGCCGCTGGCTTGGCACTCCGCCAGCTGCAGGGCGCTCCGAGCGCTCGGCGCTGCGGAGCGCTCTGCTCTGCAGCCGCCGATTCCGGCGGCGGGGCGGAAGTCCTCCTCGGCTGGGGCAGGAAGAGGCTAGGCTGTTGGCTCGGCGCTCCGCCCGCTGCAGGGCTCTCCGAGCACTCGGCGCTGCGGAGCACTCCGCCCTGCAGCCGCCGATTCCGGCGGCGGGGCTGCAGGCCTCCTCAGCTGGGCAAAAAAAGAGAAAGAGGCTAGGTCGCTGGCTCGGTGCTCCGCTCTGCAGCCGCGGCAGGCCGATCCTATGCGGAGCGAACCTTTATCTGCCCGCGCTTCAGCATGCGGGACCTGGGAGACGCTGCAGCAGGGAGAAGAGGCAAAGGGGGAGGAGGAGGAGGCGGTGGAGGGGGAGGTGGCTCTGGCTTCGCCTCCTTTCCTCCCTTGCAAGGCTCCTCGGCAGCCCCAGCGGAAGGCAGAACCTCGGGCCTGGGAGCCGCCAGCCGGCACTCACTGAAGGGAAAGGACCCAGCATGCCGGCGATGTGGCTCGCGGGTCTGTTAGCTGCCCCCATCGCTTGGATTCACACCGCCTCTGCCATTTTCCTGGGGTGCCGCACATGCCCAGCAGCAGCACGGGGGGGCTTCCCTCCGCCTTTGCGTCCTCCCTTCACAGCCCCCTGACAAACCCACCGCCTCCGCCGCTACCACCATGCTGCGGACCCGGCTCGGAGGTTTCGGTGGTGGTTTCAGAAGTGGGAGCGGGGGGAGGACCCGCTTCGGCAGAGATAAAAACTCTCTCGCGCTCTGCGAATGCGGCAGGCGCGCAAAAACTAAACTAACTAAAACAACAACAGGGGGACGAAGAGCGTGCGGGGTGGCAGCAGTAGCGGAGATGGCGATAGCGAGGCTGGCCACCCTCAGGAGCTCTATCCAGGGCCGTCTTAGGTATGGCTTATTTTCGGGGTGTGGCTTATATTTCTCAAATGCTTGAAAATCCTGCTACATCTTATATTATGACTACGTCTTAAAAAGGGGGAAACATGGTATGGGCACCAAAAATGGCCGCCGCCGACACCGGAAGTCGCGTCTACGCACTTCCGGTCATGTATAGATGCGACATTTGAAGCCGGCGGCGGCCATTTTTTGTGCCCATAGAAGGGCAAATCAGAAAGGGAAAAAAATGGCCGCCAGCAGGAGAAAATAACGGAGAAAAACGGGAGACGAAGTGATACGGGGGACCACTGGGAAAAGGTAAGTAAAAACGGAGGGTTCCCGGGGAAAACGGGGTACTTGGCAGCTATGGATGGGTGTAGCTTTAGAAGAGGGTGTGTGGCCTGAGGAGAGTTTTAGGGGTCAGCTAGCGATGTCTGGAAGGCTCAGGGGTGCCAACTTGAATAAAATATTGGGGGGGGCCAGGTAACCCCCACCCCACATAATTGATCACATGATGTGGCACATGCACACCATTTGAATAGCAATGCCTGTCAACTTTGGGGGCCCCTGACACCCTCAAATATGTTATGGGGGGGGCTGAAGGGACCTTGGCCCCTAGGAGTTGACTCCTATGGGAGACTTGCATTTGTCACCCAGGCCTGCAGTTCCTCACCACGGGTCTAAAGGTATAACGAGTCTTCTTTTGGGGAAGTGTTGTTGTTGTTGTTGTTGTTGTTGTTGCTGCTGTTGTTTATCTTTGCTAGTGACTTTATACAAAAGTAAAGTCTCAAAGTAACTTTACAATAGTCTCTTGTGCCATTACCAAAGGAAAGGGAGTCAGGCTCCATAGTAAGAGGTTTTATTTTAGTCTTTTTGGCTTGAGAAAAGAGGAGGGGGATTTGGCAGGGAAAGGAGGGGTGCAGAGGTGGGGTCAGTTCAGGGGAGAAGCTGTGCCCACCTTGAATGTCACCCACTCTCAGTAAAGCAGGGGCACCCACAAGTTGCAGCCCCCTGTTCCCTCACTTCGGTTACTCATGTGTAGTGAATGTGACAGGGCTGAGAGGCCCAGTTTTTCATTCTGTGTCTAAGCATGCCATAGTTTCTTCCTTTATTCTGGAGCAATTCAGCGATTTCACAGCCTGTGGGTGCTTTCCTGACAACTCATCCTTCCACATCAAATCCTACTGAGTGACGGGAGCCAGAGGCTATTCATAACGGCAGCGTATCAGCATGTAGTAATCATAATTACATGAAATAATAACTATCTAAAGGGCACTCCGATGAGTGACAAGCTCTTGAATGCACCTTGACACCTGCCAAAGATGTACTAAACACACACAAGGAATTATCCCCCGCCGTCCTGTCACTTGGTCAGCGGAGGCAGCCAGCCAGAGTTAATCAAATTAACCTGACAAAGTCAGGCGGGATAAGTTGTAGTCTTCACCTTGCTGTCAAAGGCATGTTGCGGAGGCGAGAGGTTTGTGAAGACCTCCAGGCCATGCAGCCAAATGCAGAGATGGTGAGCTGGAGCTGTGTAGATGAATGAGGGAGAAAGTCCAGATCGGTGGGCATCTCAGTGTGAACTTATGTCATGCCCAAACAGTAGACAACCGGAAACACAACTATCCTTTGAAATTCACATTTGACCAGACTTTGCAATGCAATTCTTCACCCACCCACCCCACCAAAAAAACCTTTGGACAAAATTTGTAACGAAAGAGCTGTTCTTATTGTAATTATTGGTATGGTGTTAATATATAGTTAATATAATAGTTTTAAGTCTATCAATTTTTTTAATGATGGTTTTTTTCTATGTTTTTAGCTGTTCTTATTTTTATCTGTAAGCCGCTCTGAGTCCTGTCAGAGAAAATTGTCGGGCATAAATATAATAATGTTAATAATTTGGGGGGGGGGAATGTGCATCAAGTTGCATATATTTGCAAAAATAACCAAAAAAAGGACAAACCCCTTTTACAATGGGTGCACTTCTAGGGATGTCGGAAACACAGCTACTGAAACAGTCGTTCTTCAAAATTCACGCTTCTCTGAATTTTGCCATGCGGTTTTCCAGCCAATTAACATGTGAAAAAATGCATATGCCAAGGTAAAGTGTGCACATAAAGTAGTAAAGTGGTGAAAATAATACACAAATGTGTGTTATATTAACGAAAGCTGTTTTGCAAAAAAATAAAATAAAATGTGTGCATGGGCCAACTTTGCATACAAAGACATGTATATTAGCAAAAATTAAGTTACTGATGACAAATTTTCACGAGGACTTCAAAATTCCAACCAATGTAGAAATCTGGAGAACTGAAAGTCCAGAAAAGTGAGAAATCAAAGTGGGCAGATTTGCCCTTCCCTGCTATGGTCTTCTAGGGTTGCTAGACCTCCAGGTTGCAGGAGAGAGCTTGAATCTCCAAGAGGGCAAGAATACCTTCCATAATAATAATAATATTCAAGCTTCAGACCAGCAGGAGCTGGCTGCAAATGATAGCATGGACACTATGGAGGGTTCTGCCATCTTAATGTATTTTAAATCTTTGTTGGAAGCCATCCAGTGTGGCTGGGGAAACCCAGCCAGATGGGCGGGGTACAAATAAATTATTATTATTATTATTATTATTATTATTATTATTATTATTATTACCACCACCACCACTACCACCACCATCTCCCAATTAACCTCCATCTCCAGGCCCCACCCTGTGACATCACTGTGAGTTGCTCTGTGACATCACCAGGTAGCAGGGTCTGTGGTGCTCCTGACTGTTGGCTACCAACTTGGATGGCTGTAAAAGAGGATTAGACGAATTTGTGGAGCAGAAGGCTATCTATGGGCTACTAACCACAATAGCTGTGCTCTGCTACCATAGTTAAGTTGCAGGTGTGAGGGTATTGGTGGTGAGCCTTTTGGCTCAAGTAGCGGTTAGGCAACGGAATATTGTTGGAGGCAAGGAGGGGAGGTAATTACCATCACCTGCCCCTCCCATTTGAAGGGTATTCCATTAGGATTCAGGGGGGCGTGGCCCTGTCCAAAGCCTGGTGGGTGGCTAGGGACCATACCTGCCAAGTTGCTGTCCGAGAAATAAGGGACCGGGCCGGAAGTAGCAGACTGGAAGTAGTGCTGCCGCCATTTTGGAACTGGGCGGAGCATGCTCAGAAGTGACTTTTGATGCTGCTTTGACCAGTTCCAAAATGGCCGCCGCGCCAGAAGTCTCACTGCAGCCATTTTGGAACTGGGCAGAGCAGCATCAAAAGTCACTTCTGAGCATGCTCCGCCCTGTTTCAAAATGGCCGCCGCGCCAGAATAAACCGGGGAAAAACAAAAAAATCCGTTTTTTTCAGCTAGGAACAGCTGGAAAAACGTGGATTTCCCGGGGAATACGGGAGACTTGGCAGCTATGCTAGGGACTATGGCACAACCCCTATCGGTAACCCCAGGGGAACTCTGAGTCAATGTGCATTGGCAGGACTCCCCCTACTGATGGTTAACCCTTGCCGGCCTCCCTGCAGACGGGCAGGAGTCAGATATAGTCGGTTAGGGCCAATACCTAAGTCCATACCACTCACAATTTGTAACCAATAAAGTTGTGGCCCATTAACCTAAAATACTGGTGTCTAGTGTATTTATTTCAACTACGGGAGGGATTGGGATCTTGCCACACAATACCAGTTGCTTAAAACCACAGAAGGCTCCAATCCTGCTTGCAGGTTTCCCACAGGCATTTGGGTGGCCACTGTGAGAACAGGATGCTAGACTAGATGGGCCAACAGGGCTTACTTTATGTTCTCAACTTTGCAGTGAAATAGCTGGCTCAAAGAGCCAGCAGGAGGCTTGGCTTGAGCTGTGCATAAACAAAGTACCAGATCACTCTTGTCCCCTTCAGCCAGGGTATGGGTTTTTTTTGTGTGTGTGTTTGGAATCTCGAGTCGCTGCCTGTTGCCACTCAGACTGCCACATTATCAGCTTTCAGCACAAGTATTTGGAGCTGCAAGGCTTCCTGGCTGAGCCCTCTCTGCCGACAAAGCCCTGAGCCTGTCTGCCTTTTGTGAGCTCCAGCTAGTGTTGGCTGGAACAAGATCTCAATTACCCCAGCCCTCTCTCCCTCTCTCTCTCTCTTTTGCACTGACGTCTAGGATTTATTGCGGCGCCATGCAGGTTTCCCGGAACACGAGAATACTTGGATAAAGGTGCCATCTACTGGGCAGAGATTCTAAGAAATGGGAAATGGTTGGTGAAAGGGGAGGGGAAGGAGAGCTATCTCTGGAAAGGAGAGGGAGAGAGTGCTCTTAATAACACACTAGGTGGAGGAAAGCTGAGCAGAGGCCACCCCGGCAATTGCATTGCGACAATGCGGATCACAGTTATTTTGATTTGTAAATGTCTACTTGCTCGGGGGAAGCAGCCTTTACATAGTACTTAGCTGTCAACTGGTTCTGATGCACGGGTTGTTGCGCATCAATTGGGGTCTGTATTTTTCACAGTTTGTGTACAGGGAAAGCATGCAATCTTACTCCCATTGGTTTTTCATTGTGGCCAAGCACTGGCTGCACCTCCCCTCTGGTGAAACTGGAGCATTCCCCCCTCGGGTACTCATAACAAGAGCATCTAAGGCTGATTCGTGTGTGCGTGGCTGTGTTTTATTTCTTCAAATATTTATAAGCCACACTTCCATATAAAGCAATCACAAGGCAGTATGCAGACCAAAAACACAGTCTTGCAATAAAAATGTCAAATACATCAGTAAAGGTGTGCGAGCAGAGAATCTGAGGTTTGAAAGGCCTGTCTGAATAAAGCAGTTCTCAGAAGGCACCTACAAATGAGCAAGGAGTTCCACAGGGCAGAGCCTGCCATGCTAAAGACTTGCTCTCTGGTACGTTTCCGAGCACAATTCAAAGTGTTGGCCTTGACCTTTAAAACCCCAAATGGCCTCAGGCCTGTATACCTGAAGGAGCGTCTCCACTCCCATCATTCAGCCCGGACACTGAGGTCCAGCGCTGAGGGCCTTCTGGTGGTTCCCTCATTGCGAGAAGTGAGGTTACAGGAAACCAGACAGAGGGCCTTCTCGGTAGTGGCACCCGCCCTGTGGAACGCCCTTCCAGCAGATGTCAAGGAAATAAGCAGCTATCCTATTTTTTAAAGACATCTGAAGGCAGCCCTGTTTAGGGAATTTTTTTTAATATTTAATGTTGTATTGTTTTAATATTCGATTGGAAGCCGCCCAGAGTGGCTGGGGAGACTCAGCCAGATGGGCGGGGTACTACTACTACTACTAATTGTTATTGAGGCCAGTTGAAGGACATGTGGGACCACCAATAGGGCCTCATCAGAAGACTTCAGTGATCAAGGTTGTTGTTGATATCTGTCTGTCTCGAGAGATAATGGAGTGTACCTCTGGGGATGAAGTCAAACCAGGGCCGGATTTAGGTTTGATGAGGCCCTAAGCTACTGAAGGTAATGGGGCCCTTTATATGTCCAGCTGTCCTTTGTCCACAACAAATTGTCACTGTTTTTGTGTTGAATATATGCTACATGGTAATTTATGGACCTAATAGGTATCTAAAGCCATTTGCACATATCAAAAGGCTAGCAGGCGGGGCCCATTATTTACATCATAGGAGCCTACACTACACAAAGAACTGTTGCTGTATGTAGGTTTTATTTTATTTTATATTTTGGAAATGTACATCCAGTTTTTTCTTTAATTTTTTTGGGGGCCCCCAAGAGAGTGGGGCCCTGAGCTATAGCTTGTTTAGCTTATACGTGAATCCAGCACAGAGTCAAACCACCCCAGGGTGCCAGCCTAGGCACAGCGTATGGAGGTCCTGGGCTGCCCAGATGACAAGACCTGCCTCTCAGCCTTGCTTACGTGGTCCAAAGGAAAGCAGAGCAATATGCCTGGCACCAGCTTGGCTGCAGGAATTGCCGGAAGGAGGCAATCCAACCACCTTAGTCTAGATTTGTGTAGGGTTTACTCCTTAGCCTAACCCAAATATATCCTGCAAGGTAGCAGAGGTTTAGGCTCAGAGTTTTCTTTCTCCTAGATAGACTACCTTCCCAGGTTGACCAGCCCCATCTGCCCCCCACTTCCCTCTGCAGCACATGCAGAAACCGCTTTCTTGACTGTTGCACCCACTATTGTTCTTAACCACTCAGTCTGCCAGAGCCTGTCTTTTGCATGCAGGGGAGGTCTGTAGCTCACCAAGAGTTTGAGACCCACCGGCTCCCCTCACCTGGTTTAGCCAATCAGTTGTAGCCATTTCCTGGGGTGTGGCCACTGTCACATGCTGGCAGCTTCTAGGAGCCACAGGTGAGAGCTGAGTACAGGGCAGGGACCAAAGGTGGAAAAACTACCCCAGAAGGAGCATGATGTGTCCCCCACCAGGTACTAACCCTATGCATAGACCCCATATCAAGCTGGTGCATAAGGAATCAGGTGGTTCTCGAGGCACTTTGGTCCCAAGTTGTTTAGGACTTTGTAAATGAAGACAATCACCTTTAACCTGGGCCAGCCACCTGTGCAGCTCTCTTGCCAGCCCAGCGACACTTTGCCAGGACCCTCAAAACTGTGAGCAGCCTGGCTGCCACCTTCTGTGCTAGCTGCATCTTCTGGCAGTTCTTGACAAGAAAGGGAAGTAGGGTTGCCAGATTCAATAGAGGACAGGACTTCTGTGCCTTTAATTGCCCTGCTCTCTTTTGAGTCTGGAAACCTTAAAAAGAAACCAGCAGACCCTTTGCTTTGGAAATTAAACAAAGGCTCTGCTGGTTTCTCTTTAAGGTTTCCAGACTCAAAAGAGAGCAGGGCAATTAAAGGCACAGAAGTCCTGCCCTCTACTGAGTCTGGCAACCCTAAAGCGAAGGTGGTATGCCCCACATTAACATTCATATTATGTCACTGCCAAAGATGTGTCCAGATAATTTTCCTCTTCTGAATGCATAAATGCCCCCTGGTTTCTTTGAGTTCAAGGTTGTAAGCAGACATCATTTTCCGTTCCACTTTGCTTTCATCATACGCAGCTCTGTTTCTATTCCCCTGCAACTCAGCTTTCACCCAAAACTACATTATTCGTCTCACTGCCTGCTGTGGCAAAATTATGTATATTACTGTTGGAAGTTTCTGTGCATCTCAGCTTGCAGAAGCAGTTTTTGCATGGGTTAAAGCAGATAGAGTAGAGGGACTTCCAACTTCCCAGAATATCCCTGTACAGTAGTACTTTGGTTCCCAAACAATCCATTCCTGAAGTCTGTTCCAAAACCAAAGCGTTCCAAAACCAAAGTGTGCTTTCCCATTGCAAATAATGCAAAACGGATGAATCCATTCCAGACATTTAAAAACAATCCCTAAAACAGCAATTTAACATGAATTTTACTATCTAACGACACCATTGATCCATAAAAGGAAAGCAATAATCAATGTACTGTACTATAAAATAAATAAGACAGTATTGTAGGTGATAAAAATTAAAATTATTATTTTTTCCCTTACCTGCACTGATGATAGTCATTGTTTGGAGGGGGGGGGGCTTTTATCCATTTCTGCAGTCACACAATCAATCATTCAATAGCTGAACTGGGTTCCATACAGTCACAAAAACAAATTAACTGAAAAAGTCTAAAAAATAACAACGCAAAATAAATAGCAAAAACAAAAGCGCCAAACTTAATCTGTTCTGGAAGTCCATTTGACTTCCGAAATGTTCAAAAAGCAAGGCACAGCTTCTGATTGGTGCAGGCACCCTGAAAACAATAGCTGACAGCCATATCGGTTGTTTGGCTTCTGAGAAACATTCGAAAACCGGAACACTTACTTCCAGGTTTTCAGTGTTTGAGAACCAAGATACCACTGTATCTTTAAACTCTCAAGCTGACCTCTCAATCTTGTTGTTGTTTAGAATGATGTGTCTCAGGTTGCATCCTGTTTACAACTTCCACCTTTCTCCCGGACCTCAATTCCACCCAATTCATTTCAATGCAAAGCAATTTGGGGGTGCAATCTACTACGTATTGTATGTGGACCGAAAGCAACAACAGTGAATACCGATTGCATTTGCTGGACTCATTCCCATTCTGGATACGGGATAAACAAGCAAAATTGGGCAAATTCCAGTCCCTGCTTCTGTTTTTCTTGGGATTCTCCAAACTCCCTATCTGTGACGCCATGAGGAGTCCAATTGGCAGCACAGTCCTAGTGACGTCTGGAATTTTATTTCATTTGACCTGTCTTGCTAGTCAGTGGACTCTAGGCCTCTTTCTGCTCCGTGGAGTGGCTGCTGATACTCTCTGGAGTGTCTTGGATCAGATTAATTAACGCCTTTCCCCAGACAGAGGTCACATTCTCTTCTCTGCGTGTAAACAGGAGCTGCTTAGAGAAACAAGCCCATGAGACTGGCTGTGTCAACAGGGAGCGAACAGTGAAAGCATTTCCACTACCTTCTAGGATCAGCCGGAGCCAAATTTCATCTTCCTTATTTTCTTAAGGGATTAGTGAGGGCCTAGTAAATTTGCCTCAGCTAAGATTGCAAACATTGGCTCTTTTCTTTTGCACCCCTGCTTTCTCCCCCACCCCCCAGCCTACTGGTGACTCCACACTTGGCTCAGTGACAGCATTTATCCAGTGTCTTTGCACTGGTCCCTCTATAACACTTGGGCTATTCCCCCATCCTGTCTCGAAACCAAACCAAATTCAGGAAACGTGGTTGAGCTGTGGGGGAAGTCTGCAAAGGAGCAAATCCTCTGTTCTGCTCAGGTTTCAGATTTGCTGTGGACGGCTGGCAGAGGGAATCTTTTTGTTAAAGATCAGCACCAGAAGGCCCATAAAAGGAGCCATTTCAATTTTGGGGTGTGCTTTCTGACTCTCCCGCCACCCAAGTATGCGCAGCATTTGTGAGTATTTGTGCTTCTGTGATTCTTAATGGGTTGTAGAACCTATACTAAAAGGTGTCAGTGTGGAGGGGTCCTGTTCAGGGTTCCTGCCAGCCAGCCAACCAGCCATGCCCTTCTTTAATGATGTTCCATTCCATTCTCTCCTGTCTACCGTTTCCCATCCCTTCCCCAACAGAGGGACAGGAGGGAAGTTGTCATAGACTGGCTGAATGCCAAGGAGCGGCAGGAGGCACCAGCTGGGGAACCCTCAAGGGACACCCCAGCGGAAGAGAACTCAGAGCCAGGGGACTCTGAGTGACGATGAGTGGTTAGAGGGAGAAGAGAGAGCAGACTGGGAGGAGGAGGTATTGGAAGCTGAAGAGGCAACAGGGTTTAGTGGGCAGGAAGAGGCTGTGGCAGACAGCAGTCCAGACTCAGGAGCAGGAGAGGAGGTGGACCAGGAGACAGAGATGTGACCAGCTCCCCTCCCTACAGAGGAATGATGTGGGTGGAGCAAAGAGAGACAAGATGAAAGAGCCTCAGGTTGCTGGGGAAGAAACCAGGGGAGGAGCCTTAGAGAGACCGCTCTCTAAGCTGGGGACCTTCAGTCCTCACAACTGCCTCATTAGAGGAAGATCTACTGGGAAGAGTTGCTATGATCACTAGGCCTGAGCTATTTTGGTTTCTTCAAATAAAAAGTTAAATTCACAGACGCTGGGTGTTTTATTGCCAACCTGCTTCAGACTCCAGCTCCTGATCGAAGTGGAGGAAGCAGTAAGCACTCCAGACCACACTCCCCCAAAGCATCATTGGTGGCTAGTGCCCATTGGGACTGGCAGGGTGGAAGGCAGGAAGACCAACAGTAGCTGGAGCCAGTGGCAATGACTGGCCCCAACAACATCAAACATACCATCTCAGGACTATTTAATTGCTCATCTTCTGACATTTTGTATGCCATCAAATGCCAACAGTGCCCTTCAGCTCTCTATATTGGACAAACAGGCCAAACCTGTGACGCACTTGTTTCTTCCCAGCTCAAAACCTATAGCTCCAATTCTTTCGTTCCGTTTGTGTTTTGCTAAGATCTGGGTACTGAGTTTGATATTCTTCTCCCCCCCCCCCCCCCGGCAACACTTGCACATCTTCTCTTGAGCTGCGGCCGTCAGAAGTCAACGAGGCTGGAAAGCAGCTGGGATGAGACAGTCGGCAGATTCCCCCCTCGCGGTTTCAACCCTGGCTACTGCTCTTCAACTCTGCTCTGAGGCCACCACTGTGCTTATTAATAGTGATCGTTAGCATTTCCCAAGACTGCACTCAAAGAACCTTGGAAAAAGCAAAGGTGGCCATTTGCTGTTCCGTTTGCTCAGTTTGAGGAAACCAGTTCAGCAATTATCACCGCCTGGCTCTGAGCTTATCTTTCCCCCAAAGCTATGCCATTACCAGTGTGTGTGCCTGAGTCATTCATGCTGATTATTCTGTTGTAATTATTTGGAGGCTGAGAGAGAGAGAGAGAGAGATGAATTAGCATGACTTCCTGCCTATACAGGCCTAAGAAGAGAGACCTGGAAGGGGATGCTGATTATTCCTTGTAATGAGGAAACATTTGTGGCACACCTAGTGCTATTTTATTGACTTAAATAATTCTTAACCCTGCTCTTCAGCCAGCAGAGGCTCCAAGGGCAGGTCATAGATCAAGGAAAACAAGACAGTCCCTGCACTCAGGCTTCCAATCTAAAAAGGGATGGCATGAAAGGAAACGGGACTGAGAGGGAGGAGGAAATAAGAAAACTCAAGTATCAGCTCTTTAGCTGCAAGTCCTTCTAAAGACCAGCGACAATGGAAACTGTTCAGGGAGAAGAGTAGCTAAACATTGCTGGTTTTCCTGTCTCATCAGAATTCCTTCCCCGATCCAGCTAGCTCATCTTACGTTCTTACCCTGTTTACTGAACATCCATCCTGATTTGCTGGCACAAAGTGTACATGCCTGGTTTATATTGGACATTCCTTCTAAATTGTTAGTGAGTGGGGTATACGGCAATAAGCATTCACCTCGATTTGTTTGTGGGGTGTTTATGTGGCTTCCTGTTAAGCATCCACCCACCCTTCACTATTTGGTGCATTTCCCCATCACTTTCCTAACTGCAAAAAGACTTTTTTTTTAAAAAAAGGGTTTTTTTGTGCCAGATTGACAAAGAGCTTTACTCCACTTTAATTGTGCAAACCTAAATTTCTCGGCCTATAGAGCGAGATGAGCGCCGCAACCCCAGAGTCAGACACGACTGGACCTGATGGTCAGGGGCGCCTTTATTTAAATTTCCAGAATGCCCTTCATTCTCTCCCAACGCTGACAGTCTGGCCATGACCCAGGTTTCTCATTATGTTCTCATTATAAGAACGCTGGAAGATCACAGACTTCTTCCTATCCCATCTACTTTGATTCTCAGGAACCTTGGAACTGTATCCTTGGATGTGCATTCCCACAGCTCCTATCATGTGAGCTCCCTGCTGCATTCCACTTGATCGGCTATTTCCTGTTTCTCTGTCTCCATTTCCTTTCAACGCACCACCAATGTTCCCATTCGTGACTGTCCTCCAGCCCTCTGGGGGAATTCCGATTGACTTTATGGTCGCCTAAAGATCTCGGCAATGGGTTTGGTAATCATTTTGCATGTACACGGCAGAACATTAACGTAACTGGTAATTAATTTGTTTTAATTGTTTTTATATAATCCCCGCGAGCGAGCTCATGTTTTGTTTTGCATCTGTTATGTTTCTGATTCAAATTTTAATGCCTTAATGGGAAGGGTGCCAAGCTGCCTTTGCACTCAACGCTATGAGCGATCTCTTGGCTCCCTTCCAGCGCTTTATTGTCGAACTAACTATTCAGCACTGTAATTTAACTAGCAAAAAATGTGGCAAATCACTGTTATTAATAACAATAAATCTATTTCTGCAGGTTGACAGCATTAAAATAACAAATTACCCAGCAAGGGAAGCTGGTAATTTTGGGGTGCTTGTGAACTCTGCGATCATCGCCAAAGTATAATATCCATTATTAAGAGGCCTTTGGAAACCCACGTAGGAGTCGTCTGTACATGACAATACATCAGAGGAATAACTACAGGCAAAGATGCAAAGGCCTTGGCCTGAACCCATTGCTGTCGTTCATCCCTTTGGTTTAAATATTAAAAGCAGCAGGAGAGAATGACAGTGATGTATTAAAGATGCTTCTGACTTCTCCCAGCAGTTAACTCTCAGCAATTCAGACATGTTCTGCACATGGTGGCTAGTATTTGCAGAGGCTTATATTTTTTAATTCTTTCTCACCAGCTTTCCAGAAGCTGATGCTCAGCAGGGAAGCCTGGAGTCCCCACATCTGAGCATTGGGTAGGGATGCGGGAGGCTGGCTAGATTTTGCATGCTAATGATAAAGGTAAAGGGTAAAGGGGCCCCTGACCATCAGGTCCAGTCATGTCCGACTCTGGGGTTGCGGCGCTCATCTCGCTCTATAGGCTGAGGGAACCGGCGTTTGTCCGCAGACAGCTTCCGGGTCATGTGGCCAGCATGACAAAGCTGCTTCTGGCGATCCAGAGCTGCACACGGAAACGCCGTTTACCTTCCCGCCGGAGCAGTTCCTATTTATCTACTTGCACTTTGATGTGCTTTCGAACTGCTAGGTGGGCAGGAGCTGGGACCGAGCAACGGGAGCTCACCCTGTTGCAGGGATTTGAACCGCCGACCTTCTGATCAGCAAGCCCTAGACTCTGTGGTTTAACCCACAGAGCCACCTGGGTCCCTATGCTAATGATAGGACAGCTGAATAGACAGACTTGGTTATAGAAAGCTGAGTAAGACTCAAGATTGATTTTTTTGGGGGGGGGGGAAGTAATATGCAGAAGGTCACAGGTTCAAGTCCCGGGATCTCCAGAGCTGGCAGAAAGACTCTTTAACAGCATGGAAGCAGCAATAAACTATAGCACAAATAAAGTTACAATGCCAAAAATATTGCTGGCAGATCACAAGATACCTTTAAAGGGAAACGTGGTCACAGCATGATCTTTAAAGGGGAAGATCATCCCTCTTTTAACAAATATTAAAATGAAACATTAAAATAATATAAAATAGGCTGTAAAAAGGTAAAGGACCCCTGGACAGTTAAGTCCAGCCAAAGGCAACTATGGGGTTGCGGCACTCATCTCGCTTTCAGGCCAAGGGAGCCAGCGTTTGTCCACAGGCAACTTTCCAGGTCATGTGGCCAGCAGGACTAAACCGCTTCTGGCACAATGGGACTCTGTGACAGAAACCGAAGCACATGGAAATGCCATTTACCTTCCCGCCACAGCGGTACCTATTTATCTACTTGCACTGGTGTGCTTTTGAACTGCTAGGTTGGCAGAGCAACGGGAGCTCACCCCGTCGCGGGGATTTGAACCACCGACCTTCCGATCGGCAAGCCCAAGAGGCTCAGTGGTTTAGACCACAGCGCCATCCGCGTCCCTAAAATGGGTTGTACAAGCAAAGGGAAACCATGGGAAACTACTTTAGAATGAGCCAGATCACTGACACTTCTGTCCCTGCATTGCTTTTCACCAGGCAACTCCAACACCCATTATCCCGGACTATTGGCCACATTAATGGGGGCTGATAGGAACTGAAGCCCCACATCGTTTAGAGGCCTACAAGTTAGCTGTCTGTGGTCTCTTCACCCAGCCTTGCCTGGAGATGGCAGGGATCAAACCCGGGACCTTCTGCATGTAAGTTCATGTGCTCCACCCCTGCGCTACTTTAGCTGGTTAGGAAGTATAAGAAACACAACCTATTTTAAGAAGCACGAGAATCTTTCCTCTTGGCTGCGAGTCAAGCAAAGGAGGGGGTGATTGTTGTTGTTGTTGCTGCTGCTCAGTGAGAGAGCTTCTGCCTCTTGGTACCACAGACAGCACAGCGACATGTCATCAACCAAGCTGTTCCGAAGGGCCAGGTCAACTTGTATTGCACTAACACCCTAGGGGCTACAAGCATGCTTCGCCAGTGCAGCAGCTGCGGATTGATACTATTTCTGAACAATGCCACTGCTAGTTTGCCTTGTTGTAACATCTCTATCAAGGGACAGGCAAGCAGAGAGCTACAAGGAGTCACAACTCCCATACATGTGTTTCAAGGATGGAGCCAGGGACTAAAACACAGAAGTGACTGGGAGAGCCATTTCTGGATCTCCTGATTATTCAACACTCTCCTACCCACACCCCTAGGATGCCTTCAAAATACTGAGGCCCCTGGTGGCATTTGTCCATTGGTGTTGCAATGTCTGTGTGTCTCTCCGGCTTTTCTCCCTTGCGGATGGTTGTCAACAACGCAGGACCGTGTGTCAAGATTCCCGAAACCACAAACAGTCCATTCTCCAAGCATTATGTTAAAACAAGGGTGGTGGGGTCAGTTTTGAGCAAAATAACAGTGTTGATGAGTGGGAGATTAATTCTTTCTCCTCCGCCATTTGCCTTTTATTATTATTATTTATACCCCGCCCATCTGGCTGGGTTTCCCCAGCCATTCTGGGTGGCTTCCAACAAAATATTAAAATACAGAAATCCATCAAACATTAAAAGCTTCCCTAAACAGGGCTGCCTTCAGATGCCTTCTAAAGGTCTGGTAATTGTTATTCTCTTTGACCTCTGGTGGGAGGGCATTCCACAGGGTGGGTGCCACTACTGAGAAGGCCCTCTGCCTGGTTCCCTGTAACTTGGCTTCTCGCAGTGAGGGAACCGCCAGAAGACCCTCGGCGCTGGACTTCAGTGTCCGGGCAGAACGATGGGGGTGGAGACGCTCCTTCAGGTATACTGGACCAAGGCCGTTTTAAATCTCAAATGCTCCCCTCCCCACAAACATCTATGAGCTTAAGGGCACTTGTAGTGGCAGCATCAGAGCTGGACTGCACAGAACTGAGCCATACTTGCTCCAGCGCCATACCTGGCACAACAACAACAACAACAACAACAACAACAACAACAACAACAATTTATTTTTACCTGCCCATCTGGCTGGGTTTCCCCAGCCACTCTGGGCGGCTTCCAACAAAATATTAAAATACAGTAGTCTATTAAACATTAAGAACTTTCCTAAACAGGGCTGCCTTCAGATGTCTTCTAAAAGTCTGGTAATTGTTTTTCTCTTTGACATCTGGTGGGAGGGCGTTCCACAGGGAGGATGCCACTACCGAGAAGGCCCTCTGCCTGGTTCCCTGTAACTTGGCTTCTCGCAGTGAGGGAACCGCCAGACTGTGCAGGAGGAGCCCCAGATCCCAATCTCTCATTCATTCATTCATTCATTCATTCATGTAAATTAATATATTGCCCTTCATTTGGGGATCACAGGGTGATTTACAGTATGACAATACAAAAATATAGAACATCATAACTAGCAGAACTGTGAACTGCCCTGAGATCTACAGATAAAGGGCAGAATACTACTACTACTACTACTACTACTACTAGTATATGTGCTACTTTTTTCCTGCAGTAGCTGAGGTCCATAAGTTCTTATACACTACAAATACAAATGTAGTTTTTTTCAAAGTTCCCAATTGCAATAAGTTCTTTAGAGTGGCAAGCTTTCATGCCATCAGTCTTGACTGCCGTGGGGAAGCCGGAACAACATTATTTAGATGCGCCATATGTTTGATAAATGAAGGGTTTTCTCTTTTCTTAAAAACTGCATGTCGATACAAAGTGAGGCGTAATGGATGTAGCAGTCAAAACTCGTGAAGGCAACACATACTGGAAATACCGTAATCTGATTTGTCCATCCCTGGACAAAGCCCCCGAGCAGAGAGAAAAGAAATGATCCCACTTGACATGAGGCAGGCTTCTATCTCCCCAGTGTAATTTTAAGTGGGTTTTAAAACCTCCATCTTTTTATTATGGACCATAGTGGTTAATTATGTCCCAAATGTGCACTGATAACAGTGGATTGATTCTGGCATCTATGCTTGTATTGTGCTATATTATGGTGGGCTACGGCTGGGCTCCCTGCTGTTAATAATAATAATAATAATAATAATAATAATAATAATAATAATATATTTATACCATGCCCATCTGGCTGGGCTTCCCCAGCCACTCTGGGCGGCTTACAACAAAATGCTAAAATACAGTAATCCATCAAACATTAAGAGCTTCCCTAAACAATGTGGAGAGATATTGTTCTCGAGGTGATTGCAATGCTTTATATGGGGGACCGGGTGGGAGGCAGATCCTTAACCCCCTGCAGGCCAACTCTAACCTGTTAATCACTGTGGGAATGTTCAGGGAGGCAGGAGAGGATATATTGTTTATTAATATCCTTCCTAACTTGCGCTAGCAAGTTCCTTTACTTAGCAGAGTTTCACATTCCCCCCACATTAAATGCACAGCAGGTAGCTGGTTGCAGGCTTGTGTAAGCCTCTCACTTTCAGGTTCCTGGTAAGTTCCCTTATATCCAAACATGCCACAATCTTGTGCAAAGTATATAAAAGTAGTTTGCTCACATTCAGTTCACAGATGGATCCCTGAAGGCAGACTTAGTTACAAAGTACCGTATATACATGTGAAGCTATCCCATATAGGGATAATCTCAGTGTCCTCTGTTGGCTGGAAGCTAACAGAGCATCTCTAGCTAAAAGCTGCTCCAATGACGGAGGAAGTCAAAAGGAGAGAGAGAGAGAGTGTGTGTGTTGATTGCCTTGTTCCTATTGTTACCTGGACAGGTAAGGTCACGTCCACCTCTAGTCACATACAAAGGAAGTATTTCCCATCCAGGAGGAAGCAGGAAGTTTTCGGCTGGCTGGACCAAACATTCCCCCGCATGTCCACTCTAGGAAAACAAGGAATGTTGTACTTGACTGCTACTTACATATCACATCCCACAATCACCTGACACCATAGTAACGGCAGCACCAGTGAAGTGGTTCATAGATGATTGGCATTGACCAGGAGCCCCACTTGCAAAGGAACTAGCAGAAGTTTGATTGCAGCTGTCCAACACTTGATGCCACATGAGTGTCAGGGACTGGCAGTGTGCAGCAGAAGGGGGGGCAGAGGTGCACCCAGGATTGAGGGACAGTGGTTTATGGGATTTGGTGCCACCCAGGAGTCAGGAGCCAGGCCGGGCGAGGGGAAATGGAAGGAGGTGAGCAGTCAGAGATGAAGGTGGGGGCACAGCATGGGTTGGAAGCAGAGGAAGAGGTTTTTCCAGCAAGTAGTGACTTCTGTGCAGGAGAAGCCTCGGGTTGTGTAAGTGCACTCCATTAGCCAAGACTACATAAGCCCAGGGTGGGGGTCACGGCCCTACTGTTGCTTCAACTGCTCCACTAGTTCAACACTCTGCAGTGCAGGAATCACAGTTAAAGGATCCCTGACAGATTGGCCACCAGTCCTTGGTTAAGGAGCCAACTAACGCTATCTTGCCTAGAATAATACTCAGAAAACTGTGGTCCCTGGTGGCACTTGTACACTGCATTTGGTGGCATTTGTTGCAGTGACAGTAATGCTTGCCTTGGCATCTGGTGCCCATTGGCAGTGGGAGATCAGAAGGCCGGGAGACCAAAGAGTGGCTGGAGCCAGAGCCCATCAGACGCGGAGCCAGCTAACTATAATTTTATCCTCCTCCTTTTTCCTGCTGAGTTTGACAAGGGGCAACACTGAGACTAAGGCGGAGGAAGCTGATAGGGCTGGATGAAAGTCTGAAGGCAGGCAGGTGTGGGGGGGGCATTAAGAATGCTGGACCATGCACCAAGATTGCTGACACTATCTCATTCCCTGAGCATTATATTTAGCAGCAGAACGCCTAGCTCTTTGACTGATGCACATTATGCTGATGCACCGGCAACTTCCATCTCTTTCTGGGTTTCAGCATGCAGGGTTAAGAGGCCAATGGATGGATGCTGCTGCTTAAAAAAAAGAGCCAGTGTCCTCCAGAGGCTTCATCAGAATCCCCTTCCGCTTTCAGCAGAATACATGTCTTCATAACGGAATAACTCAGCCTGGGGGAGTCCTGTGTGGCTAAAACTAATTTCTGCAGTGTGAACAATGGAAGCAGAAACATCAGAGGGAATTGTTATCAGAGGAAATATCAGAGGATGTTGCAGCAGCAGCACTGCAGGAAGCAGATAAAACCTGTCCTCCCCTGCCCGCCTCCAGCTTAACCCTCAGTAAATCTTAGTAAATTCTGGTGGGAATTGTAGGTAGTGAGAGTGCTGTTGCACCGAGATCCTGCTTTTGGCCTTTCTATAAGCACTGCTTTTGGCCACTGTGAGACTAACAAGATCTAATCTGGAATGCTGGATTGGATGAACCTTTGGGCTGTGGTAGGTTTCCCCCCCCCATAGCTGCCAAGTACCCCGTTTTCCCCGGGAAACTCCCGTATTTTCTTACCGTTTCCCGCAGGTGTCCCGAATGGCAAAATACCCCGTATTCCCCCGGATTACGGAGCTCCTGCCGGCAGCCATGTTCTTCTGATGCCGTGCCGGCACTGGAAGATGCTTCTACGCACTTCCGGACATGCGTAGAAGCAACTTCCGATGCCACTGTGCCCATTTCCAAAATGTCCAAAGCGCCAGAAGTCGCTTCTACGCACTTCCGGACATGCGTAGAAGAGACTTCCGGTGCCGTGGCACTGCTGATCCCGGATTTTTCAATCTGGAACTTGGCACCTATGGTCCCCCCCCCCCCATGTTCCAATGCCCACAGTGACTGACATCTCATTTAATATGATAGACTAATCAATTTTACTGGATTTTTCTTCATCTCTTTAATGCAGCAGATCTGACTTTGTCATCAGCAGGAAATACTGGCTTCTTTTATTCCAAATTCCACAACTGGGGCTGCTGTGATCCTGCACAAGGCCAGGCAGTTTTTAGGAAACATCTTCCTTATTGTGTAGCTTGGATCCTGGTGCAAATCCTAGATGCATCGTACAGCAAATGTACACTCAAGATGGAAACCAACCATGGCAATTCAATTAGGCAGGGCGTTTTGCATCCCGATAAATATGGCAGACCAACTGAAGCTTCTGCTGTGTCTCAGGAACTAGCACAATTTGTCCTTTGCCATTAAAACAAGGTGCTTTCCAATCATCGTGCCCAATGCATCCTTTGCTTGCTCTGTCTTTGCATTTCATCTTGGGTTGAGTTTCTCTGGTTGTTTCAAAGGTCTTGAATAATGCATCAACCTCTGGGACTGGCACACTGAGCACTCGACTTGTAGCACACTGGTGAGAACATAAAATCCATGTTGCCACTCACGGAAAATGCAGCCTATATGACATCGACAGCTTGACTCTTGTCTAAGTAAGGAGAATGGCATTCCTAGGAACTGAGCAGGCAGCCATATTGGTGGTGTTTACAGAAAGATAAGAAACTGCCTCATTCCAAGTCAACCTATTTGCCCATATAGCACAGTACCGTCTATGTTGTTGGACTCCAATTCCCACCAGGCCCAGCCAGCTTGGCCAAGGGACAGGGATGATAGGAGGAGTCTTGTAACACCTGAAGGACCCCAGGACCCCATTGCTGGTCTAGTCTGACTGGCACCAGTTCTACAGGACCTCGGACAGAGATGGCTTTTTCTCATAATTTCTTTTAGCTAAAGATACCAAGGATTGAACCTGGGACCTTCTTTGTGCAAAGGTTGTGCTTCATCATTGCACTAGGAATCATCCCATAGCACTCCTGTGATTTCTTGCAAAGGCTAAATGATTGATAACCATCCTTTTTAGCATGGATGCTTGACAGAATTGGCACCTGTGAATTCCAATATAGGGTGAGCTGATCCCAACATCTCTCAGACTAATGTGCAAATTGGAACCTAGTTACCTGCCCAATTTTGCACTTACAAGGAAACTGCCTTATAGCAAGTCAGACTACCGCTCCATCTAGCTCAGTATTGTCTACACTGACTGGCAGCAGCTCTCCAGGGTTTCAGACAGGGTTGTCTCTCCCACCCTACCTGGAGATGCTGGGGACGGAAGCTGGCACCTTCTGCATGCAAAGCAGGTGCCACACTAACTGAGCTATGGTCCTTCCCCAAATATTCTGACACAGTTCCCCAAACAATTTCAAGACATATTTAGCAAGAGAGAATATGCATTTCAGTATGTATTAAAACTAGCATTTAAGTATATATTTTGAGAGGTTACGTCTTAAAAATAGAACTGGGGGTAAAAATATTTGAAAGTGACACAGACTTAAAATTGACACATTCAAATTTTATTTCACTGGGATGGCCTACATAGGCCTACATAGGAGTTCATATATCCCATAACTGCACAGCCCTTATTGAGCCTGACTATAACAAATGTTGTTGACTTGTATAGTGAAAACTGATGAGATTAGCCCATTTAATAAGTTGAGAACATGGTGAAGTAGTTCTCCTTTCCCTTCACCCAGAAACCCTGCAAACTTCAAGAGAAGCTGGATACATCGTGAGGGAATCAGGAAAGCTCAGCTCAGACTGGTCCACATGATGTATCGCGAAACATTTGATGACTCCCATCTGCCCAGTTGCAAAATGAACCAAGTCAAAGTTGCATGATCAAAGCATGGTGCAAATGATCGTGGAGGGGGTCAAAAACAGCACCATGCAATTGTAGGCATCTGAATTGTCCCTCAGACACCCAGGTCTCTCCCCCCACCCCACCCCACTTAAATTGTTGTGCAGCTGGACAACCCACCCCACCCCCAGAACGTTGGAAATTCATGCTGTGACCCTTGTATGCACGACTGTAATAACCACATAAACCACATGCTTTTATCCTATTAAAGCTGCTAAGCTCTTAAAGCATTCTATTTAGTATGGCAATAACAAGCCTGAGCGATAAAGCCTTTAGCGGGCAGAGAAATAGCAACTGAGACCCTCTAAAGGGGATCACAATCTGTTTTCTGAATTCAGTTTGGCTGAGACAGGCCAATGCGGAAGGCAAATGCAGTCCCGTAAGTGGAATGAAATTAACTGTGCAGAGCTGTTCCGGTTGTCCAAATGAAAGCAGTGGGTGGATGGGTTGTGTGGCAGGGCAGAGGTGCTTCCCTGACCTCTTTGCAGGTGAGTCATCACTGCTGCGTACAAGAAGGGGTGAAGTGGTGGCGAGGCTGGCACAGTGTCAGTCTGGCGCTCCTGCCAGGGTGTTTACTGCCACCTTGCCTCTCCCCCTGCTGTGAGTGGCAGTGACTCCTCTGCAATAAGGTCAAGTGAGTACCTCTGCCCCACAACACCATCTGCTACCGGATGAAAGACTACCCAGAGGGGTTAGATAATTGCTCTCTACTGCTCTAAAGGCCAAGACTAGACGAACTTGGGCTTAAGTTACAGGAGCAATTGAACAATAGGAAAATCCTCTTGCTGTAAAGAACAGTATGGCAATGCAACCAATTAGAAGGGTGGTCAGCTTGCAAGCAGAGATGCCCCCCCCAAGCTATCCTCTAGTACGTTTCCGAGCACAGTTCAAAGTGTTGGTGCTGACCTTTAAAGCCCTAAAGGGCCTCGGTCCAGTATACCTAAAGGAGCGTCTCCACCCCCATCGTTCTGCCCGGACACTGAGGTCCAGCTCCGAGGGCCTTCTTGCGGTTCCCTCATTGCGAGAAGCCAAGTTGCAGGGAACCAGGCAGAGGGCCTTCTCGGTGGTGGCGCCTGCCCTGTGGAACGCCCTCCCATCAGATGTCAAAAAGGAAAACAGCTGAAGGCAGCCCTGTTTAGGGAGGCTTTTAATGTCTAAGGAATTTGTGTATTTTAATGTTTCTGTTGGAAGCCGCCCAGAGTGGCTGGGAAAACCCAGCCAGATGGGCGGGGTATAAATAATAAATTATTATTATTATTATTATTATTATTATTATTATTATTATCCCCGCCCCCCTCATCATAACCACCTGGGCTGCATCTACACTGTCCTTTTTAGCAGTGTCATGTTTTAATAACACGTTATTAATTTTACAAGCAAAAGGTAATGTTAAGTTATCATTCCTTAACCCTTCCTTAACGTTATAAACCATGAGTGTAGATCTGCCCCTTGTAAACTAAGGAGTAAATGAATGTTTTATTTATTTAAGTTGATATGCTTTCTTCTCTTACGGAACCTAAGGTGGCATACAAGTCCAGGCAATAAACCCGCCAGTCCCCGGCCAGAACCCTGATTTGTTTACAATGGCCTTGTGTCAGACAAAAACCTGGGATAATTGGGTTCAGCTCAGTCAGGAAGCTCACTTGGTGACCTTGGGTAAGCCTCAGTGGCCCAGAGTGCCTTCCATCAGCTTCAGCTGGTGACCCAGCTACACACCTATCTGGACAGGGATAGCCTAACTACTGTTGTCTATGCTCTGGTAACTTCAAGATCAGATTACTGCAATGTGTTATATGTAGGGCTGCCTCTGAAGATGGTTCAGAAACTTCAGCTAGTGCAGAATTCAGTGGCCAGGTTGCTCACTGGAGCAAGATGGTTTGAGCATATTACACCGATCTTGGTCTGACTGCACTGGCTACCAATTAGTTTCCGGGCCCAATTCAGATCTATAAAGCCTTAAATGGCTCAAGACCGCAATACCTCAAGAACCGCCTCTTTCCATATGAACCTACCCGGACCCTGAGATAATCTTCTGAGGCCCTTCTTTGTGTGTCTCCTCCTTGAGAGGTCCGGAGGGTGGCAACACGAAAACAGGCCTTTTCTGCAGTGGCTCCCCATCTGTGGAATGCTCTCCCCAGGGAAGTTCGCCTGGCGCCTTCATTATACACCTTTAGGCGCCAGGCAAAAACATTCCTTTTTAACCAAGCCTTTGGTTGATTTGATTGAGATCCTATACCCTTTTAAAATGTGGTTCTTTTTTGGGATGTGTTATTGTTTTTATTTTATATATTGTGATCTTTTCTGTGAACCACCCTGAGACCTCTGGGTATAGGGTTGTATATAAATTCAATCAATCAATCAATCAATCAAAAAGTCACTGTCTTTCATCCTAACTTACTTCAAAGTGTTGTTGTAAGGGGAGAACGGAGAACGGAAGGTTGGTGGGGAGAGAACCATGGACGCTGCCAACTTGAGCTTGTTGGAGTGGATATAAATGTGATGATAAAAACATAAATATACAAAAGACTGTATGAAAGAAGGGAATTTAGCCCTCAGGCTGAGAAAGGTTTCTCCACCCCCTGCAAGGGATTAACACTGTAAAATTTCTCCATGCTTTCCTCTTGAGCGATGGCCCCTTGCGACACAGGAGTGCTGTTTGGGGGCCACATCCCTGAAACACATATATAATATGCCGCTCTGGTCATCGTAATACTGGAAGACATGCTGTTAAAGGCATTCATTTTTGAATACTTTCCGCAGCTGATCCACGACTCAGATTAAGCCCTGGATCACTGCGAAGGGAATATCAGCTCCGCTCATGCTCTAGCCATACTTACAGAGCTCTTTATTCTCAGTCCCACTAGGGAACAACTCCAGCTGTCAACAGCGTTGCTTTCTCATTGTATTAACACGATGTGCAATGAATTGTACTGGACACCATTATCTCTTTGCTAAGCACCGACAAAGGCAGCATAAATTGCTTTGTTGCTGCCCATTTGATAATGGGCAAGCGTTTGAAAACTGGGGGAGGCAGCAAGTCTTCAAACTAAGCTAAAGCAGCTGTCTTTGTGGAACCTTAATGGCGATGCTGAAATCCCACTGATAATAGTTTTATCATCAGCGCTGTGTATCAGATGCTTCCGTTTGTGCATTTATTTATTTATTTTGCCGCAATTTAGGAGAGCAATTAAGCATTTGATTAAGTGCTGAAATTGTGCTGTTTTCCCCTCCATGCATGAGGGGAAATTGGTGAGGAATTGCTTACTTGGCCTGCCCCCACTCCAGGAACGCCTGCATCAGACAGTGTAGCCACCCATTGACAAAACCAAAGAGGGGCCTTAGGCTTTTTCTGGAATGCAGGGCAGGGCAACTTCTCTTTTCCCCTCAAAACTTTCAAAATCACACCCTAACTTCATGGGTCTTGCAGGTGTAAAGGTAAAGGTACCCCTGACCATTAGGTCCAGTTGCGGATGACTCTGGGGTTGCGGCACTCATCTCGCTTTACTGGCTGAGGGAGCTGGCGTTTGCCCACAGACAGCTTCCGGGTCATGTGGCCAGCATGACTAAGCCACTTCTGGCGAACCAGAGTAACGCATGGAAACGCCGTTTACCTTCCCGCCGGAGTGGTACCTATTTATCTACTTGCACTTTGATGTGCTTTCAGACTGCAAGGTTGGCAGGAGCTGGGACCGAACAACGGGAGCTCACCCTGTTGCAGGGACTCGAACCGCCGACCTTCTGATCGACAAGCCCTGCCCTGGTTCCTCCGGCTTCTTCTTCTTCTTCTTCTTCTTCTTCTTCTTCTTCTTCTTCTTCTTCTTCTTCTTCTTCTTCTTCTTCTTCTTCTTCTTCTTCTTCTTCTTCTTCTTCTGAATAGGAATTGGAGAAAGCCCAGCTGTGGTTTTCAGAGCGTAATGGCTAAGACACAAATAGGAAATGGAAAGCAGGGAAGAAAAATCCTTACCCAGACAGTAACCCCAAACCAGCAATATGGCTAAAAGTGTGGAAAAATGCTTCTCGGTACAAACCTGTCAGCTGAGTGGCAGTTTGTCAAAGAGCTGGATACTTTACATACACTGCAGTTTTAAGCCTTTATCGTAATGTCAGTTCTTTGTTATGACTGACCCTCTTCTGGATGAAAGCCCACTTAAGCTATTGTAGACTAAACAATGCTATTCCGAGCTGAAAGTGGGGGAAACAGAGGAAGCATTGTTCCCGGATAAAATGGCTTTGGATGGAATCCCAGGTGGCAAGGAAGCCAGGGCTGCAAAGTGGAGCAGGGATATATACGGGCATGTTAGGCAACCAGAACATAAGGGGGCAGATGGAATGGGTCAGTTGCCCAATGCCAATTTCAGGGAGCCTAGCCATTTGGTTGCAAATTCTGTACTTGTACTCGAGAGCAAGGCAGCCAGAGCATAATAGGACAGGTGGGATGCAAAATGTCAGCTTCAGGGAGCTACTAATCCCATTGCCAATTTCATTGTCTTACTGACTTGATCTGAAGGTCACTCACTGCTACCAGGAAGATGTGCTAGGCTTGAGCTCCCACAAATTTGCTTTTCTTATTTTTAAAATTTAGATCAAACTCCTAAAGGCCATCAGAGATGAGTCCCATGGAGGCACTGTGGAAGAGATGGTCAGATCCTGCAGTGGTGCTCAGGGAATTGGAGCTGGTCAGCCTTGGAGAGGCTACCAGTGGGATGGGTGTGTCTGAAATTGGGGTCCTAATAAGGGAGTATTGTATTTACATTTTATTTTGGCTGTTGACCTTTTTTTATTGGACTATGCTTTTCCTACTATTATCATTGCACATATGCCTTTCTTCTTCATACTGGTTGGATTATTGGACTAGGACCTGGGAGACCAGGGTTTGAACTCCCACTCAGCCATGAGATTCAGTGGGTGACCTTGGGCCAGTCACCATGTCTTAGTCTAACCTACCTCACCATTACACCACACCAATAACATATAGCATACAGTGGTACCTCTACTTACGAATAACTCTACTTACGAATGTTTCTACTTACGAATGGAGCTCCGTCCGCCATCTTGGATGCGGTTTAGATAGGATTTTTTCTGGCGGTTGCTAGGGGAGTAAATGGCAACCCCCTACCCTCTCCGGGGGTTACGGAGAGGGGCCGCTGGCCCGCGATGCCCCCAGACCCACTCCGACTGTTTATGGAGTGGGGGGAGCTTGGGCTGAAAAGCACTTACGAGGGCCAGGACTCCCGGACGCTAATCTGCATGGCGGGGATTTCCATGGTTAAAGAAGATAATTAGGCTTAAAACTATGGACATACTTCAGAAGGAGGGGAAGAAGCGCTGTTTACTGCTGAGAAATTTATGCTGCTGAGGGAGAGGAGTCAAAGGCTGTATATCATCTGGAAGAAGGATTGATGGGGATGGAGCGATAAGGGAATTGAGTTTTTTTTTATTTTTCTTCATATGAGTTACTTCGTATCTTCCCAGACGCGATGTCCTGGCTTGTTTGGAGTGAAAGAGAAGCAAAAGACTGTGTGAGTTGAACTTTATAAACTGTTGTTACTGAGCATATTTTTTAAAGATGTGGAGTTGCCGATGAGAAAAGCCCCCCCCCCTAGTCGGACGGAAGGAGTCCTGGACGCGTTCGGAGGATTTATGAGCTGTGACGCACTTTGAATTGGAGCAGCGACCTGAAGCTAAGTTCAGCTATAGGGCAAGGAGATCCATTAATTTACCAAGAGTTTATGGTTTGATGTTTGGGTCTTCTGCCTGGAAAAGCTGTAAATTCTATAAAGATCGTTAATCTTCATGGCTATGAGAGAAAACGAAAGTGATTTGAGTTTTTTTAAGATGGCGCTGCTTCGTGTTGAGAGTCGACGCAACAGGGAGCTCCAGACCAAGAAGATTTATGGGGAGGCTGGACTGATTAACCCACACAGGAGAAAGAACATCTGTGAAACCTTGTTTGATATTTATCTCAGCAGCTGGGAAACAATCGGTTGAAAGTGGAAAACATCTATGTGACTGTAAGGGGAAGATCTGGATTATTATGAACTTGGAGGACGATTTGAACTTTAGAAAAAAGACGGCAGTGGACGGTTGCGAGGAATCCCCAATTTCTTGAAGCATGGGAACCCAAATAAAAAACTTTCTAGACGATTTGGCATAACATTCGGTTTGATTAATATATATATGTGTATAATTTGAAATAATGAATGTGATATAATTGGTTTTAATTGGAAAATTAATAAAAATATATTTTAAAAAAAAATAGATAGGATTTTTTCTACTTACGAATTTTTAGATAGGGTTGCTTCTACTTACGAATTTTTTCTCCCAATGCATTCCTATGGGATTTGACTTACAATTTTTTTCGACTTACAAATGTGTGTTCGGAACGCATTAAATTCGTAAGTAGAGGTACCACTCTACGTGCAATATGAAAGGCATATGTGTGATGAGAAGAAGAAGAAGAAGAAGAAGAAGAAGAAGAAGAAGAAGAAGAAGAAGAAGAAGAAGAAGAGCATAGTGCATTTTAAAAGGTCAACAGCCAAAATGAAATGCAAATGCAATAATCCCTTATTGGGACCCCAATTTAAGACACACTCATCCCACTGGTGAGCCCCACCATTTCCTCCCTAGGGGTGGGAGGAGACCAGCAGTGCCTCCTATTTGCCAAGAGGCCACTGTTGAGGTAGTGTTGGGAGGAGGGGTTGCTGAGGCAGTGGCAGATCTGAGGCAGATCTACACTTGTCGTTTATAACATTAAAAATATGTTAGTAAAATCTGCCAACAGAGGGCGCTGCAGAGCAGTGAGGCACCAACAATGGAAAACTGCTACTAAGCATTATAAAATGTTTTAAAATGTTTAGCAGATCCAGCCCTAGTTTCCAAGGAGCACGCTGCAGCTGTTGCTGCTATTGCGCCAGCAGACAATGCATTTCTTGGAGGCCAGATATACTGACTCTGTAGATCCTGCCCCCACCCCAGGCAGTTGCCTTACCTTGTCTCCTGGTGGGTCAGCCCTGCACATAGCTGTCAAGTTCTCCCTTTTTTAAAAGGGAAATTCCATTATGCTGAATAGGCTTCCTCGCGAGAAAAGGGAAAACTTGACAGCTATGGCCCTGCGCTTTTGTGGTTCCTTTCTAAGCAGCCTTGAATGCTGGGCTGAAGAACAGGGTAGAAATAAAGCAGACAAAGAACTAGTTAATCAGTTTCTCTGCCCACACCTAGAGCCACTGATCACCAACCATTGCTATTTGACTTCTCAAATCAAGCCAGGGTCCTGATCTTTATAAAGCTCCTGGCCTTAATTGGATTAAAGATACTAAGACTCTGGAGCCTGAAGTTTTTGCCAGAAGGAGCTACTTCACCCAGCGTGCCATTCTTGAGCAGACAATTATTTTTACCTTCCGAGAATGGAACTTGGCTGAAAGATTACTTTAAAGCAAGCAGCCCAGAGTGCCGACAAAGCCACATGGTGGAGGAGAGACTTCGTGTGGTTAGGAAAACTGGAAATTGGGGGAGTGGGAACTGGCAAAATACATATAGCTGCCCCAAAATAATATCCTATACCTAGGATTTTTTTTCAGCTGTAGCTCACAGGAACTAATAATAATAATAATAATAATAATAATAATAATAATAATACTACAATTATTTATACCCCACCCAGCCACTCTGGGTGGCTTACAACTGATCTAAAAACATAATAAAAACATCAATCCTTAAAAACTTCCCTAAACAGGGCTGCCTCCAGATGTCTTCTAAAAGTCAGATAGTTGTTTATTTCCTTGACAGTTCCGGCACCTCTCAGGTGTGCACCATTGCCATTCTAAGAGAAGGAGGGAGGTGTTCATGGTGAGTTCTGACACCTCTTTTTCTATACCTGTGTATTCACAAATGAGATCGAGGCAGCTTACTTCTCAATAAGTTGTGTAAGAGAACAACTTTTGCTTCCTGTCTTAAAGCCTCAAGATGCTACACAACCATTTTTTAAAAATGGAAACAACATATGTTTATGGGTGTGTTAGTGTAATCCTGTGCATGTCTACTCAGAAGGAAGTCCTGTTGAGCTCAATGGGATTTGCTGCCAGGTAAAGGTAAAGGTTAAGGGACCGTTAAGTCCAGTCGCGGAGAACTGGGGTTGCAGTGCTCATATCGCTTTACTGGCCGAGGGAGCCGGCGTACAGCTTCCAGGTCATGTGGCCAGCATGACAAAGCCACTTCTGGCAAACCAGAGCAGCGCACTGAAACGTCGTTTACCTTCCCGCTGAAGCGGTACCTTTTATCTACTTGCACTTTGACCTGTTTTCAAACTGCTAGGTTGGCAGGAGCTGGGACTGAACAATGGGAGCTCACCCCGTCACGGGGATTCGAACCGCCAACCTTCTGATCGGCAAGCCCTAGGCCAGGCATCCCCAAACTTTGGCCCTCCAGATGTTTTGGCCTACAACTCCCATGATCCCTAGCTAACAGGACCAGTGGTTGGGGAAGATGGGGATTGTAGTCCAAAACATCTGGAGGGCCGAAATTTGGGGATGCCTGCCCTAGGCTCTGTGGTTTAGACCACAGCGCCACCCGCGTCCCTTGCTGTCAGGTATGTGAGCATAAAACTGTAGCCCGTGGGGATAGGCAGGACTAAGAGATCACTCTTGAGTAGGGAATGGAAATGAATTTAGTTCAGTTTCAAGTTAAGTGATTTGCACTTTCTGAAATGATACAGGGACCTAATCGCAGACTGGCCCTAGACAGTTTCATATCTCTGAATTTTGTAGTGCAGTTCTCCAGCCAAGTAATGTGTACAAAGATGTGCTCAAAAATGCATATATTCATGAAAACATACAAAAATGTGTTATATTAGGCAAAGCATACAAACAATGTGAATATTGGGATAAATTTTCATTAAATTGCTAATGAATTTGCATGAGGACTTTAAAAAAGAAATGATATGGAAATGTGGAGAACTAAAGTAGGAAAATGAAACAAACAACAACAACAACAACAACTTATTTATACCCCAGCCACTCTGGGCGGCTTCCAACAGAAAAATAAAATAAAATAATCTATTAAACATTAAAAAGCCTCCCTAAACAGGGCTGCCTTCAAATGTCTTCTAAAAACCTGGTAGCTGTTTTTATCTTTGACATCTGAAAAACAGAGAAAAACTGAAATTTGACAGTTTTCTGTCAAATTCCAGAATTGATAGTTTTGCTCTCCCCCTGCTCCCCCCATAAACAGAACCATGCCTTCCTAATTATCTTAATCACCTCTCAGAAATTACCACATGGCTCTAATAATAATGATAAAATATTAATTTATATATCACAATGCTAAAATAGGCTTCTAAGTCGTTTACAAAATATTAAGACCAATTTCAAAAACATTAAAATATAAGCATCCATAAATAACGTTTGCGATAAAACAAACACAGCAATTAAGACAGGAAGCTCAAGTCAAGAGAACAAAGGAATACTTCATATATAGCCTAGGTGTATCTTCAAATGCCTGCGGAATGCAAATATGTTCATTCAGGATTTTTTGTGTGTGCACGTGTATGCAGACTTCTTTGAAAATGATTGAACTATGCCTATTTGTGGAAATACACAAGTTTCCCAGTTTCTGGGATCCTGCCACACTTCAGTGAGACCAGCAAGCAGAACTCATACTGCAACTCTTCTTCTTCTTTCTTCTTTCTCGATCACTCGTAACTGAGTGAGATTGTCTTCCACAAACACAGTGAGTCTGTAAGTGACTGTGGGGGCCAATTCTCCTTCCACAGTGGGGACATAGGTTATCGGGCAGGAGTTGATCACAGTGAGGATTTGCCATGAGTGCCTTCCTCTTAGCACGTTTCTCCCTTGCGTCCTAAATTCGAGTGTCTTCAAAGCCCATGACACCTTTGGTAAATCCGCTCCACTTCCGGGCAGAGTGGGGTTGCGGTCTGACCGCATGGCCTCCCACTGGCGTCAGGACGTGGGGAATGTCCTGTGTCATCGGGAGGTCCCGGCCACGTCACTGGCCGGCTGGCGACAATCCGGCTGGCCAGGGGGCATGGCCGAGTATATTTAAACTCCGGTGCGATCCAGGGAGCTTCCTCTGGCTCACCTCTTCAGATCTCTCTGGAGGGGCTAGGGCCATGCCACGACCCCATCAGGATCCATGGGGGAGCTCGAGTCGATGTGCATCAGCGGGGCTCCCACTGCTGAGGATCCCTTACAGCAGGTGCAAAGAGTTAGCGAGTGCATAATTGGCGCACAATATTTCCCAGAGATCTTGCAGTATACCAGACTTCACTCCACATGTATGCGTGCACACACCTTATTCTATTTTCTGCTCATTTAATTCTATCTTCATAGAATTGTAGAGCTGGAAGGGAGGCCTGAGGGTCATCTAGTCCAACCCCCTGCAATGCAAGAATCTCAACTAAAGCATCCTTGACAGATGGCCATACAACCTGCTTAAAAACCACCAAGGAAGGAGAGTCCACCACTTTCTGAGGGAGTCTGTTCCACTCTCCAACAGCTCTTACCATCAGAATGTTATTTCTAATGTTTAGCTGGAATCTCCTTTCTTGTAACTTGAATCCATTGGTTTAGGTCTTACCCTATAATAACAATAACAATAATAATATATTATTATTATTTATACCCCGCCCATCTGGCTGGGTTTCCCCAGCCACTCTGGGCGGCTTCCAACAGAAACATTAAAACACACTAATTTCTTAAACATTAAAAGCCTCCCTAAACAGGGCTGCCTTCAGATGTTTTCTAAAAATCTGGTAGCTGTTTTCCTTTTTGACGTCTGATGGGAGGGCATTCCACAGGGCAGGCGCCACCACCGAGAAGGCTCTCTGCCTGGTTCCCTGCAACTTGGCTTCTCGCAATGAGGGAACCGCCAGAAGGCCCTCAGAGCTGGACCTCAGTGTCTGGGCAGAACAATGGGGGTGGAGACGCTCCTTTAGGTATACTGGACCAAGGCCGTTTAGGGCTTTAAAGGTCAGCACCAACACTTTGAACTGTGCTCGGAAACGTACTGGGAGCCAATGTAGATCTTTCAAGACCGGTGTTATGTGGTCTCGGCGGCCGCTCCCAGTCACCACTCTAGCTGCCGCATTCTGGATTAGTTGGAGTTTCCAGGTCACCTTCAAAGGTAGCCCCACGTAGAGCGCATTGCAGTAGTCCAAGCGGGAGATAACCAGAGAAGCACCACTCTGGCGAGACAATCTGCAGGCAGGTAGGGTCTCAGCCTGCGTACCAGGTGGAGCTGATAGACAGCTGCCCTGGACACAGAATTGACCTCTGCCTCCATGAACAGCTGTGAGTCCAGAATGACTCCCAGGCTGCGCACCTGGTCCTTCAGGGGCACAGTTACCCCATTCAGGACCAGGGAGTCCTCCACACCTGCCCGCCTCCTGTCCCCCACAAACAGTACTTCTGTCTTGTCAGGATTCAACCTCAATCTGCTAGATATTTAGATATGAAAATGGCTATCATAGCTCTTCTCAGTTTCCTCTTTTCCAGGCTAAACATCCCCAAATCCTTCAACCATTCCTCACAAGGCTTGGTTTCCAGACCCTTGATCATCTTGGTCGCCCTCCTCTGCACACATTACAGCTTGTCAATATCCTTCTTAAATTATGATGCCCAGAACTGGACATAGTATTCCAGGTGTGACCTGACCAAGGCAGAATAGAGTGGTACTATCACTTCCCTCTATCTAGACACTATATTTCTATTGCTAGTTTGTTAGCCATGCTGGGAACATACATTTACTTGAAAGGTGCGTATTGGGAATAACTGCATCAATTACCTATTCAAACCCTTTACTATGCAGAGTGAACAGTGTTTGGTGAGTGGATCTTGGTTAGAGAGTGGACTTGACTTGTTGCAATCACACAGAGATGCTTGTAGGTGAGAAATGATAAAGTGGCTTACTGTAGGGAATACGTAACTTGGATAGAAACATGTTTAGTTCTAGTCTAACCAACTATTCTAGGGAAGAACAAGGCAGTCATACTTGCTCCTTCGCTCCCTCTGAGAATAGTTAAAGGCGACCTTTCATCTTGGGGTCCTCGAGAGAAATGGGAGGAGGAGGAGGAGGAAGTTGTAAATCAGGATGCAAAGAGAGAGGGTGATCACTTCAAGAGGCTCAAGGTAGAGGGACAGCCTGGGAACATGGATGTCCCTCACTCTGCCTGTCTTAACCCCATGCAAGCTGAGCTGCACCCAATTTTCCAAGAATGGGAGAAACAAATAATGTAAATAAGTAAACAAATATAAAGGGTGTTGGTACCATTCTACCTTGGCACCCTCCATTCACCAGTTGCAACCAGAGAACACAAATGCCATGCAAAACTGCGCAGACCGTGTGTCATGTACAGACCCAGATGCCAGCTAAGTTGTCCTATGCAAACGATTGCAGATTATTAGGGCTTTGTAGGCTAAGGTTACCAGATTCTTTTTTCAAAGAATCCGGGGACACTTTTTTTTTGAAAAGAGGAAAAGAGTTATTTTTTAAAAAAAATTATTAAAATAAATGAATAAATAAATAAAGAAGTAATATCTTCTCTTCTGTGGTCTCCTCTGTCGCGCGGCCTTCCTCTGAGCTTCAGCCTGCTCTCTTGGAGCGCTAGCCGCCGTGGAGTGGGGTTGGGTTGGTCCTGGGTTTAGCCACATGTCCTAGCCCTCCTACCTTTCCTCCTTGGTGGTGGCAGTGGCGGCGGTAGCGGCATGGCAAGGTCAGGGCTCCCCTTTTTTTTGTCTCCTTCCTCTTTCTCTCTCTTCCTTCTCCTTCTCCTCTCCTCCTTCTCACCACATCAGCTCAGGGGTTTTTACAGGCCCCGGAGCGCCGCTGGGCAGTTGGCCGGGTGGCCAGGCGCTCTTGCTCCCAGCTCGATATGGGTTGTGGGAGGGGGGGTGTCAGCAGTTTCCCCAGATGATGCACTGGGTGTCCCTGGTTCCCCCTCGGCAGCGGCGGTGGCAGCAGCAGTCTCAGCAGCCCAGAGCCAGCCTGGTACAGTGGTGCCTCGCTAGACAAATTTAATTCGTTCCACGGGTCTTTTCTTATAACGAAAAATTCATCTAGCGAATCCCATAGGAATGCATTGAATTTTTTTTTGAATTATTTTTTTGCCCATAGGAACGCATTAATTGAATTCCAATGCATTCCTATGGGAAACCGTGATTTGCTAGACGAATTTTTCGTAAAACGGATTCGTCTAGCGAGACAACCTCTGCTCGAAAAATCCTTTCGTTAAGCGGAAATTTCGTTAAGCAGGGCATTAGTTAAGCGAGGCACCACTGTAGTGCAGTTGGCTCTGGCTGGCTTCAGGAGCTGCTCGCTGCCATGGCGCCCGCCATTTTGCCTTGCCGGAACTCCCCATATGTTGTGTCTTGTGCCGTTGAACCAATCACACAACATTCATTCCCTACTAATAAATCTACAACACTTAAAATATAAACCCGAGGACGTTAAATGAAATCCGGGGACATTCCGGAGGTGGATTTTGTCCGGGGACAAATTTGTAAATCTGGGGACTGTCCCCGGGAAATGGGGACGTCCGGTAACCATATTGTAGGCAGCCATCGGAGTTGGGCTTGCGCACAGTAAAAACCTGATTATTGGAGCCTGTTGAATTTTGTGCCGTGCTTGGTTGATGAGTCCAGGTGCTCCTCCAAGGCCCTTAAAAGCCAGATCTGAGTAGGGAGGAGACCCTTAAAAGATGCACAGAGCTCCTTATTTTGCAGTCGCTGGTAAATGCCGGTGCATTATTGATGCTGCCTCAACCTCTTTCCCTTTTGGGAATGAATAATCTGGCTCCTTGCTTTGTAACACATTTCTCCACAGCTTCTCCGTCTCTTCACTTGCACAGCCCAAGGCTGCTTGTGCCAGGGACCCATCTGGCATGAGTTGATAACTTTGCAGCAGCGAGAATCATCTTGGTAGAGCAACCCTCCCTTTGGGCAGAAGGCAATCTGTTAGCCTGCGAATGAGTCACTGCTGTTGAGAGGCAGAACCTGCAGCCATCTGGAGGAGGGGGAACGAAGAGAGCCAAGCAAATGGAGGAGGGGGGGGAGCGCACCAGGTCCTATTCTCAGCTGCCTTTCATGCTTGTGGACATGTCCTCGAGAGGCTTACGGAACTCTTCCAAGCTCACCCCTGCAAAAATATGCAATCTGCTAAAGGATCTGTGTCTTTTATTAGAAGTATGAGCATTCAGATTCAAGCAGGGCCATAGACCGGTGGTATAGAATGCCTGCTCTCCATACAGAAGGTCATGGGTTCAATCCCAAGCATATCGGACTGGGTCTGGGAATGTCCTCTGCCTGAAACCCTGGAGAGCTGCTGCAAGTCACGGTGGGCAATACTGAGCTAGGTGGAATGGCCTGGCATAGTACAAGGCAGCCTCTGATCTTGCTAGGCAGGGCAGTTGGTATTTGCTGCAGACTGGACTGTGGCAGGCCTGCCAAATGTGCAGAAGCAGCCTAATACCTCTTGTGTGCTGCCAACTCCCAAGCGCCAACTAAGAAGCCCTTAGTTTGAGGTTCTAGGCAGACAGCAAAAAATGAAAGAATGAAGCAAGGAAGGCAGGAGGCTAGGTGCCATACAGGGTCATACCTGCCAAGTTCCTGCCGGAAAAATAAGGGATCGGCAGACCAGAAGTAGCGCTGCCGCCATTTTGGAACTGGGTAGAGCAGCACCGGAAGCCACTTCTGAGCATGCTCTGCGCAGTTCCAAAATGGCCGCCACGCCGGAAGTTGAGCTGCGGCCATTTTGGAACTGGGCAGAGCAGCATCGGAAGTCACTTCTGAGCATGCTCCGCTCAGTTCCAAAATGGCCGCCGTGCCAGAAATCGCTTCTGTGCATGTCCAGAGACTCCAGACATGCGCAGAAGGAGCCTCCCCCGGCCGGTAAGTAAACAGGGAAAAAACAAAAAAAAATCCGTTTTTCCAGCTGGGAATGGCTGCAAAAACGGGGGTTTCCTGGGGAATACGGGAGACTTGGCAGCTATGTACAGGGTTGGTAGACTGAATTCAGCCTGGAAGCTCATAAATCCAGTCAGCTCTTCTCCTGCCCTTTCTAAGCAAGTAAATACTGGTTTGGGGGAACTCCTCTACCACCACCAATTCCTGACTGGTGCTTTCAAGGTGAAACACCACGCCATGTTTGAGAGGGGCCTTAGCACTGCAAGCCCCTTCAGCATTTGGTGGGCTTCTGGTCCATATTTTTAATTCCCCACAATGCCCTGGGGTGCCCAGCATAGGCCAGCTCCAGGGTGCTGTGGGGAAATTAAAATGGCTGATGGCTTCTGGGCCTAGCCTCCTGCCTTGAGCTTCTTATCCCCAACAGTGGGTCTTGCCTGGGTGCTTGTGCCCTAATAGCTAATAGACTTGGTGCTGACTCAGGTCCTGATATCATCATCATCATCATCATCATCATCATCATCATCATCATCATCTTTCTATCCTGGTATTTTCCCAGACCAGGGCTGGATCTTTATTGATCTTCTACACATTATAACATTCTATAACATTTAATGGCCGGTGGCTCACTGCCCTGCAGACCCTCTGGTGTCACCTTTTAATAATGCATTTTAATGTTATAAATGAAGAGTGTAGATCTGCCCCAGGACACAAGGCAGCTTAAACAAACTGAAACAACAGAAAACACTAAAAAAATAAATAAAAGACACTAGCTGAAAAGTAATTAAAGCATAATATAATTAGAACAATATGAAACCCAATCAATTAGATAACAGATAAAGGTAAAGATAAGGACCCCTGACGATTAGGTCCAGTCGTGACCGACTCTGGGGTTGCGCGCTCATCTCGCATTATTGGCCGAGGGAGCCGGCGTATAGCTTCCAGGTCATGTGGCCAGCATGACAAAGCCGCTTCTGGCAAACCAGAGCAGCACATGGAAACGCCGTTTACCTTCCCGCTGTAGCGGTTCCTATTTATCTACTTGCATTTTGACGTGCTTTCGAACTGCTAGGTTGGCAGGAGCTGGGACCAAGCAACGCGAGCTCACCCCATCACAGGGATTCGAACCACCGACCTTCTGATCAGCAAGCCCTCGGCTCAGTGGTTTAACCACAGCGTCACCTGGGTCCCATCAGATAACAGATAGTAAAAACAGCACAGCACTGCCTGGTGGAAGGACAACAAGGAGGGAGCCACTCTAACTTCGCGAGGAAGGGAGTTCCAAAGTTTGCAAGCAGCCACTGAGAAGGCCCTCTTCTGTGTCCCTACCAAGCCTGCGTATGAGGGGGTGGGACTGAGAAAAGGGCCTCCCCTGAAGGTCTCAGAGCCTGGCTAGGTTTGCATGGGAGAATAGGGTCCTTCAGAGAGCCTGGGCTTAAGCTGTATTCGAATAGTGCCTCGAAACAGAGTGGTAGTTAGTGGAGCTGATGTAGCAAGGAAGCCACATGCTCCCTAAAACCAGCCCCAGTCAACAAACTGGCTGCACCTTTCTGGGCAAGATGACATTTCTGGGCATTTTTCAAAAACAACCTCTGCCCCCAGCCCCCCATAGAGGGCATTTCAGTAATCCAACCGAATAAAATACAACCACAGCCAACAGGTATATATATACATTCCTGAACTCCTCTTTGTGTACTCAAATATTCTATTAGGCGCAATTGCTTCTGACAGACCTTTTTGGGAAGTTTGTTCAAGGACACTGTTTGCTCAGTCGAAAAAAGAAAGGTGTGTTCTAAGGGAGACCATTATTTCATTTTTTTTCCACCCAAGGCACCATAATAAAATGCCTCAGATAAACAAATTTATTCTCCAAATGATGATTCTAGCATGCCTACAGTCCCTGGTGATAAATAATTTCTCAGGAACCAGAGGGGGTGAGGAAAAGAGGGGGGAAAGTAGGCCAAGAAAATTATTTTACTTTGCAAGAAGGGACACTGAATTCTGCACACACGGGTTTGTTTTGATGGTAGAAAAATGTTACCACAGTGCCATCTACAGGCTAAACAGGGGATCGTTGGTTGCTGGACTTGGAACAATTTTTGAAAACATGGAGTCTTCGTGGCACTTTGATTTAAAGGTAAAGGTAAAGGGACCCGTGACCATTAGGTCCAGTCGTGACTGACTCTGGGGTTGCGGCGCTCATCACGCATTATTGGCCGAAGGAGCCGGCATGCAGCTTCCAGGTCATGTGGCCAGCATGACAAAGCCGCTTCTGGCGAACCAGAGCAGCACACGGAAACGTCGTTTACCTTCCGCTGTAGCAGTACCTATTTATTTATCTACTTGCACTTTGACGTGTTTTCGAACTGCTAGGCAGGAGCTGGGACCGAGCAATGGGAGCTCACCCCGTCGCGGGGATTCGAACCGCTGACCTTCTGATTGGAAAGCCCTAGGCTCTGTGGTTTAACCCACAGCACCACCCGTGTCCCTCACACTTTGATTTAAGAGGTGCCAATGACATCATTTTTTCAGTTTCTAAGTGCAGGAGTTCTTCTCCAGGCAACAGATCTGAGGGATTCCCAGGGAAGCCAGCAATATTTTTCCAGGGGAATTCTGGACTTCCCTGCTTCAAATCAGATGCTGGGGAGCAATTTTCCCTCCCCATATCTCTGAGATCTTTTCATACAGGAAATGTATTATGCACACTGCTCCTTTTTTGTCTCCCTTGCACCTGAGTTACCCACCCATGATTAATAATAGGTTTGGTGGTTCTCAGCATACCACTGACTTGCAAAACCAAAACTAAAATAAAATTTTGACATTACAAGGTGCTGACATGATGCTATACAGTATCTGACAGTTGTTAGATTGCGAGATTCCATGTGCTATGCCTTCTGCAGTCAAAAACATTAGGATGTGCTAATGAGTGCGACATGTAGTACAGTGGTACCTCTGGTTAAGAACTTAATTCGTTCCGGAGGTCCGTTCTTAACCTAAATCTGTTCTTAACCTGAGGTACCACTTTAGCTAATGGGGCTTCCTGCTGCTGCCGTACGATTTGTGTTCTCATCCTGAAGCAAAGTTCTTAACACGAGGGACTATTTCTGGGTTAGTGTAGTCTATAACCTGAAGCATCTGTAACCCGAGGTACCACTGTGCGGTTTGTTTGTTTTTAATGTAAGTCTGAGGGCAGGCACTTCCTCATCACTGAGGTTTATACAGAGGCCTTTTTCAGTTGAAAAGCATGATAAAAATGCTTTACATGGTAAACAAACAAACACATCATTACCTTTCTATCAGATTTTACCTATAGCAAAATTTAAGGGAACTATGCAGCCACCTGTGTTATAAAACACCTGGAGCATTTTGAGGGAGATCAGCAGGTTTTGACCAAAGGACTTCAAACAGGTGTTTCCTGCTTGGCAGGGGGTTGGACTGGATGGCCCTTGTGGTCTCTTCCAACTCTATGATTCTATGATTCTATGAAACTCCTTTGGTGAATTTTGCAAATCCCAAAATTTTATGAAGAACATCTTTCATATGATTAGACAGATAAATATATCCACACACCATTCAAATAATAACTCTGCTTTGATCACGCATAGGGAAATCAGTAAGGAATTATTATTTTAGAAACTCAAGTCAATGATTCACCCAAGACAAGAAAAAGGTCAGAGAAATTACTCTGAACACACATCATGGAGCATTTAAAGCTCTTCAGTTTAGGAAGGCTAAGTGATCCTCAGCCTTTGAAAAGCTCGTTTTAATGGCTAATTGTCTCATTTACATTTTTGGCACACTTATTTATAGATCAGGAAGGAGCCAGTGCAAAAAAAAAATTGGCTTGGGCTTGCACTTTAAATTTTTTTTAATGGAAATGTATTACTCCGGTGTGATGGGTTTTGATAAGACACAGATAACCTTTTGTTCTGGTTATCTGTGGACCTTTGATTTCATCTAGCAGGACAGTTCTAAAGACTTCCTGTCTCCAGGCACAGATAAAAGACATTGGAGTAAGCTCCTTAAGCTACCCAGTGAATGCAACATCAATATGCCCAGGACATTTTAGTGTATGAGGCCAAGGGGCAATATGGCCTCCCCCCACCAGGCACCATTCCATATACAGAAACATTCCACGCTGGAATCCGAGTCTCACTTCAACACTGTTGACAACAGCAGGGATCGCCAACCCCTTTGGACCAATGAGCGCATTTGAAATTCTGAGGAAATGTTGTGAGCGCCAGTCACAAAATGGCTGCTTTGGGGGGCGTGGCCTAACACAAAATGGCTGCCGCATCTAAAAGAACAGAGAAACAGGATCACAAAATGGAGCTGGCATGCCCCTTCCTTGCCATCAATAGGGGGGGAAAAGGTATCCACAATAGCCATTCCCACACTCTCTTCACAGAGACAAGCTCTCCTCTTGTGCTGAACAGTGTGAGCGTCCGATGAAATGTGGGCATGCTTAAGCAGGCATGGTTCAATGCCAAAAAGACCGTGCCAGTGCAAACAAGGAACTGAGGAGGAAGAGCAGTCTGTCACACACTTTGGATTTTTGTATACAGGACTCAGATGTTTTGCAGTTGCCGCAGGAGGTGCTGGTGGGCACAATGGGGTTGGCAGGCGCCACCTCAGTAACCCCCGTGACTCCACACTACCTGAAGAAAGCAGGCTAGTTGAGTAGGTGCAGGGCAGCCCAATAACTGAGCCAGCTTTGTGATGCAACAGAAAGAAGAAGAAATGAAGTAGGGAGCAAAAAACTCAGCCCAGCCCTTTGCCTAATGCTCTTGTCACGGCCCGGTCGGCGGGCGGTAGAAGCCGTGGCTGAGGACATCAGGACCAGAGGCAAGATGGTGGTGTAGAAGCAGGAACAGATGCAGGGCTGGGGGTCCAGCAGCAGGCAGTTGCAGGGTCAAGGAGCCGGGCAGAGGCGAAGGTCTGGGGGGTCGAGGAGCAAGGCGTCGGCAAGGTGAAGGTCCAAGGGTCGAGGAGCAAGGCGTCGGCAAGGCAAGGGAGCAAGGAGCAAGAGGCCAGATGTAACCAGGCAGGGATAGCGTTGCTGTGGCAAAGAGCTGAAGGGAAATGCTGAGCTTTTATCCCTCCCAGCTCCTGCCACCAGGTGCAGTGAGGTATCAAGTGGCCTCACCTGAGTGGCCACTCCTTGCTTCTCCAGCACAAGCTGAGGCCTCACCTGAGTGGCCACTCCTTGCTTCTCCAGCACAAGCTGAGGCCTCACCTGAGTGGCCACTCCTTGCTTCTCCAGCATAAGCTGAGGCAGGCCCCAGTCCTGCAAAGCACTACAGGCCCCAGAGCCTGACTCCTGCCCATACTCCTGACAGCTCTGGTGTGCTAGCAGTGAATTCAGAGGGCCATTGGCAAGGAAGTGCTCCTTAGAAATGTTGTAGTCCATTCCACCACCTCGTTCCCCAACATTTGTAGACCATGTCTCAGCATCTTATGGTCCATAAGAGCACAACAAGAGCCCTGCTAGAACAGGGCCAATGGCCCTTGTGGTCTAGCATTCTTGGCCAACCAGATTCTCCAGAAGGAAACCCACATGCAAGACCCAAGCACAAGAGCTCTCCCCTGCAGCAGTTTCCAGCAGCTGGTATTCAGAAGCATTACTCCCTCTGACCGTTGCGGCAGAGCATAACCGTTGTGGCTGCCAATAGCCTTACCCTCCATGGAGTTGGATGGCCTTATCTCCCATCTTGACGGGACGGGACCTGAGATGCCCCCCTTCCTCAGATTGCCCCCCTCTTCTTAGCTTGGATACATGGATTCAGCTCTGCAAACCTTGCTGCCTTCTGCTATCAAGCTGGCACTGATTGCATTGCCAGTACATTAATCAGAACTGTTTGTATGTTTCTGATCAGCTCCTTGGCGAGAGCTCATTACAGCAAGCTACTACCCACAGCGAATTGATGAACCTTTGCTTGCTACCTTGAGTAGGGTTGCCAGACTCAATAGAGGACAGGACTTCTGTGCCTTTAATTGCCCTGCTCTCTTTTGAGTCTGGAAACCTTAAAGAGAAACCAGCAGACCCTTTGTTTCATTTCCAAGCAAAGGGTTTGCTGGGTTCTCTTTAAGGTTTCCAGACTCAAAAGAGAGCAGGGCAATTAAAGGCACAGAAGTCCTGTCCTCTATTGAATCTGGCAACCCTAACTTTGAGGAGGCCTCTCTGCCAGTAACAGGTTGCTTGTTTCTTTAAGACTGGGGGAGGTTAACTCAATTTCTTAGGTCTTTTTGTAGGTTGTGTATTGTTTTCTACTCTATGGTAGTAAGCCTAGTACACATGCAACAGGAAGCCCTTTTGTACTCTTTCCTGTCCAGAAGGATCCAGCAATTAGTTTGGGTGGGTGTAGTCAGTCCAGGGCCTGAAGGTACTGCCATTCAATGAGCAGCAGCTACCTGCACTTACACACACAGCAGCAGCTACCTGCACTTACACACCTGCACTTACTGTTCACCACACAGGGGAGCTGCAGACAGATCCAGCAGCTCCAGACACTCAGCCTTTAAATTTCAAATCAGAAAGACCTTGGTTCAAATTGTGCCTTAGCAGTTATTAACTTACTAAGATTTAAACAAGTTTCTTCTCTCTCCCTTCCCCAATGCCCTTGCTCAGCATCTAGAACACGGGAATAATAATACTTCCTGCCAGTGGTGTAGCATAGGTTGTCAGTGCCCGGGGCAAGGCAAATATTTCGCCCCCTAAGCCATGATTCCTGTTAGGGCCATGTGGTGGCAGAAATGGTGGTGCGGAAGGGTATTCCCATCAGGGAGAGGGAAGCTGGGGAGGGGAAAGTGGGGCCACCATTTATTTTATGATTATTGTTTATTTCATGAAATTTTTACACCACTTGATGGTTTAAAGACCCCCTCAAGGACCTCTATTCTCTGTTGCTTCTCTTTGTTGCTTCCAGCAAGACAGTGCAAGCAAAGCCCTTTGAAGAGCCCAAATAATTATCATGTATAAGTGAATACAGAACACTACCTTTAAAAAACAGCAACGATCCAAATGAATTACCACATGCAGGATCAATTTAGGAAACAAGAGCTCGCCCTAACGAAGATTCCAGCAACAGAACGTACTTGCTCTTCGGAATAATTATGATGACTTGCGCGCCTATGGAGCATATAATTTGGTGTTATGATGGATTAATTTCTGAAACCTGTCTGAGATTCCTCCCATAAATTATACTTCACTTCACAGTGGAATGAATATATATATATATATATATATATATATATATATATATATATATGAATAAACAAGGCAAGTAATCCAATCTCATTGCAAGTATTATTCAGTCCCTGCACTGTTGCTCTGGGCAACCAGCTTGAGTGGGGATATTGTCTCTAACCTTAAAAACTGATTATAGGGTACTTCACTGCCTCATACTGTCTTAAAGAGGATTAGAAGGTAGGGTAAAGCTGGCTTAGGGACTATGTTAACAAAGCCTCAAAGGCATCCGCTGATTTCCTTGTTCAAGAAGTGATTAACTTATTTAGCAACTAGTGGGGGGAAAATATAATAATGTGAACATTCCAGGCACCAGGCAGCTGGTAATTAGGAGATGTAATTCTTGCTGGGGCTTGTCGAAACCGTGCTGGCAATTGTCTCCGTACTGGAGGAAAATGTCCCCTATTGTTTTGGGGAAGGAAATCGTGCATTTGTGCCAAAAGGCTCGGGGAATTTTTCTCAAAAAGGAAAATTTAAAAAAAATAAAGGAATAATTAACAAGAGGGGAATTAAATCCGTACCACCCAGTGACAAACTGCAGTTCTCTACTTGTTTGCTCAGAAGTGAAGCTCCATTGAGCTTATAGACTTATCACCAGTATCAACAGATTTATCCATGCACATATGCACAAGTGTTGAATGGGTTGTAGGACATTGCATACAGAAGGTCCCAGGTTCAATATTTAGCATCTTCAGGTAGGTCTGGGAGATCCCTCTGTCTGAATTCCTGGAGAGCTGCTTCCAGTCAGTGTAGACAAGTGTAATAAGCAAAAATCTGCTCTTATTCCCTTATGGGGTATGTGACGACCCGTGTCCCACTCTGCCTTACTATCACTGCGACACAGGAATCCAGAGGGGAAAACACCCACCCTCTGGTCCTGCCGCCTCAAAAATAAACCCCCTTTTACTAATGAGTTTCTTAGTAAGGAGAGCCTTCCAGCTTGCGTGGCCTGGTACCTTAAGAAACTCTAGGCTGTCCCCCAGGAATAACCTCTTGCCTCCAGTAAAGGGTCTCCCTCAGTTGGATTTCCCCACTGTAGAAGTTTGCCCTATGCACTCTGGCAACTTCTTGGCACCTCAGGTTACCCTTCTAAGCCTCCTCCGTGTAACTACAGGACACAAACCACTACCTCCCTGCCTGAGGTGAGTTTTGCCCTCTCTTGAGTCACCACGGCTGTGAGTCCTGGTACCTCGCTGGAAAAATACAGACGGACCTCTTGTTGGCAAAAACAGAGATGAAGTTTTATTGTGTTAAAAACATAAGTGATTCTTTAACGTGTCATTTATTAATTAGCTTTGTTCCAGTTGTACAAAATAAACTCAGTCAAACATTTAACTTTAAGTTTTCCTAGCCTCTTAACTGTCTTCATATAAGCCACCACATAACACCACACCACACCTTCCTCCCTCTCCCTCCTAACTGACCAAACCGACACTCCCTCCTTTCAAACCGGGCACAGTCCCGCCCCCATCAGAGTTCTATGTCAGTCAGGCTAAAGGTGGGTTAACTCTTTGCCAGCCGGACAGAAATAAACATTTCAAAAGTGCTTCAATTTGTCACATATCTCCCCCACCACAAAGACATTGCGTCGGCTTGCTCTTAACTAACTAGAGCAATGCCAAAGCAATGGGCTTGGGGTTATAAATCCTTCAATGCATTCTATAACACTCATATTACAAAGTCAACTAAATTAACATCTCATAAACTTGTACACAAATAAACCATGTTTGACATGTGTTAGATTATAACGCCTAAGCACAAATGTTTTGCTAGGGTTACCACCGTTTCATATAATACTTTGCACCATTCTATACCTCTCAAAAATATACCTAGACAAAGCGTCCGCTATGATGTTTTCCTTCCCACTTATGTGCTTACCCTGTTTCTATTTTATAAGTTGCTAGGCTGGTCCTCCCTGGGATGTTTGAGAAGATCTGAGCAAACTGAGCAAGGACTAATTTTAACTGCTCCTTTTGCTCTGGGGTCAGACTTTCATCGAATGGCACTTCTGCTAGAGTTGTGCCCTTACTCAGCTCTCCCCACCCAGTTAAATGAATTCCTTGGGTCACCTTCCCCTTTACTTGCAACACCAACTTATTTCTGTCAAAATAAGGCTTAAGTAAGTTTACATGAAAATTTTTACATCGGTTCCCTTCCCCATCTAACTCTACCAAATAGTTCACCGCAGAAATCCTCTCGACCACTTTGAAGGGACCGTCCCACGACATCTCCAACTTCTTTCGACGTCTTGTTCTTAACACGAGCACACTGTCACCAGGCTGGAAAGATCTGTCTCTTGCGTGTGCATCATACCACTGCTTCTGTCGACGCTGTGCCTGCTGCAAGTTGTGAGCAGCTTGCTCCCGTAACTCTTGAAGGTCGCTCTGCAGCTCCTGTAGATACGTCACAACATTAGGGCTGTCGATCTGCTCCTCCCCTGACCACGCTGCTTTCATCAAGTCTAGGGGTCCTCGTGGCTGTCGTCCAAATAGGAGTTCAAAAGGACTGAACCCTGTGCTCTCCTGCGGCACTTCGCGATAACCGAATAGGAAGTGTTGCAGCCTCTCATCCCAGTCGTTAGGATGATTGATGGAATAGGTTTTTAGCATCCGGCTCAGGGTTGAATTAAATTTCTCCGTCAAGCCATTCGACTGTGGATGATAAGCCGTAGTTTTAACATGCTTAACCCCACAAAGAGTTAAAAGCTCTTCCATAGTCTTAGACGTGAAGGATGTCCCTAAATCTGTTATAATTTCTTTGGGGAATCCCAGCCTTAAGAACACCGACATGAGGGCTTTTGCTACAGTCTTTGAGTCAATGTCCTTTAGAGGTATTGCTTCTGGATAGCGCGTAGCATAATCCACGAGGCATAAAATAAACTTATTCCCCCTTTTTGTAACTCTGGAGATAGGCCCGAGGATGTCCACTCCTACTCTGGAAAAGGGCTCAGTAATTACGGGAATAGACTGTAACAAGCCTCGCGTTTTGTCCGCTCTTTTGCCTGCTTTTTGGCAGATCACACAGGACTTGCAATACTCTTTGATGTCCTTGCCCATCCCAGGCCAGTCAAATCTTGCTTGGATTCTATCACTAGTTTTTCTAATGCCTAGATGCGCTGCTGAGGGTGCGTCGTGTGCCATTTGTAGCACTTGCAACCGGTAAGCTCTTGGCAACACTAACTGTTTCTTCCTTTCCCAAACAGCAGCAGTTTTCCTCCTCCTAGAAATTCTATACAGTCTTCCCTCAATGGTGGTAAATAAGCAGGGGTTCTCCACAGTTACTTCTGCAGTAGGACTTTGTGCTTTACCCCACAGCTCTTTTATAGTTTCATCCTCTTTTTGATCACTCAAGAATTGGGCACCGTGCTCCTGGACCACTGGCACGCTAATCAGCCCTTCATCCTCACCAGGCTCTATGGGTGACTCTATAACTGCAGGAGGATTACTCTCAGTGACTTGAGACTGTGACCTAGTTATCACTTGAATACGGTGCTTCTGACTAGCTAGGTCATTCCCTATTAAAAAGGGTACCTCCAATTCATTTAGGATTCCTACTCTCCACTTGCCACAAAATCCTTTGTAGGTAATATCAACTTCAGCTAATGGTACTTCAAAATGTGGGCCCCATATGCCTTTTAAACTGTAGGACTGACCCTTGAGGTACTGCTCCTTTGGAACAAATTGTGATTTAACAAGTGAGACTTCTGCTCCTGTGTCCCTCAAACCTAAACAAGACTGACCATTTAATTCAATTGGCTCCATGTAATCTTGGTTGCACTCCTGCTCAGCCCTCCAGACCTGTAAGACCTTAGAAGTAGTCTCAGCTGGACTGTCCGCTTTCTCTGAGCCTTCTGTCTGAGGCGAGCTATTTTCCTGTGACTGCATTACCAGTTTTACTTGTTTAGCTGCAGTAGGTGTAGTTTGCGACTTAACCAGCAGGGGGCACCTGGCACGTACATGGCCCTCACGATTACAGAAAAAACAAGTGATCTTCTTAGAACCTGTCTTGTCAGAAACTGATTCCCTGACAGGAAAATTTTCTTGCCTGACTTTAATTTCTCTGTTTCTCCATGGATTACCCTTCTGTGAGTGTTTTGGGAATGCTATTTCATTGAAATCACCTTGTAGTTCGTCTAAGACCTCGGCAACCCCTGCCACAGTTTTCAGTTTTTTATCCCTCAAGAACCAACGTAAATTGCTAGGGATTTGCTTAAAAAATTGTTCTAAACAAATTAATTGTTTTAACTCATCAAAGTCCTTCACTCCACTCCCTTGAATCCATCTGTCAAGTAATTTATCTAAGCGGCTAGCTAGTTGGGCATAAGTCTCTTTATGTTCCTTTTTTGCCTCACGAAAAGCCTTTCTGCTTTGTTCAGCTGTGAGTCCACATCGAACCCTGACTCTTTGCTTAAATACTTGGTAACTTGACAGCTCTTCTTCCCTCAGGTCAGCATAAATTTCACTTAGTATCCCACAAATTTGAGGTCTTAAATAAAGCATCCAGTTCTCCTCAGGTATTTGAAATTCCACACAAACGCGTTCGAAGGTAAATAGAAACGATTCGACATTATCGTCTTTTCCAAATTTGGGGAACCTTTTTAAATTAATTGCGATACTATCATTGTTAACTGGACTCCGAGTTAATTCTGATCTCAAACGTATCTCTTCAAGCTTCATTCTGTCCTGTTCTAATTGAACCCTCAACCTCTCGGACTGCATTCTCTCCTCAGCTTCAATTCTAGCTTTTCCCCTCTCACTTTCAGATGCTATCTTTTCCCTCTCAGCTTCAATTCGGGCCATCTCAATTCGTAGTTTCATCAGTTCTACCTCAGAACCTGGGCTTCCCTCAGCCCCTTCCGTTCTTTCATCTCCTTTTGCCTCTCTGGGTTTTCTTACGTGAGTCATTTTCCTCACAGGAAAATCCTGACAGACTCAAACCAAACTAGGCGCGTGAGCTTTGAATTTCGATCACGACGCTGCCACCAAAAATGTGACGACCCGTGTCCCACTCTGCCTTACTATCACTGCGACACAGGAATCCAGAGGGGAAAACACCCACCCTCTGGTCCTGCCGCCTCAAAAATAAACCCCCTTTTACTAATGAGTTTCTTAGTAAGGAGAGCCTTCCAGCTTGCGTGGCCTGGTACCTTAAGAAACTCTAGGCTGTCCCCCAGGAATAACCTCTTGCCTCCAGTAAAGGGTCTCCCTCAGTTGGATTTCCCCACTGTAGAAGTTTGCCCTATGCACTCTGGCAACTTCTTGGCACCTCAGGTTACCCTTCTAAGCCTCCTCCGTGTAACTACAGGACACAAACCACTACCTCCCTGCCTGAGGTGAGTTTTGCCCTCTCTTGAGTCACCACGGCTGTGAGTCCTGGTACCTCGCTGGAAAAATACAGACGGACCTCTTGTTGGCAAAAACAGAGATGAAGTTTTATTGTGTTAAAAACATAAGTGATTCTTTAACGTGTCATTTATTAATTAGCTTTGTTCCAGTTGTACAAAATAAACTCAGTCAAACATTTAACTTTAAGTTTTCCTAGCCTCTTAACTGTCTTCATATAAGCCACCACATAACACCACACCACACCTTCCTCCCTCTCCCTCCTAACTGACCAAACCGACACTCCCTCCTTTCAAACCGGGCACAGTCCCGCCCCCATCAGAGTTCTATGTCAGTCAGGCTAAAGGTGGGTTAACTCTTTGCCAGCCGGACAGAAATAAACATTTCAAAAGTGCTTCAATTTGTCACAGGGTACAAGAGCCCTTATTGGGTTCTCCATCGGTCAGAGAATATAACAGAGGCCAACCAGATAATTTTGAGAAGCAAAGCCTTTATTTTTGCTGTTGCAACAGGGTCCTTCCCCTCACGCAGGAGAGCAAGGAAGGAACCCAGAACAAAAGAGAACCTCCACTTTTATCAGTTTTCCCATCACCAAGAAACACCCCCAAAATACATCATTCCTACATCACAGCTACATAATCAATACCTCACCAAAAGGGAGGGTTCAAGGTAGAAATCTGAGCACCTTTGACACCTCTCCTAGTCCTCCTCTCACCCCTCCCAGGTGTGAATTCCTAAACACAAAGAGAAATTAACAGTTTCCTAAAATTTGATCACTATCTTTTGTTCGGAGGAGTCTTCCATTGTGAAAGATGGCTAGCAGTCTGGCACCATTGATGGGGAATGTCCAGTTGGCAGAGCCTCCGGCTTACAGGATTATGGCTCTCAAGTTGATAGTCATGTGGAAATGTGTGTGTGATTCTGGTCAGAGAGTCAAAATGGTGTCAGTCAGGCCTGTCTTCCTGTGCTGCTTCAGACATGTGCCTGTACATTCATATGTGTATATATATATCCTTAAAATTCTTAACACACAAGTGATTCCCAAACTTGGGTCTCCAGCTGTTTTTGGACTACAATTCACATCATCCCTGACCAGTGGTAGAACTCAAATTCTGCTAGGGCAGTGTGTGTGTGTGTGTGTGTGTGTGTGTGTGTGTGTGTGTATTCTCCCTTGGGATGGTTGGGTGTATTGATATGAGGGAGGGGGAGAGAAGTGACCAGAGGCCTAAAATGGTTGGTGACCCTTGCTATAGGGCCTTTATACTCAATGCTTTCCAGATACTGTTGCCATGGGCAATTGATGGCCATGTTGGATGAGAGCAGAACCAAGCCTGTGTTTTCTCTTTAACCCATGAAATGTGCAACAGCCCAGCAGAACCTGCTTGCATGTGGATGAGCATATGGGAAGCAGCTGTTAACCTTCAACTCACTAAAGGCCAAAGACAATTAAAGAATGAGACACCACCGAGGTTAAATCAGTGCCTCATTTGACAGAGAAGCTGTTAGCCATTAACCTTTCCTCCGGCAAGTGGAATGAAGAGCCTGAACATAAACACATCAAGGGAGGAAACAAATTGGTTCCTTCGATGCCTATTAATGGGGGTGCCCTTAAGGTCCAGGTTTATGCTTTTGGGGTCGGAGGGGAACAGTGGTTGCACACATGTTGGTTGAACTGAGATGCAGCTCTGAGACGACTGCGGGTCGAGATCTGCAGGAGGCAACCAGTTTTCAAAACAACCTGCAGGGGAAAGGCACAATCCATCACGAAGCTCCCCCGAAGATTTCCCATTGCAATGACTCCAACTCCCCTCCCCAACCTTGTATTGCAAGTGAGCGTTGGGATGGGATGGAGGCATGTATGACCACTGAAGACAGGAGATGAAAGTGGGAGACTTCATGGAAGGCTGAATTTGCCTTGTACCACTGGAGGGTGGTCTATTAGGACAAATGGGGCACTTGCCCACCAAGCTCAGCCTGCCCTCAGCCAGCCCTCGCCTGCCTACAATCCTTTCAGAGGGTGGCCCTGCCTGTCAGACTCCTCCTTAGTCTCTGTGTTGCCCTTGTTGAACTCAGCAGGGATGAGGATGGTGGGGAGGGGAGCAGAATTGGAATTCCTTGGCTCTCCATCTCATTGCGTCTGGCTCCACCTACTGTTGTCTCCTTGCCTTCCCCAGTGCAATCTCATTGCTCTGCCTTGGGATCCAAGATGACATTTCATTGCTTGATTATTTCAGAGTTCTAATGAGCAGAATGCAAAGCTCTTCATATTTCCCCCCCAAATTATTTGAGTTTAATGTTTAATTGGATGGTGGTTATGTATGTCCAGCACCGAGGTCCAGCGCCGAGGGCCTTCTGGTGGTTCCCTTGCTGTGAGAAGCCAAGTTACAGGGAACCAGGCAGAGGGCCTTCTTGGTGGTGGCGCACGCCCTGTGGAACACCAGATGCCAAAGAGGGAAAAAACTACCAGACTTTTAGAAGACATCTGAAGGCAGCTCTGTTTAGGGAAACTTTTAATGTTCGACAGACTATTGTATTTTAATATTTTTTTGGAAGCCACCCAGAGTGCCTGGGGTAACCCAGCCAGATGGGCGGGGTATAAATAATAAATTATTATTATATTATTATATTATATGTCTTGGGGTGCAGGAGGAGGCAGGGAGTTCCCTTTTCTTTCCACCACCCTCTCTCTCCATTTCATTGCTCTCTCTTCAAAAAGCCATTGCCCTCCCATGAGAGAAACCATTTTTGGTCTGGAGATCAACAGATGCCCAGTGGACAGCAGCCACTAGTACCTTGCACAAGATCCTCAACTGGAGACGTGTTAACCCAGGCATCCCCAAACTGTAGCCCTCCAGATGTTTTGGCCTACAACTCCCATGATCCCTAGCTAAGAGGACCAGTGGTCAGGGATGATGGGAATTGTAGTCCAAAACATCTGAAGGGCCGAGGTTTGGGGATGCCTATGTTAACCTATTGTAGCTCCTCTTCCAATCCAAGTTCTACTTGGAAATCACTTGAAATCTAGGGACTTGAGTTAATCATGGGCACTGCTTTCAATTAGTTTGCTTCGCATAGGACTCAGTTGGATACAAGCCCATCAAGATTATCCTTTGAGTTGGCATGCAATCCACTTTGTGCAATATCAGCACACACATATTAAAGCCAGCTGAAAGCAACAGAGCTTGACATCCAAAATGTACGTTTATTATATTAATATCCTACCTTTCTTCAACAGAACTCAAAATGATACACATGGAGTTCCCAGGGGGTCTCCAATCTAGACCTAAACTAGAACCAGACCTGCTTGGCTTTAGCAAAGTTGCAGTACTTTGTCCTTTGACCACATCCTGGCCTGAATAACCATAATTAAGACAACTGGTAGTAAACATAAGTTAAAAAAAACCCAAACAAATCCTTATGATGTGACATGAAAGCCTCAAGAGAATCACTAGGAAGCCTGTGTAAATGTGACCTGGGGATGGAATTCTGCCACTGAGGAGCCACTACTGAAATGAGGGCTGCATGTCTTGGGGGCCTGTTTGCCTGCCTTCCAGGTGGAATTACATGGGGCAAGACCTCAGATGATGCCCTCAGCAGGCATGTGATGAAACGGTCCTTTAGAGAGTACTTTCTCCATTATGCTTCTGGCTTCCCCGTTTACCCTTGATAAACATGTGCTGATTTATCTTGTTTTAAATCTCAGCTTGAGCTTGGCAATGCAAGTCAATTTTCATACTGAGTGGGCTGAGACTCACTCCCTTGGCTCAGATTCCAGTTAGCATGCTGCCCAAACTCTAGATAGGCCTGCCATCTTATTTCCATTTACCCTGTAAAGCGGGGATGGGGAACATGCAGCCCTCCAGATGATGTTGGCCTCCATCTCTCATCAGTATCAGCCAACCTGGCACGTGGGCTGGGATGATGAGAGCGGAAGTCCAACAGCACCTGGTGTGCCACAGGTTCCTCCATCCTTGCTGCAAAATGCCATTCCATCTTGCCTCAAATGGAATCATGTTGCCAAAAATTCACCACTGGTGGCTGGTGCCTATTGGAACCAGGGAAGCAGAAATCAGGGAGGACTGCAGTAGGTGGAACCAGAGTCAATTACAGGCAGAGACAACTGATTCTAATTTTGTCACCATTCTCCTCCCTGCTCCCTACAAGGGCAACATGGACCAAGGAAGAGGAAGCTGATGGGCAATGCTGCCCCCCTGGGTTGGTTGTTAGTAATAAAGCAGACAGGTGGGGGCCATGCCCCATTTGTACTAATGTACCCCACCCCTGAAATTCATCCCACCCCTCACCTCCTGCCTCAGATCCCCCCTTTTTTGTTTTCAAAAATTGCTGCCACAACCTGGCCAAATCACAGCTCACGGTCTGTTTGTTTTGGATGATGCTCAAACTCCCTTGGCAGTTCTGTCTGCAGTGAGGCGTAGGCTACAGAGAGGGAGGTTTTGAGTTTCAAAGGTGGAAGGAAAAGGACACCCGGGAGGAGGAATGAATGAAATGATTTAAAGCATCATTCTCCCTGCAGGTGCAGAAAAGAACACGATGCTTTTCAAGCTCAGCACGAAGCAAGCATATGTTTCCCCACCCCCCTGGCCAGGTGGCTGGCATGTTGCACAGTCAAACTGTCACCCCTACACATGTGGGTTAGGATCCCTTGTTATCTTTCCAGCTGTGAGTTAAATAGCTCCCATCCCTTGCCTGCTTTCTGCCAGATTCCTTTGTGGAGGCCAAGAGGGGAAGGGAGAGGAGATTATCTATTCATTAAATGATTCTCCTTTTGGTGAACTGATCCCCAAGTTTTATTCCAGGACATCTATAGCACAAACACATCCAAGTGGCTGCCTTTTTAAGCTCTGAAAGGAAACCTCAGCGCCCAGGACAAGAGAAGAGGGATTTAGTTCAGATTTAAAGGCAAACCTAGCTATATTTGAATTTTCAAAAACAATCTGCAGGCTGAAACGCAGCCGCCCTTCAAAATGCACACTTCTCTGAATTTCGCAATGTGATTCCCCAGCCAAGTAATGTGGATAAAAACGTATACACTGAGGTAAAGTGTGCTTTAAAATGCGTAAGTTTGTGAAAATAGCATACCTTAATGTACTGTATTAAGGAAAATGGCTCTGCAATCATGTGTAGATGGTTAGCATATAACTCTTATATGCAGCAGTATCAGCAAGAGCCAGTTCTGAGCAGACAGCCGAATCCGAGCCGCAAATTTCCTCTCCCTAGCAAGGAATTTAGTAAAAAATAGCTGAAAGGTATTCAGACTGAGACTTGGTATGGATGAAAGCTTGTGTTTATTAAAGGAAGTACATTCTTGATGGGGAAGCATTCTATAGTCCTGGCTATCTAGTTGGAGGATGCATCCAAGAGGACCTCTCACTTCAAGGTCCAGAGAACTCTGCAGCCTTGTGCCAAGAGGCAGTTGTACAAATTCAATTGGAAGGTCCATAGCTCAGTGGGAGAGATCACATGCTTTGAATGTAGAAGGTCCCAGGTTCATGCCCTGGTAACTCCAGGCAGAGTTGGTAAAGAGTCCTGCCAGGGCAAAACTGAGACGAAGGAGGAAGATGACAGGCACCCTCTGGAATGGCTATAATCAAGAAGTCAGAGAAATGGGGTCTGGTTGAAGACAGACTGAGCTTTGTGGATCCCCAATGAACGATCCTTTACTGGGAGCAATAATTAGTTTTGTGAGCCCATCAGGTTTTCCCTCCAGGAACTTATTAGAGCTCGGTGCTTGCGGTAGCGAGAGATAAGTGGACCAGACACCTCAAAATAAACGTACAAACAAATAAATAACCACAGACCTTTCCAGCATGGCTCCCTCTGCCAGTCTTGCATTAATTTTGTCTAAATGAAACCTTGCTCCTTGTCCAGGGAGTGGATGTGCCATCAGCAATCTGTCAGAGTCAATAATGTTCACCTTGTCAGACCACGAGCCTTGCCTCAAGATCTAACATTTCTCTGTGAATTATCAGCTAATGTGCTGACAAATTGGTTGCAATATTCCCTTTTCACATATTTCCCTCACTTTTTTCTGAATGCAGATGCTCTGCTGATTAGCTAAACACTGCCTGCCTCCTGTTGGGTGTATGGTAATGGCTGGTGATTTCTAACTTTTGGAATCATTGTTTTCTAGTGGCTCCGAAAAACTTCTGCTAGGTGCCAAGAGATCAAGCTAGGCACCCATATCAATATTGGAACTGCAAATGGCAAAAAATCGAATGAAGATGGGAAAAGCACTAGGGCCAAATGGACTTACTGCAGTTTATTATAAAAAGTTTCAGGATGCACTTCTAGAACCACTTAAGGACACCATGAACAGAATTTTGGTGATGGGAGTAGTTCCAACTTCATGGAAAGATGCATTCATTACTTTGATTTCCAAACAAGACAGCGACTTAACAAAGACCAAAATTTTTGGTTTCTTAGAATTCCCAAGCAATGCTGGGTTCGTGCTGCTAGCTTTCTATAAAGAAGATGCTATTTGAAGAGGCAAAAATTGACAAATCAGTGGAGGTGATTTTTCCTTTTGTACAGTAGGCTACCTGCCCACGGTGCATCTGGCAGGACACTGTGAGAACAGGATGCTGGCCTAGATGGGCCATTGGCTGATCCAGCAGCGCTCTTACTGTGCTCCAGTTATGCAAAAGTTAGGGGGTTTATACATTCCCCTCCTAGCTCCTCATCTGGGCAAGGAAGAAGCAGTTTCACACTTCAAGGACAAATTCCAGCAAGGTAAAATATGCAAGGAGGCATACTCTCCAACATCCTGCAGAGGAAAATTGGGACATGCGTCATTTGGGGCTGTGCTCTCATGGGAGCTAGGTGACTCATGTGCAAGCCCCCCCCCAATGTGTGTCTTTTGGGGCTATGCTCCCATGGGAGGCAGATGACTTTCACGAGAACACAACCCACCCCCAAACAGGCAGCTTTCAGAGCCACACTCTTGGGAGTCAAAACAGGACATCCTCAGATCCGATCAGAAGCTGGGGTGAGTTCTTTAATTCTGGCACGTGGGATGTCCAGTTGACTGGTATGAGGAGGATGTTGAGCATAATAATAATAATAATAATAATAATAATAATAATAATAATAATATAATATACCCCCCCATCTGGCTGGGTTTCCCCAGCCACTGTGGGTGGCCCCCAACAGAATATTAAAAATATTAATAATGAAGCGATAAAGCATTGAACATTAAACAGGACTACTGGAGGAATTTGGGGGGGAGCGGCAGATAGGTATGGCCTAGTAATAATCTGTAAACTGCCCTGTGATATTCACATGAAGATTGGTCTATAAATTTAGGCAAACGAACATACAAACAAGCAAATGAATAAATACTTAGTCCTGTGGGACAGATAGGCTTGAAGGATCCCATTCAGCCAAAGGGTATGAGTTCAGCAGTAATCCAGGTACAGAATTGGGCTCCAGAGCTGTGAGAAACAGAGACAGATCTAGTTCAGAGCTCTGAGCTGACTGCTGGAGAGCAGGAGACCACCAGGGCTCGCAGGACCAGAGTCCAGTCCCTTATGGGTGCCTTCCTTAGAGCAACCAGGTGCCTCGCACTGTATGTCACTAGTTCAGTGGCACAGTGAGTGCACTAGGAGAGATGCCAGGGCCGTGAAGTTCTCTACAAGGAGGTGGAGCCTGGAGGAGGTGCTCTGGAGAGAGAGGTTTCAATGGCCTCAGACTGCTCCCTACCTTTGCTGGGGTAAGTTGCTCATTTGGAGTTATCTGTCAACTAGCAACTTCCACTTCGCTCTTTCTGCGAGATCCATCATCAGGCCCAAGCATAGCACCCCTGGACTAGAACCCCTTCACCGAAACCCTTTCCGATTTTACGTTACGTTACGTTGGAATTCAGTTGCTGCTGCTCCATTTGCTTGCGAAAGGTTTGCCCCTGGAGAAGCCAGTAAACAGCTTTCCAGACTTCTCTGCTAATTGTTTTCTTAATCAAAGCTTTTTCTCCACTTTACTTTATTATGGAGGGATATTAAGCCCAAGTCTGTCAGCGTTATCCAAAAACATCTGCTTGAGGAAAATGAAATGCCAAAGCAAGATGGAATCCTCATGTGGCCAATTTCCACCCAGCTGTGATTTACTGTATTACAACTACTATTGTGGAATACCCAATACTTTTGTGAATGAATTTAGGTATGGAGGGTCTCTTCTAGGCTCCTGAGCACCAACTCCCACTAGAAAGTAACAGGCAAGTGTTGGCTTGTGATGGGAGAAAGCCAGCAGCAAACCACACTGAGCAAGTTGGAGTTAACTCTTTAATAGCATACACAGGATCTGCACAGGAGTGTCAGACCTAATGAGCACAACAACTCATCTCTAGCATGTCTTGCACCCATGAAGCAGTTGCGGAGATGGAAGGTCCCCACCTCCTCACTGCTGTCTAAGTTCCTTCCTCTGCAGGGTTCCCCCCCCCCCAAGCAATCTGAGACAGCATCTGCATGAAATAAACTTCTCCACTTTTTTCATGCCTTTCCTGGTTCAGGGAGACCTGGGTGAAGCAGAGCTTCTCACAGCAGGAGGGGGGAAAGCCCGTGACTCTTCACCAGCTGGACTCCTCTCAGCCTCCCTCCTCTCCTGCTTCAGCTTCTGCCTCTGAGTCTGGACTTCTCTCTGCCACAGACTCCCCCTGCTCATTAAGCCCTGTTACGTCTTCAGCTTCCAACACACCTTCTTCCCAGTCTTCTCCCTGTGACCACTCATCATTGTCCCACCACCAGTCCCCTGTTTTTGAGCCTTATTCCCCTGGAATTCCGCCACTGGTTCCTCCCACCTTTCCTCTGTGTCCAGACATTCCATGACATCGTGTATAAGCAGCCAGCTTATATTAGGTGTGTGTTGTGGTCTTGTGTGTGGCTTTTTGGGAGGAGGCAGTAAAGGCTCCTTGAATCTGGCCTTGATCCAAAACGAGTAGCATGTTTCAAGAACTCTCTCTATTCATCCTTTTCTTTTTCTTTTAATACAGAATCTTCTTCTTCTTCTTCTTCTTCTTCTTCTTCTTCTTCTTCTTCTTCTTCTTCTTCTTCTTGAAAAAAAAAATGTTTCCAAGAGCCTTGGTTGTTGTTTATACATTTAGATGCTGTGATTAAATTACATCCATAATGCATAGTGTTTGCATTGTAATACATTATTAATAATAATAACACTGTCTTGTAAGGTCCATTCTGAAGAGGCATGCTTCTCTGGGACGGTTCATTGGTCTATTCACACACAATTTTCATACATCTCTAAAGATTACCATTTTAACAGCTTTCTGTACGGATACTGCCAGGCAGTTACATTTGACAGTGCATAAATCTAATTCCCTGTGCACTCAATTTTCTTCTGGCAGCGAAATCAATTTGAATCTGTCTGGATTTTATTCTAAAGTCTATTAATGCCTGCTGCCTGCCTCTCTCTCCCCCCCCCACTCTTTCAACAATCTGACTTTTTTCATGAATTTAATTCAGCAGTTTGAAAAAGACAGTCGACCGATACAACCTGTCTTTTATCTCGTTACAACAAAACCTAATTAGGCATGAAAAGGACATAAAGAGTTTACAATTAGCCCTTTGGCGATAAAGGTTAGCCGTTGTGAAATTCCGCACTAAAGCTGCAAAACCTTTGGTTCTTTTTCAGTCATCACGGTCTTTCGACAAGGTCAGTTTTATCGTTCTTGGCAAACACACTTAACCTATTTGCCGCGTCGATACACCCATGGCTGATTTTGCTTCTCAGTGTGTGATTCTGATGCCTATAACTGTGGTTGTTAACAGGATCTTTGGAAGTAACAGGCGGATGGTAGAAGACTAAGCCATGCAATGACATTTCTTTCTGTTTTACAAAGTATGTCATTGAGGATTAGCTTGTTCAGTCAGCCTGCTATCAAAATTATACGTGTTTGGTAGGAAAGTGACATGGGCTTAGGATTGGAGTCAATGGGACTTAACCGCTCAACTGTGTTGCAAGTAGAGCTTCCCCCCGCTCCTTTTCTTTTCCAGGAGGATCTTTGTGTCAAGAGATTGGAGAATGGGAGTTGGGGGTTAACAGTACAAATCTAGCAATGCTTACTTTGAAGTAAATCCCAATAGGGATTACTCCTGGGTTATGATAGCATGTGGAGTTCATATGCATCAGCAGAAGTTTGAGCTTAGCTACAAATTCCTGATTTACCTTTAAAGCAAGCACACTAAGACTGTGAGTATGAAAATAAGAAAGACAAGATAATTATAAGAAACACATGTTTGATAGAAAAGAACTTCTTGCCCTGCCAAAGAGCAAAGACCACAAGGCAGGTTAGTGGCCAGGTAGGTGCTGTTGCTCAAGCAAAGTTGCAGTGAGACATGAAGCCCTTCTATTCCCCTTCATGCCCAGGATGAGCCAATGGCCAGCCTGGGTAGATTCAGTCTGGCAGATGCTTTCCTGATAATCTGCTGCAATCACTCTGCTTGCCACAAAGGGCAGTGGTCGACAGTTCCAGGCAGTGGTCAACAGCTTCTAGCACTTTATGGAGAAGCTGCAGAGATACAGCTCCTCACATGGGACAGTAATTAGTGGTTCCTGGTGCTCCAGTTTCTGGGGGCCCTTTGCTGCTTATAATGATGCTCCAACCAGTGTAATGTAGTGGTTAGAAAGGCAGACTAAGCCTGAAAGAGCAGGGTTCAAATCACCACCCAGTGGTGGAATGCACTGAGTAGACATGGGTCAATCACAGTCTCACAGCCCAACCTACCTCACAGGGTTGTTGTGGGGATACAATGAAGAGGGGAAGAACCATGCATACCACCTTGAGCCCTTCAGTTTAAAAATATGGGATATAAATGCAATGAAGAAATAAAATATTGCATGCATTTGGAGTGAAAAAGCCCACCAGAAATCTCTCTCTTCAACTACCTCAGAGCATAGTCTCTAAAACTATTGAGCTCTTGATTGCTTTTATAGAGCTCAAGAGCCACGTACCACAGCTTGAGCTTTTCGGAGCAAAGCTGGGCTATGAAAGTAACCATAAAATAAATTGATGGGTTGACAAACAGTCTGATCAGGTATAAGACCGTTTCCTATGTACTATATTCAAAGTATTCTGTCTTTGTTAGGGACTGGTTGGACACGGAGGAATAGTGGGATGAACCAGGTGGGGAACCCTCAAGGGAAGAAGGCTCAGAGTCTGGGGATTGGTGGTGGGACGACAATGAGTAGTCAGTGGGAGAAGACTGGGAGGAGGATGTTTCACAAGCTGAAAAAGTAACAGGCCTTAATGAGCTGGGAGAGTCGGTGACAGAGAGAGGTCCAGAAGCAAAGGTAGACACTGAAGCAGGAAAGGAGGGAGGCCAAGAGGCAGATAAGAGGCACAGGGGTCTCATACTCCTGCTGTGGCAAGCTCCCCTCCCAGTCGTTTCCCAGAACCAGAAGAGGCATGAAGTTGGAAGAGCAAAGGTAGGCATGCTGGCATGGTCTCAGATTGCTTGGGGAAAGCCCTGGAGAGGAGAGGACTTAGGCAGCTGGGGGAAGGTGGGGACTTTCTGTATCCACAACTGCTTCATAGTGGCAAGACATACCAAACAAACAAAATTTTATTGCATTAGCCGGTTGGCCATAGCACATAAAGCAGGGGTGTCAAACTCAAATTCATCGGGGGCCGCATCAGCAGTTTGGTCACCCTCAAAGGGCCGGTTGTATCTGTAGGACTATGTGTCCACTCTTTATTATCATAAATTATTGTCACTGCATTCAATTATTACTGTTTTTGTAATAATGTAAGTAATAACTAGCTCTGAAAGCAGAAACATAGTCAGAATAATGGCAAGTAGATATTCAAATGTACAATTATTGTACAATTTATTGAAAAATGATTTTTGGTAACTGCACTGGGTGGTGGAGGCTCGCTAGGGTTTCATGCAGGACCTTTGCAGAGCTACTAGTACCTGGAGATGCTGGGGTCCTTCTGCATGCAGGACAGATGTTCTGCCAGTGAGCCACCACCCTTCACCAAAGGGACTGGCTGAGGTTGACTCACTGGAGCTGCTCTCCTGGTTCCAGGGTTTAAGGGCCAGAAGTATAAAGCAGCATCCTATGTTTCTGAGGAGAGGGAGAGGGAGGGGAGGGGAGGGGAGGAAGGAAGGAAGGAAGAAAAGAGGGAGTGGGAGGGAGAGAGGAAGGAAGGAAAGAGGGGAGAGAAAGAAGAGTAGGAAATAAGGAAGGGAATAAAGAAGGAAAGAAAAAGAAAGAGGGAGAGAAGACGGAAAGGTAGAAAGAAGGAAGGAAGTAGAGGGAAAGAAAGAATAAGAATGAGGGAGAGGAAGAAAGATGGGAAGGACGGAAGGAAGGAAGGAAGGAAGGAAGGAAGGAAGGAAGGAAGGAAGGAAGGAAGAAAAAGAAAAGAGGGAGCAGGAGGGAGAGAGGAAGGAAAGAGGTGAGAGAAAGAAGAGTAGGAAAGAAGGAATGAAGAAGGAAAGAAAAAGAAAGAGGGAGAGAAGACAGAGGAGAGGGAAAGAAAGAAAGGGAAGGGGGGGTCGCCGCCTTGATTCAGCGCCAGAAAAGAGTGCGAAGGGACCCAGAGTTGCACGTCCGTGAGGCTGAGCCGCTGCTGAGCTCACGTTCATGAGGCTGAGCCGCGGCAGGAGGAGGAGGAGGAGGTGAGGCAAGAGGAGGCGGAGGTGGCGGCTTGCCGGGTCGGTGCCCGGCAGCGCCGTGCGGAGAGTCCCGAGCCTCTGGGACGCAGCAGTGCTCTGTAGCACTTTGAATCCTCCTCCTCCTCCACACGGCGCTGCTGGGTGCTTTGTCTGTGCTGCAGCAGCAGCAGCAGCAGCCGCCGTTTCCAGGCGCCGAGCCGTGGCAGGAGGAGGAGGATTCAAAGTGCTACAGAGCACTGCTGCATCGCAGAGGCTCGGGACTCTCCGTGCGGCGCTGCCAGGCACTGACCCGGCAAGCTGTCTCCTCCTCCTCCTGCTGTGGTTCGGGGCGCTCCACGCAGCGCTGCTCCGGCTGCCTTTCTACCCCCTCCGGCCCCAGCTGTTTGTCGGCGCTTTGTCGGCGCGGTGCTTCAGCAGCAAGGTCCCGCTGGCTGGGGCGCTCGGCGGGCCACATGATGAGGTCTGGCGGGCCAGATTTGGCCCCCGGGCCTTGTGTTTGACACCCGTGACATAAAGGATCCAGGCGGTAACCTACCGCTATTATACAGAGAATGTATCAAATACACTTGCAAAACAGCAAATATAAAATCATGCTATATAAGACAGATTTTGGTAAAAACTATGGCAAATCATGTGGGCTTTGTCCGTTGCAAAATATTTAGAGAGATCCGAGGCTAGAAAAAGTTAGCCTGTTAAAAGGGCCCTGAGTTTCAGGGCCTGCAAGATATAGGTGGCCACTCCGCAGGTAATCCTGGGGTTAGCATCCACCAATAGAAATTTCATGTGGTCATCTTCCAAGGCAATGAGCGGTGGAATTAGTAAAAGGAGCCTTGGTCTTATTGCGTTGTACAGGGGGCAGTGAAAGAAAAAGTGGATAAAGTCCTCTATCTTTCCCTTGTTACACGGGCAGAGTCGAAGGTCGAGGGGAGTGTTGGAGAATATACCCTGTAAGAATGCTGTGGGAATGGAGTGGAAGCAGGCAAGTGTGAAGGCCCTTCTTTGTGTAGGGTTCGTCAGGTCACTCACATAGTGAGCCATAGATCTTACTGCCTTGACGGGGGGGAAACCACGTGGATAGGTTGGCCGAATTGGATAGAGCCAGATCCACCGCTTCATCCCTGTCTAGAATCCATTTACAGATTTTGTGCAAGACATACCGAAGAAGAGTTGCTGTGTTCATTGGGCGTGACACTCCTGTGCAGATCCTGTTTTTGCCAATAAAGAGTTAACTTCACCTACTTTGTGTGATTTACTGCTGGCTCGCTCCTGACAGTCTACTCCTGCAAGGACTCTTGCACTAGCAGACACATATGTTTTATTGTTGTGCAACAGAGGAATCCAATGCTACGCTTGTGCCCATAGAAACTCGTTGTGCAACACAATTGCACGATATATTGTGTGACAAAGTTACCAGCCACCTGCTTAGTGCATTTTTCTTGCACTGCAACATTCGTTTGTCAGAAAACATTTCACCGGTGAAACAAGGGTAACCCTTTGTCCCTATTCCCCTCCCCTTTTAAAAAAATATTGTGATCTTGTTGATATGAATCCTAAGAGCTGTGTTTTCCGTAACAAACTGTAGTAGGTCTTTTAGAAATGTATGGCTGTAGAGTGGGACACTGTCATTTGCTGTTCAGTGCTAAGCTGGTAGGCAGGGGGCCTTTTCAAAGCAATTTCTTATGGCTTTCTTTGAACAACATGTGTGTGTGTGTGTGTGTGCGCGCGCTTGTCTTTGCTTACAGTTCACATTTATTGTCTAAGTTACCATTACTCACTTCAAACCTCCAGGATGGGTTGGGCTACAGATTTTAAATAACACCGACCTTTTGTAGTGTGTGGGAAGCAGCTGGCAGGGAGCACCTTTTCTTTGCCACACTGTGGGCGGTGGATCTATCATTCATAAATGTGCTCTTGTGGTTCAACAAAAACTTCCTGCCGTTTGATGGACATTTAATGTCAACATGATCAAAATATTGATTGAAGAAGGTTGCTGTGCTTCCTTTTGCATCTCTTCAGATCCATCTAATCTGGGCTCTGTCTCTCTCCCCGCAGACACTGCCGATACATTGCCTGCCAGACAAGAAAATGATAGATTATCTATCCGGGCAACAGACCCGGCCCTGGTCAAGATTAGTGCTTCAATTAGCTGCTGATGGCATTCCATTAGAATATCGCTTTTTGAAGAGCAGTAAACAAGAATGTTGTGCTTTGATTTTTCAGATTCAATTACTTCCATCAGGGGCTATAAATGAGCTCATTAGTCTTAGTGGCTCGCTTGCCCAGAGAGACAATAGAACATCATTGTGATTGTTCTTGTGGCACACACAAACATTATTACTCCCATCAACCTTCCTCCCCCTGCCATGCAGCCAACAGCATTAAGCTCAGAGAGAGCTTTAAGAGTATGTTTCCATTCATGGAAGATCTCAGTATTATGTATGTGCTGAGAGATTACCTTCCTGACCTGGGTTAGACATATACAGCACTGTTTCCATGCTGCTGCAGTTCGTCCTCTGCCAAAAACCACATTATTCACCTCACTGCCCAAGGATTGATGCTTTTGAATTATGGTGCTGGAGGAGACTCTTGAGAGTCCCATGGACTGCAAGAAGATCAAACCTATCCATTCTTAAGGAAATCAGCCCTGAGTGCTCACTGGAAGGACAGATTGTGAAGCTGAGGCTCCAATACTTTGGCCACCTCATGAGAAGAGAAGATTCCCTGGAAAAGACCCTGATGTTGGGAAAGATTGAGGGAACTAAGAGAAGGGGATGGCAGAAGACGAGATGGTTTGACAGTGTTCTCGAAGCTACTAACATGAGTTTGACCAAACTGCGGGAGGCAGTGGAAGACAGGACTGCCTGGCGTGCTCTTATCCATGGGGTCACAAAGAGTCGGACACGACTAAACAACAACAAAGCCCACTGTGATGAAATTATGTAACCTATATAATTATGCAAATTATGTTGTCATTATGTTCTGCCCCACTCATTTCAATGCAATGGAAAAGTAATGCGAGTGAGGGGAAAATGTAATCAATTACATTTCATTTGCAGAACAACGGCGAATGCTGATCACATTCATTGGATTGATTCCATCACGAGCAGCCTTTCATTTGCTATCCAGACACTATCACAGTTCAAGGACAACCACGCAAAAGCATTTGAGGAGGGGGCCAAGCAGGGCTGGTGTGGAGTTGTGGCCTAGGGAGAGTCATGAGGGCCAGAGAGAGAGGTCTGAGAGGTCTGGGGGCTGCATGTGACCCCCCCCAACACAGACCCAATATCTCCCACTCCTGCTGTAAAGCGAGTGCCACAGTGACGGCCGCGGCAGAGGCCAAGACAGATGTCACCAGTGCTACCCTGGAGGAGGAGGAGGAGGAGGAGGAGGAGATGGAGGAGGGGAGGTGGACATCCAGTATATCAAACAGAAGCCGGGGCAGCTTCTGTGAGTCCAGGATGTCTCGCTCAAAGCAGGTCGGTTGGGTGGTATGTGGCTTTCAGAGCAGATTCGACAAACTCATGGAAGATAAGGTTATCCTTATGAATAAGTCCTTGTAAGTATGCCTTTGAATGCTAATTGCTGGAAATTTCAAGCAGGAAGAGTGCTGTTGTGCTCAGGTCCTGTTTTCTGGCTCCCCATGGACATCTGGTTGGTTACCGTGAGACTAGAGTGCTGGACTAGGTGGCCTTTTGGCCTAATCCAGGAGGGCTCTTTTTATGTTCTCCTGTTCTCCAGCAGCCCTAATTGAGTAGGTGATCTGTGATGTCTCATTTACCTGAAATTCCTTGTAATGTAGTTCCTGCACTTCTGAAGAGGACCAGCTTCAATATCTCTCTCACACAATTAAAATTTGCAATCAGCAGCCATTGATTGCTTAGGAGACAGAGCTCAGAGAAAGCAGAAGGCATTAATAGCAGCCTTTCATTACCAGTTAGAGGATTAACCCCAATTGTAATATATACGTTTTTACCCTCAATTAAGTGCCTAAAATCCAGGTGCTTAGAAATAAGGAGGATAACTGCCCAGATTGCCCATTAAAATGGGAAATTGCTGTAAAATCCAAATTAAGCAACTGCAATGGAAACCATTAAAAATTCTGCTTTGCGTGCCATAAGTAGTCTGGGTCATCAGTGTCAAGGGAGAAATCAAGTTTCATAACCCTCCTTATTAAAGAGACATCCTGTATCATAGGGATAATGCATCATGTCCTCAGATATGAGTGGCACACCTGCTCCCCCAATAATCCACAGACTTTTGTTTGGGGGGTGTCTTTCACTTAAAGGTAAAGGGACCCCTGACGATTAGGTCCAGTCATGGACGACTCTGGGGTTGCGGCGCTCATCTTGCATTATTGGCCGAGGGAGCCGGCGTACAGCTTCCAGGTCATGTGGCCAGCATGACTAAGCCGTTTCTGGTGAAACCAGAGCAGCACACGGAAACGCCGTTTACCTTCCCGCTTGGAGCGGTGCCTATTTATCTACTTGCACTTTGACGTGCTTTCAAACTGCTAGGTTGGCAGGAGCAGGGACCGAGCAACGGGAGCTCACCCCGTCGGAGGGATTCGAACTGCCGACCTTCTGATCAGCAAGCCCTAGGCTCTGTGGTTTAACCCACAGCGCCACCTGGGTCCTGTCTTTCACTTAGTATTTGCTTATTGTTGCATGAATGGTATGAACCCACTTGTCTTTTCTGTTAGTTTTTTTGGGGGGTGGGAAATCCGCCTTTGCACTCAGGTTCTCCGAATCCATTACCCGAGCAACATCTGAATTAATGGGCAAGGTTTCATTACCTAGGCCTGGGACTTCAGGGCTCTTACCCTCATGTCCCCTCGTGGCAGCCTATCAAAGCTCCACTATTGGATTGTAACATGCTGCGAATCACAAGTGGGAATCACAAGTGCTGCTGCCCTCAGGTCGTCTTTATAGAAGCATAGAGTTGGAAGAGACCACAAGGGCCATCCAGTCCAACCCCCTGCCAAGCAGGAAACACCATCAAAGCATTCCTGACATATGGCCGTCAAGCCTCCGCTTAAAGACCTCCACCACACCCCTTGGCAGCAAATTCCACTGCCGGACAGCTCTTACTGTCAGGAAGTTCTTCCTAATGTTTTGGTGGAATCTTCTTTCTTGTAGTTTGAATCCATTGCTCCATGTCGGCTTCTCTGGAGCAGCAGAAAGCAACCTTTCACCCTCTACTATATGACATCCTTTTATATCCTTTTATATATTTGAACATGGCTACCCTCTCTTCTCCAGGCTAAACATACCCAGCTCCCTAAGCCGTTCCTCATAAGGCATCGTTTCCAGGCCTTTGACCATTTTGGTTGCCCTCCTCTGGACACGTTCCAGGTTGTCAATATCCTTCTTGAACTGTGGTGCCCAGAACTGGACACAGTATTCCAGGTGAGGTCTGACCAGAGCGGAATACAGTGGTACTACTACTTCCCTTGATCTAGACGCTATACTCCTATTGATGCAGCCCAGTTTCTCAGGGACATCTTGTTGACCCCTGTGAGGATAGGAAGCTAGGCTAGATGGGCCTTTGGCCTGATCCAAGAGGGACCAGTGAAGGATAGCAGGGGGGCTGTTGGATAATCTGAGACTCCGGATTTAATGGTCTTATGAAGGGGGGTGGTGTTTGGATGATAGTACATATTACTTCATAATGGATTAACTCACCCATGCTGCATTTTGGAGGGGGGCTATGATTCCCCCTCCCCATGAACTATCATCAACATCATTACCACAACTGCTTCTACTGTTATCACTCAGTCCAGATTTGTTTGCACAAAAATGTATGGGGTGGTTATGCTAATGGCATTTCCGGTATTTATTGAGCATTTGTTCTGATTTGTTTATGGGGCAATTCTTCACATTTCTGCCTCCGTTTCCTATTATTGTAACTGTTTTGGTTACTGCCCTCGTGAAATTTGCCAGAAATTTGGCGCGAATTTCTACTGCTATACGACATTTGTATGTTGTTTCCCCAAGCAGAGTGCACTGTTATTTCCACAAATATATCCCTTTTATGCACACTGTATCCTAGCACCTACATTTTTGTGCGGATTGTTTTAGTTGAGGAACCGTGCCACAGAATTCAGAGAAGCACGAATTTCGAAGGACGGCTGTGTTCTGAATTATTTCAGGGGGTACAAATTAGACAGGTTCCCCTTTAAATGAGAACTGGCTTGAATTCACACCCCCTCCCCTCCCCCTAGGACTGTCTGTTGCCTTTGTTGGTTAAATTGTACCCCGAGGTCAAGAGGGAAGCAAAGTGACTTTGGGCAACCCGTTATTAATTGCATTGTTGCTATTTTCAATTAGCTCTGGTGCTGCCTCCCCACCCCCACCCCCTTTGTTCCATTTCCATCCATTTAAAAGGCACTGGAGATGTTTCAGAATTCAAGAGAATTGCTTCTCCAGCCCATGTCAGCTACTGCCTGCCTGCCTGCCGTCTGTGTGAAGAAACAAAACAAAGAGTGTCTCCGGTGCCAGCGGTTTGCCATTTGAGCAATGCTCAGAACCCTCTCTGCTAATATCAAGCTGATTGGGCCATTTTGAGTCTCCAAAGGAGCCCGGTTATGAGATTTTAAAAAAGATCCGTAGATCACGCTGCTTCATTAATTTTCCATTCGGGCTCAGGTGTCAAGAGGAAGCAGCATTAAGTCAGAGCCGGGAGTAATTCACAGCGGCGGAGAAATGCCGTTTGATACCCCTTTGCATTTCACACAATCCATATATATATATATATATATATATATATATATATATATATATATATATATATGAAAGGCCTCATTGATTTGCTGTCCCTATTATTTCCCGCCAGAGGACCCTTAGCGGCCTTAATAGCACCTCTCCAAAACTTTGAAGGGCCTATTTGTGGTTTCCATGGTGACAAAATGACCCATAATATTCCCTGACGGCTCCAGTTAAAAGGAAGAACATAACTGCAAACCAAACCAACTCACCCCCTTTTTTTAATTTTTGGAGGAATAATTCTGCTGCCTTTTCTTCTTTAAAAAATAAAATAAAAATCCCCACACAACAGCGGTGAGGAAGAAAACACTTGTGAGGATGAAAAAGATATTATGGCGGAGAGATTTGGCGTGATATTCAGAAGAGCTTAGCGTTCGATTGTGAGGGGGCCCTTGTTGGTGAAATATAGACCCTGAGCCATCTGCTCCCGATTGAAGAGCGAGGAGGCACAGTCCTTGAAGATAAGACAAACCTTTTTATTCTGACTGCGCTTCGCACAAGTTTTTCCACTTGTTATTTTTATTGTCGTTCTAAAGAAATTGGCTGGCGGTCTGTGACTTGGAAAATTGGGCAGGGTTAACTGCGCGGGAGCAGACAAATCTTGAGAGATTTGGCCCAGGCTGGTGTGCTGCTAGGTTTGAGGGGTAAGATGCCCTCCAGGTCTCTCTCTCTCTCTCTCTCTCTCTCTCTCTCTCTCTCTCTCTCTCTCTCTCTCTCTCTCTCTCTCCCTCCCTCCCTCCCTCCCTCCCTCTCCCTCTCCCTCTCCCTCTCCCTCTCCCTCTCCCTCTCCCCCTCCCTCCCTCCCTCCCTCCCTCCCTCCCTCCCTCTCTCTCTCTCTCTCTCTCTGTGTGTGTGTGTGTGCTACATTGGAACCTCCATCCTCTCTTCTCTCCTGTTACCCTTGCCACAGACCTCCAGCCCTAAGCTTCCCAGATCAGAAGGGGGTCTCCACACACACACACACACACACACACACACACACACACACAGTGGTACCTCGGGTTACAAACGCTTCAGTTTTCAGACTGCGCTAACCCAGAAATAGTACCTCAGGTTAAGAACTTTGCTTCAGGATGAGAACAGAAATTGCTCGGCGGCAGCAGGAGGCCCCATTAGCTAAAGTGGTATCTCAAGTTAAGAACAGTTTCAGGTTAAGAACAGACCTCTGGAACAAATAAAGTTCTTAGCCCGAGGTACCACTGTACTGAATTGGCCCGAATATAAGCCTCACCCGAATATAAGCCACACTTTTAAAATTGGAGGGGGGGGGAGAGAAAAAAGAAAAAAAATACATGAATATAAGCTGCTCCACTCCTCGCTGTTGCTGGCTGCATACGGGGGGCGTGGGAGCTGTGCTGTGTTGTCGGCAGCCTTTCCCCTTCCTTGCTCTCTCCCTTCCTGGCCTTGGGGGAGAGGATGGGGGACTATGCGCGGGGCGGGCACTGCTTCGCCATGTTCCTGGCGCTGTTTGCCCCATGCTCCTGGCTACATACCGTAAGGTTGCGAATATAAGCCACACCATGGTCTGAATTTGGAAGGAAAGTGAGGCTTATATGAAGGCCAATATGGTACATACCCATTTAGCTGGACAGTTTGGCTGGCTATGCAGTAAAGCACCTGTTGTGACTCCTGGCCCAGCTGCCACTTCCATTTTCTTAGAGTAGGGCCAGGGGAATCTCAGACCCCAATGGGTCTCTCTTCCAGGCTCTCTGGATCCTTCCCAGCCCCCAGCCCTCCTCCTGAACGCTTTTGCCTGGCTTGGACTGTGAGAATGCCTTTTGCTTGCCTGGAAAAAGGATGGAGAGGGGTGTCTTTGTATGTGTGTAGAAACCTCTAGCTTTTGCATGGCTGAAATGACACATGGCTCTGTTCTACAACACCTCAATGCTGAATTCCTGCTCCTTTCAGCTGATAACAGCTCTCTAGGGTCTCAGGTCTGCTCTGGACTTCTCAAGCTGAGAGCCTTTAACTGGCGATGCAAAGATAATGACCTTTGGCTGGCCCAGCCCACCTCCATCCTGTTAGGGCGCCTGCTGGGGACAGCTAAGTTAAACATAGTAAATCCCAGCTCTGAATGATTACATTGGGCTTTTCACCAACAAACTTCTGTGGGGATATAAAGCTTGAAAGAGCCATAAATCAGCCAACGAGCATCTGCCTAATGAGAAGTAACTTGGAATTGCCTCTCTAAGCCTATGTGATCCAAAAAAGAGAGAGGGAGAAATATCTCTAGTTGATTACCTTCACCTAGAGTCAATGTGTAACCCAGTGCAAAGGAAAATATATATTTTAGTGGACTAGGCAGTTTGCTATTGACAGCATTTCCCAGAAGGTTATAATCATCAGGGGCACTCCTAATGCTTCCCTCCAAAGAATGAGTGGAATCTCTTAATACATTTCTTTAGTCGCCACCGTGTTTTACTGTTTCCTTCAAAATTCTTTGGGCTTTAACTCAAGCAAGGCCGCCTGCCCCACAAGTCTCTCAAAACTTTGCTTTCAACAAAATTTGGTTGGCTCTCTACCCACTTCAGGACATATAAAATAAAATACTTCATGCAGCGTGTACTTAAGCTATGGAACATTCCCACAGGAGCAGGGGCACCATCTAGGGCAGGGTGGGCATGGGAGCCAGTGCCCCAGAATATTTTCAAGGCTTTAAAAGAGGATTGGACAGATTAATGGAGGATAAGGCTATTAATTGTTTTAACTATTTCTTTGTGCTTTTATCTTGTATTTGTATCTTGGTGAACCATCCTAATAAATTTTGTTCATAACAACAACAACAACAACAACAACAACAACAACAATTAGTTATTAACCACAATGGCTATGCTCCGCCTCCACAACTGGCAGCAGTAATGCTTCTGAGTTGAGTATTGTTGAATATTTTCTTGAAATTGAAGCCTTGAGTAATAGTACTTGAAATATGTGTGAATGTTTCTGTGTAACTAGTTGTGTCATACTTATGAGAACACAGTGTCCTAATAAAAAAAATGTGTTGATCTTCCCCCCCCCCCCAAAAAGGGCAGTGTTTTTGTGCTGAGATGCCACTTGAGGGATTTGCACAAACATTTGGTTGGCAATTGTGAAACAGGATGCTGGACTAGATGGGCCACTGACCTGATCCGGCAGGTTCTTCCGACGTTCTTATGCTCACTTATTTCCATAGGCGTGGCTCAATCAGTGTTGCCACTTGAGATGAAGGACAATCAGCCCACATACTACCGCATTTCATGTACTGAAACCAATAGGATTGTCAGCTTTACTCCCCTTGGCTCTAGTGCTGTGCTAACATCTTCTGATATACCTGAGGGCAGCAGGCTAACAAAGATGTTGCAAGTCACGTACTGTGTAGCATAGCGGCTCTGTTCTCAGCACCTTGTTGTTGCTCCCCTTAATTGAGGATAGAGAAATCTGCAGTTGTACATCAAAACCTCTGACTTTGCTGTGGCTGGAATCAGTGCAGTCTTTAGCATATGTGCTGCCAGGGTGCAAAAATCCACCCAGCACCCCCACATTTAGTTTATCCCGCAAATTAACTTTTATTATGATGTAAGAGTTATTTTCGCGTGCATGGTGCCATTGAGAATGACAAGCGCTGTCGTTGAGTCTGACAAGTGCCACTGTTGTGAATGACAAGCGCTGTCGTTGAGTCAAGCGCCGCCGTTGTGAATGACAAGCGCCGCCGCTGGTGTGGCACGTCTTTGGTAAATGAGCGCACAAAGTCAAAAGTCCTTTAGTGAAACAGTAGGTATACATTTCGGTAATACCTAGATATATATGTATTTTGTTTTTCTAGCTTGATCAAAATTATTTATTATTTCAGAACAGAGCTTAGGAGGCTTCAGCGGCAGGCGCCTGGCGCCCTCCAGAATTCAGCGTCCGGGTGCCCTGCACCCCTTGGAAAAGACGGCCCTGGGTGGAATGCCTCCTGGAAGAGTCACACCCATCAATCCATTCACTTTGCCTCTGGCCACACTGCCTGCTGGTGCATAGCCCCAGAAGGTTGCCCATTGGGAGATGTGTGTCTCAGGCTGAAAAAAATATATTCTGCACCCCTTATCTACAGGGCGAAAGCTGTTTAGAATATTTAGGCTCCTCCCCATCCCACCTGCTTCTTCCAGGGAGGAAACAGGGCCATAATCACTTCCTAAACAAACAGATACTGTGAATCAGCAGCTAGTCAGCCCCTTAATAGACTCCTGTCTCTGTTATACAATGCAAGGCACCTAAGTAGCTTCCTTTGCATAGTGAAAAACTATGGAGGTTTTATGTATGGAGGGATAAGATTCTGCTTGCTGTTGAAGCTTATGGGCTCAGCATATGCAGAGCCTATGGCTCACCATTGTGGCACACACTGGCACCAGTGTGCCTGCTGGGACCTCCTATGGTGCACTTGAACGGTTTCAATAAAGGTCCTTCCAGAATCCACAATACATGTGAGAGATACTCCTCAACCATCCTGATTTGAGCAGGGCACCCCAGAATTATAGAAGCCACCTGGGCTTCTGATTGAATATTGGAATGTCCCATTTTTTTGGTCCAGCGCTCTTACATGAATCACCTGACTATAGCTGCCAAGTCTCTCATTTTTCGCGGGAAACCCCCGCCGGCAGTCCGGATTGGGAAAAATCCTGTAAATCCCCCGGAATTTCCTACCTCCCAGGGAGGCTCCATTTTGGGTCCTGGCGCCGTCTGATTTCCGGTGCCCAGACATGGGTAGCGCGGCACTTCTGGACATGCGTAGAAGCGACTTCCAGTGCTGGTGCCGGCGTTGCCCGATTTCCAGTGCCCATACATGGGTAGCGCGGCACCGGAAGTCACTTCTATGCATGTCCGGACATGCGTGGAAGCGACTTCCGGTGCTGTGCCGCATTTTTCAGTGGGAGACTTGGCAGCTATGCACCTGACTCCCACGAGAGCTCGGGACCAAAAAATGAGTGTCCTGATTTTGATCAGCATTTGAGGGTATGGAGAGAGAACCCCACATTCCTTAATGGCCGCACCAATGGTGGATGGGGTTGGAGCAACAGACGAGGCTCTCATTTGTCCAGTAGACCACACAGTCAGATGTTTTTGCAGAAGGCTTCATTTCCCTGGTATTCCAGCCAGGCAAAAGCACTTGAAGGTGCTAGTGAGGTGTGTGGCTTGGGTAGAGTCCCAGGGGCCAAAAAAGGAGGGGTGGGGTGGGGGACACATTCAGCTTCTGGGCCTGAGGTTCCCCACTACTATAGAGGGAGGTGTGTGTGTTGCAGGTAGGATCTTTCCCCTTGTTGTTAGGTAAAGCTTTCTGGTAAGCAATCAGTGACCCGGAGAGATGACTCCTGGAATCTTTTGATGGAACGTTGTGATTAGACGTGTGTCGGAGAGGTCAATAATAGTTCAGTGCTCTCCTCACCACCGCTGTGTTAAGCACGAAGTCAATAGGAAGTAAACAGTATTGACTGCTCATTTTCAGTCCAAAATAAAGATTCATTGGGGTGAAGCAGAGGGCGGCAAAAGCCCGACGAATGCAGGGGGCCCAATAAATTATGTTGTGCAGTAAAATAAATATTCTCATCCCTGCTGGTTTTGTCTTGCCAGAGATTGTTTGGAGCTGACACTGAGGAGGAAGAGGGAGATGGGAAGCCATGTTAATGTAGTTAACAGGGATGATGCTTGTGGCTTCAGGAGTCTAAAAGTGTTGATTTTAGCAAACGAGGCATGAGAACAGGGATAAGGAACCCAAAGCAGGGCAGAGGTTGTTGGACTGCGGCTCCTATAATCCCTGGCCTTGGGGGCTGCTGGCTGTGGCCGAAGGGAGTTGGAGTCTAATAATGCCTGGAGGGTGCAGGTTCTCTGCCCCTGATGGAAATCATTCTTCAATTCAGAGACTCTAATCTGCAAAACAGGGGTGGACTGATCAGCTTGTTTCTGATTCACGTCTGTTTCACTCATGCTCATTCCTAGGTCTCACCCAATTTCTACATAAATTTTACAAATTAAGAAAAGGGGTGGGGAGGAATCGGCACAAAAAAAACCCTGCTTTCTGATGGTATTTCAGATCATATTTTCTCTCAACATTTATAAATCTATTTTGTCTCAATTACCTCTTCGTATATATATAGATTTGTGAGCCAAGGATTGCATTGAAATCGGAGAAGGGGAACATGCGACAGAAGGTGATGACATTCTGATTCACACATAAATTCGGAAAGAGCATGATGTGGGCATAGCTCACCCCAGGAACATCCCAGGTCCTTATCTTTTGCTAATCACCTCAGGAGTAGTTGTCCTAAAAGGAGGATCTACCTATCTATCATTTATCTATCTACAGTGGTACCTCGGGATACAGACGCTTCAGGTTACAGACACTTCAGGTTACAGACTCCGCTAACCCAGAAATATTACCTCAGGTAATATAATATAATAACTTTGCTTCAGGATGAGAACAGAAATTGCATGGCGGCGGCGCGGCAGCAGCAGGAGGCCCCATTAGCTAAACTGGTACCTCAGGTTAAGAACAGTTTCAGGTTAAAAACGGACCTCCAGAATGAATTAAGTTCTTAACCCGAGGTATTGGTATTTATCTATTACAGGGTTGGAGAAGCTCAGGCCTGAGGGCTAAATGCAGCTTTCCAGGTGTTAATAGTAATAATAATAATAATAATAATAATAATAATAATAATAATAATAATATATTATTTATACCCCGCCCATCTGGCTGGGCTTCCCCAGCCACTCTGGGCGGCTTCAAACAGAAAAATAAAATACAGTAATCTATTAAACATTAAAAGCCTCCCGGAACAGGGCTGCCTTCAGATGTCTTCTAAAAGTCTGTTAGTTGTTTTCCTCTTTGACATCTGTTGGGAGGGCGTTCCACAGGGCAGGCACCACCACCGAGAAGGCCCTCTGCCTAGTTCCCTGCAACTTGGCTTCTCGCAACGAGGGAACCGCCAGAAGGCCCTCTCGGTGCTGGACCTCAGTGTCTGGGCAGAATGATGGAGGTGGAGACGCTCCTTCAGGTATACTGGACCAAGGCCATTTAGGGCTTTAAAGGTCAGCACCAACACTTTGAATTGTGCTCGGAAACGTACTGGGAGCCAATGTAGATCTTTCAAGACCGGTGTTATGTGGTCTCTGCGGCCGCTCCCAGTCACCAGTCTAGCTGCCGCATTCTGGATTAGTTGTAGTTTCCGAGTCACCTTCAAAGGTAGCCCCACATAGAGCGCATTGCAGTAGTCCAAGCGGGAGATATCTAGAGCATGTATCACTCTGGCGAGACAGTCTGCAGGCAGGTAGGGTCTCAGCCTGCGTACCAGGCTGACTCTTCTCAGGTGCCTTGAATTGTGACAATGCCCTTTCCTTGCCTGGATCAGGAGAAGCCTCGGCGTTGGCATGCCTGGAATGTAGCCTGCTGTCCCAAACTAAGAGGTCTGTTCCCCCAACCATTTTTGTCGCTGGCTCCACCCACCGTTGGAATGCAGCCCCTCAGAGACAACGTGGCCTTCAGACTGGAGACGTTCCCCATACCAGTCTATCATGTACTCACCTCACATTCCCATTGTCACCAGCAGGGGACAAGTAGCATCGCCATCATACTACTTCCACTACACCAGAGGCCTTTTGGCTTGCAAGATGAATAATAAAATTGTAGAGTTGGAAGGGGCCATGAGAGTCAGCTAGTCCAATCTCCTGCAATGCAGGAGATCTATAGCCTCGAACCCACAATCCTGAGATTAAGAGTCTCATGCTCTACCAACTGAGCTATCTGTGTCTAATGGCGTTCCTGGGAAGCTGTGCACTCCCAAATCATATGAGGGCAGTCAAATCCCCTATCCTTTGCTGTCCTGGGAGCTTCATAGCACAGGCTATGGGTTTAGAGCACCCTTCATGCTCTGCTCCTGCAAGGCAATGAGTGCCAGCATGGCAGCGGACGAGTGGGAGTGGGCAGGGCACAGAGGATGCTCTTCGCCCTCCATGCCCCACTGCTGCCCAGCGCACAGTTGCCCCACCTGTCAGCTGGTGGGTGGGAGCGTGGGGTGCCGGGTGCATGCGGGGGAGTGCCTGGTTTACACCCTTCAAATTCTGCACCTAGGGCCACGGCCCCTCCCCCCCCGGGTAGGGGCATTGTACTGCTTTGGCCTCTCTGTGCATGCTAAATGGATCCAAATGACTATCTCACACCCTTCAACATTTCTGATGAAAATAGAGACGTCCAATTCAACAACAACAACAGCAGCAACAGCAGCAGCAACAAAACAACAAACAACAAAACAACAACAACAACTATGTTGATGATGATGATGTTTTGTATTATTATTATTATTTTATTTTTTATTTATTTCTTAGTAATTGATACATAATATTATGATAAATAATAATAATAATAATAAATAATAATAATTATTATTATTATCATGATTATTATTATTACAGTGGTACCTCGGGTTACAAACACTTCAGGTTACAAACTCTGCTAACCCGGAATTAGTACCTTAGGTTAAGAACTTTACCTCAGGATGAGAACAGAAATCGTGTGGCGGTGGTGCGGCGGCTGCAGGAGCTAAAGTTGTACCTCAGGTTAAGAACGGTTTCAGGTTAAGAACGGACCTTCAGAACAAATTAAGTTTGTAACCAGAGGTACCACTGTATTATTATTATTATTAACATTATTATTATTATTATTATTATTATTATTATTATTATTATTATTATTATTACCCCGCCCATCTGACTGGGCTGCCCCAGACACTCTGGGCAGCTCCCAACATATATAAAAACATAATAAAACATTAAACATTAAAAAAACTTCCTTAAACTGGGCTGCCTTCAGATGTCTTCTAAAGGTTTTATAGTTACTTATCTCCTTGGCTCAGGAGTCACATAACTCCATACCAGAGGTTGGCAACCTCCAGGCCAGGAGCCGGATTCGGCCCATGGAGGCTGTTTATCCGGCCCATGAGCCACCCAGTCACCGAGCGGCCCACTTGGCAAGTCCCCCACGCGCTGCGCTAAACCGGCACAGTGCGGCGCAGGGACTCGCCAGGTGGTGCCAGAAATGGCATCTGAGCATGCACAGATGCCAGAAACTGCGTCTGCGCATGCCCAGACTCCGAAAATTGCTTCTGTGCAGGCGCGGTTTTCGGCTTCCGGGCATGCGCAGAAGTGATTTCTGGCTTCTGGGCAGATTTCTGGCGCCCCGGACATGGGCAGCGCGGCGCTGGAAATCGCTTCTGCGCATGTCCAGCCCATGTCTGGCCCATGGACAATTGTCCGTGGGAATGATCCGGCCCATGGCCGGAAAACATTGCCAACGCCTGCTCCATACCCTAAAAAATAGGAACATTTGGAGGGTCTGCTATCTCTGCCCTAACTTTCCATTGCAGAACCAACGTTTCCACCAGTTGCCCCTGCAAAGTTGCGAGCACAGCTGATCCAAGAGAACAACTGCAAAAGGCTTTCATTTGTATGAATGGCTCTGATTTTGAATGAACAGCTCTGATTTCCCTAACAGCCTCATCAGGCTAAGGTGTGCCGTTTCCGCCCTTCCCTCCTGCCCTTTCTGCACTCTCCCCCTTTGCTGCATGCACAAGAGTCAAAACGCACAATCATAAAGAAATAATTCTCTGCACCCTACGAACTCCATTTTTTTTGCCTCGGAATAAATCTCTCAGATGCTTTCTGCTTCTGAAGGCACAGATGGCTTAAGCCAAATGGCATTCAAAGCCGTTCTCCATGTGCTTCTGCTTTATTTATGTTGCCATGTCTTGTGTGCTGCTAACGCTTGCTGAAATATTTATTTGCACTCTCAGCTCAGCACTCCTGAGTTCCTTCTTCTTCCTGTACCTTCTTGCATATCAAATCCTGCCCAGCTGCAGCTTGTCAAGCAGTGAGAAGAAAAGGGGACTAGACAATGATGGGGGTTTCTGGAGGAGACAGATTAGCTAGATCCATTCCAGTCTGGTTTCAGGCTATTATTTATTAAATTTCTAGACTGCCCTTCCTCTCCGAAGGTCACAGGGTGGTTTACAATATAAAAACACAGAAATACATACCATAATAACAAACAAGAACAATACCCCCCCTTTAAGCGCCCCTGGCGCCGTGAAGCGACGGATCCCTCGGGCAGGCGCACAGCTGCGGTGCCACAGGCGCTGATGCGCGGCGGACGGGCGGGCACAGTGCGGTTGCCGTGGGCGCAGCTGCACGTCGAACCGGCGGACCGGCCGGCCAGCCGGCGGGCGCAGCTCGCGGTGCCCTCCTGGCGGGCTGGCGCTGTGGTGCCCTGCACCACCGGGGGTCTACCTAGAGCCGGCCCTGTTCACCTTGGTGAATAACTTAGTCTGGGAATTGGGCAAGTGGAATCTGTGCTTGTTGGTTCTGCTGGTCTTTTAATGCGATCAGCCATTGGGTCACCTTGCTTTACAGTGACCTCTGTTCCTTCCTTCCAAGGTGGTGACTGTTAGCCTGAGGGTTCTGTGCTGTCCCCCATGCTGTCCCCCATGCTATTTAGCATTTACATGAAACCACTGGGAGAGGTTGTCTGGAGTATGGGGGCTCAGGGTCACCAGTATGCTATTGGCACCCAGCTTTAATTCTCCATTCCACCTAAGTCCAAGGAAGCTGTCTTGGTTCTAAACTGGTGTTTGTCATTGGTAATGGACTGGACGAGGGCGGACAAATTGAAACTTCATCCAGACAAGGTCAGTTGGAAGACAAAACAGGGAACAGGGATTCAGCCTGCGCTGGATGGGGTAACACTTGACCTGAAGACATAGGTTCACAATTTGGGAATGCTCCTGGACTCAGCCCTGAGTATGGATACTCAGATCTCTGCAATGGACAGGAGTGCATTTGCACAGTTAAACCTAGTGTGCCAGCCACCCACATTCCTTGAGATGTCTGATTCTGCCACCACAACACACGCCTTACCCTGTTACCCTCCGAAAATAAGGCGTACAGTGGAACCTCGGTTGACACCTACCTCTGTTTATGAATGCCTCCGTTTACAAACGGCATGGACCTGAAAGTGTTTACATCTGGGTTCTGCGGCGTCAGATGCGCAGATCACTTCTGCGCAGCTCGTGCACGTGCAGAAGCATGCCTTCGGGGAGTGAATGCCTCCGTTTACGAACGGCTCCATGGAACGGATTGCGTTCGTAAACCGAGGTTCCACTGTGGCTATAAAATAAGCCATAGCAGGATTTCAAGGAATATAAGGCATACCCCCCCCCCAAATAAGACATAGTGATAGGCGCAGCAGCAATGCCGGCCGCGGCAGGAGGAGGAAAAAAACAAGACATCCCCTGAAAATAAGCCATAGTGTTTTTTTTCTTTTTAGGAAAAATAAATATAAGACGGTGTCTTAGTTTCGGAGAAACACGGTAGTAACATCCCATTTAGATTACTGCAATGCACTCTACGTGGGGCTTCTTTTGCACTCAGAAACTTCAACTGGCTGAAAGAGTTGCAGCCAGATTGTTGACCAAGGCTGGCTATAGGGAACAGATAACTCCCTTTCTGCAACAGCTCCACTGGTCTGCTTCCAGGCACAGTTCAATGTGCTGGTGATGACCCATAAAGCCCTAGACAGCTTAGGACCAAGCTATCTGAAATACCATATTCCCTCATACAAACGTACCTGGGTTTTGAGATATTCAGAGGAGGCTTTTCTCTCAAGTCCCGCCACCCACACAGGAACACTCGAAAATCCTCCATGAATTTAAAGTTGGTGGCAGTTGTTCCATCTCGTGGAAGCAAATTTCATAATTTAACTGCATGTTGTGTGAAGAAGTCCTTCCTTTTGGCTGTCTTAATTCTGAACTGGGTCCCATGACATAAGAAAATAAGAAAAGCCCTACAGGCTCCAGCTGAAGGCCAATCAAATCCAATATCTTCTGAGGGGGAGTGTGACCTAACTAAGCCTGGCAGGACAGCTTACTCTATGGCATTAACCCATTCATGCATTAATTAGACTTAAGCATGTTGGGTATATGAGGCTGTCATCCCCAGTATGCCTCTGCATGCCAGATGTTGGACATCACAAGCAGAGAGAGCTCTGTTGTGTTTTGACCCTGCATGTTGGCCGTTGTGAGAATAGGATATTGGATTAGATGGGCATCCTGTTAGCTTCTGGTTGGCCACTATGGAAAGGAGATCATGAAGAAGGCAAAACTTCTTAGAATTTTGAAGTGTCAGGCATAGCTCTAGTGGCTTTAGCCCAAACGTAGCAGAATTTTCCTGCACAGCGCAGAAGCTAGTTGAGGTGGAAATGACTAGTCGGCTAGACACAAAATAACTATTTACAGGATTTATTAAAAGAAAATAAAACCAGCAGAGTTTCTGCATACAAAGGAAAGCAAAATAAATCCTCTCTGTCTCTCTCTCTCTCCAACCATACACAGCACTCCTACTCCTAACACCAAACAAGAAACAACTGTGCTAGCATTCCTAGATAACAGAGTTCAGTGCTGGTCATTAACCAATCAGAGAGCTGTTGCCAGGCCAGGCAGACCTTGGCTTTCTGCCAAGAGTAAATTGACACTGCCTTGAGTTAATTGTGTGAAGCAAGAATCTGTAAGTTTCCCATGAGAACCAATTATCAGAAACCGAACAAAACTTTCTTCTAAAGTTTCCATTTTTGTTTGTGCTTCATGCCTCCAGTCACCAAATCATTGGGTAGAGTTGGGTCACACTCTTTGGGCAGGTCTAGATAATAATTAAATATAATGATTGCCCTGATGTTTAGGAATCCAACTACATTGATTTTCAGGCATTTGTCTTCAGGGACAGATCACATGTGTCTGCAGTTAGCCACGCATGACAGAAAAATGGATTTAGTATTGCTCTCAAACATAGCTTTCCAGCTTTTGCAGTGACCCCAGTTCAGCACATATTTAACTTCAGTATTCATATGGGTGTCAAGGTAAGGATATGACCACACCCCCTCTTGGGACCTTTTTCTCTCTCAAATGGGGAATGGAAATAATTGCCCACTCTAGTTCCTGCACAAAGTGATGAGATACTGCATGCCTTTGACTAATTTGTTTAATTAAAATATTTATACCCCCCACCATTCCATCCATTCAGATCCATGGGACAGTTTAAAATGGGACAATTGAATAGCAATAATAGGACAGCTATAGGTGGAATCGGCAACAACATATTTCATGTTCTTGTTCAGAATTCTAGGAAGCCAGTTAATCTCCCCTCCACGGTATTTCTTTCGCTCCCTCTAACACCTGGTTATCTATCCCACCCACGAATCCCCCACCTTCCCAAAACAGTCAATCAGGATTGAGGGCAAAATGTACTGGAAAGTATGGCTAATCCTCCTGCAAACAAATCAGAATGAATGCTCAATGAATAGCTGTCATCATCTAAGCACCTCACAAATGTTGTATGAACAAATCATGGATGCTTAATGAACAGGTCATCTGGAAGTGACCCATGGCCATCATTTGAATCCATGGCAGAGATAAGATAAGGGGTCCCCAGACTAAGGCCTGCGGGCCACATACGGCCCGAAGGCCTCTTTTATCTGGCCCGCAACTACTGCAATGACCCCTGCTGCCACCACCCGCTCTTACCGGCGCGGTGGCACACTTCCGGGTCAGGGAAAAAATGCCGAAAATCGTTTGTGCGCATGTGCATGGGCCTCTCCCGACCCGGAAGTGCACCGGAAATAACGTTTGCGTGCTTACGCAAACGTCATTTCCGGTGCACTTCCGGGTCGGGGGAGGCCCATGCGCAATAACGATTTTCAGTGCTTTTTTGTGACCCAGAAGCGCGCCAGCGCGCCTGTAAGAGTGTGTGCGCATGTGCGTGGGCGCGCACTCCCCCGCCCTCTGGCCCACCGCACGGTCGGCATGGTGGCCACTGGCCCGAAGCCGGGTAAGTTTGGGGACCCCTGGATAAGATTAAGTCCAGGAAAGCTTTTCTCCAGGGAGTTTGCTATTTGAATAATGTGGAGAAAAATACTTTATTTGATGATGGATGGGGATAAATGCAATACATATGAAGGGCCGTGACAAAGAAAGTTCTAATCAGGGTTGACCTAAGTTAGTCATAACTATGGAATTCAATGGGTTTACTCTGAGTAGGGCTAGTATTGGATACAAACCAAGGTTTTTACATTTGCCTTAGCAGCCCATAGGATAGGGCAAAATGTCATTGTACAACAAAGTGTCCTATGTGTTGGGGGCCACATATGCTAAAATGTACACACAGCTTGTATTTTTGTGATGAACAATGGTTTCTAACAAGTAGATTTGACCTGTTGGCCCAGAAACCTATTTCTTTATAGTTTTCCAAAAGAAAAGAAGCATTTTTAAAAACATGTCCTGTCTCGATCATGCTTTTCAAAGCAATTCTACTCATTCCCACCGTCTCCTTATCTGTTGTTTAATTGAGGATATAAGTGCTCATTTTCAGTCTTGGCTGCCTTTATTCATAGAGTTGGCAGGGACCATGAGGGTCATCCAGCCCAACCCCCTACAGAAATATTTTGCCCAGCATAAGGCTCGCACCCACAACCTTGATATTAAGTCTCATGCTCTACCAACTGAGCAAACTTCCTCCCAGGGTGAAATCTTTCCCAACTAGACCAGTTTTTCCTATTGTCTGAGTACTGCCAACACAGTCTGACATTAGCTTTCAGGCAGGCATCTCTCCCAGCCCTACCTGGAGATTCCAGGCATTGCACCTGAGACCTTCTGCATGCAAAGCAGATGTTCTGCCAGCTACAGCAGCTGCCACCACCCTTATTACCCCCCATTATAGTCCTGGATCACACACATGTGTAATAGAGACAAGAGTTACATCTCTACAATATATTCATAGCTTCTCCAAAGGATCCTGGGAACTGCAGTTTGCTAAGGATGCTGGGAATTGTAGTTCTGTGAGGGATAACATGTAGTACAGAGTTCTTTGCAGGAAGCCATGCGCCAAAACGTGCTTTAAATGTAAGGTGTGTGTGTGTGTGTGTGTGTGTGTGTGAGAGAGAGAGAGAGAGAGAGAGAGAGAGAGAGAGACCAACATGTGCCTACATGTACTGAGATGATGATGACGATGATGATGATATTTTTCTAGTGGGGTGATAAGAGAGAAGAGCTTGAAAAATGGCAAACTGTAGTGCATTTTTTTATTTTAAAAAAGGCAGAAAGAGAGAGAGAAAATAATATAGAAACGAGTCACAGAAAGAGAAAGAGAGAGATAAGGCATGGCAGGAAGAGAGAGGGTGAGGGAGGGAAATGGGGAGTGTCAGCAAGAGAGAGAGGATGTGGAATGGACCAATTTATTGACATCTGCACGAGTTATTATAGCTACTGTAGGAAGTGGAAGGGGCAAGGTGAATATAAAATGGAAGAATGGTATAAGGGGATATAGCTATTAATGATAAATCAACGTGTGTAAGATGGGAAATATGCAGGAGAAAATGGAAGGTGTTTGTAGAATTAGTACTATTAAAATGGAAAGGGGTCGAACCATTGCAAGAGGTGTTAAAATTTTGGGAGGTTGGATGGTTACAATGGAATGGTCTCAGGGGTGGGGTGCACATTTTTATTCTTATTTATTTACTAGCTGGCCCTGCACGCGTTGCTGTGTGTTAGTCTGTGAAATGGAGGGTAATAGCCCCCCTTCAGATCCCCCTGAGCCCCAGAGTCCCCCTGAGTCGAGGTGAGATACTGTGGAGAGGGCAGGTTTCATCCCTGTGTCTCCCCCCACCCTGTTCTGACCCATTACGTATCCCTGCCCTCTATTCAGACACCCCATCCCCCCCAGGCAGGCCCCTACCTCCACTTGGCCTAGTCTGGAAAGCGGCCTAGTCTGAGTCTGATAATGGCCACATTGGCGGTTTCAGTTGCTTGGTTGATGATGTCATTTGGTTTGTGGGTGTGGCTTAGATTTCGCAGGAAGGGAGGGGGTGGAGGAGGGTATTACGCCACTTGAGGGCGCTGTTTGACTTGGTGGAAAACCAGGTCTATACCTGCCCAGGTGTGTGATTTGAGGGATTTTTGTCCCCAACAACGCTCGGGGAGTGGCCTCTGGATCACTGTGTCAAAATTTCAGGACAATTGGTCAAGTGGTTACGGAGAAAAGTGGAACCTGCACTTTCACGATTTTTACATTTTTATATATATCGATTCTTATGACTTTCTCTCTCTCTCTCTCTCTCTCTCTCTCTCTCTCTCTCTCTATATATATATATATATATATATGAATGTGGGGTGGAAAGAGAGAGACAAAAGAGATGGCCTGCCCGACTTAGGCTCTGCCTGCACCTCTGATGACCTTTGGTAGCTTAAGGGATCTCCCCTTAGGGAATGCAACAGGAGAAAGGTTTTCCTTCACCCCAATATAAGGGCAGTGATTTAAACCAGAGCAGCACCAGAACCTGGAGCAAATGGATGGAGCAAATGAGATTATTCCAGCCCTGAGCAGAGGCCCCAGCTTCAGCCATATGAGTTCTGGCTTTGCTACCAGGATGGAACTCTTGTCAAAAGCGGGCTCTTCTGCCCTTTGTCAGCAACTCCTTAAAAACCTCCCTGCTGCCCTAAATGTGTTAGCCGAAAGCCAGCTGCTTTACTCTATTCCTCTCCTGCTTGATGAGGTTAATAATAACTTTGAATGCGTATGTACAGCATTAGCTTTCTGGGTAACATGCATAATTCAAATCCCCCAAAGAACAGTCGAGCTTTGAGGAAGCAAACTTCCCTTAATGTACTGGGCAACGCTCCAGCTTTTACCAGCTGCTGAGGTTTGATGTACAATTTTTGGTTAAGTGAATAATTTATCACGGATATTATCTGTAGTGTATCACATCCCGACAGTCTGTAGGCCTGTACATATGGCTCTCGAGATGGCAGAACACTGCCATATGCTTCATGGACCATTAGCACTTCAAACTCCCTTAAGATGTTTCCCCCCCTATTTTTAAGCACGATAGAAGAATAGAGGCAGGGAGTGGAAGCTCCAGCCCTATGGGAGTTGGATAGTGTGCCTCTCAGTAGATCCTCTGGCACAAAGGCTGGCTACTTTGGCAGCCCTCACTCCCCGATGTTGCAGGACTGCCATTCGCAAAAGCCCCAGCCAGCACAGCCAACCGTCAGGGTGATGGGAGTCATAGTGAGAGATGGCCGAATCTGTCAATTCCAGCTCCTCCTTTTCCCACCCTAATGTCTAGTTCTCCACACTTCGACATCAGTTTGCAATTTAAAAAAAAACAACCAAAAATGTCATCATGAAAATTCACCAGCATTTTCACACAAATTTCTCCTAATGCATGAGTTTGCGTACGCTTTTGTCTAAATATACACCTTTTTTGCAAGCCACATTCCCTAATACAGGCATGTCAAACCTGCGGCCCTCCAGATGTTTTGGCCTACAACTCCCATGATCCCTAGCTAGCAGGACCAGTGGTTGGGGAAGATGGGAATTGTAGTCCGAAACATCTGGAGGGCCGCAGGTTTGACGTGCCTGCCCTAATATATTGCCTTTTTGCATGATATTTTCACCAACATGTGCATATTTATACACATTTTGCCCTAGGAAATGCATTTTTTGTACACAGACCTTGGCTAGGGAACTACACTGCAAAATTCAGAAAATTGTGAATTTTGAAGGATTGCCGTGTTGCGGTTTGTGTATTGTTTCAGTAAGTGCAAATTAAGTAAATAAATGCAAACTGAACTGAATCCCCCCCCCAAATCTCTAGTCACAGTCAAGAACATCAGGAGAATTAGCTGCCCCTGCATTAAGAACATAGGAGGTTCTCTTCTACCAGAGCAAACTGTGGTCCCATCTAATCTACATGTACAATTTCAGATAGAAAAACAAAGCTGTATTATAAATTTTGAATTTTTTTAAAAAAACAATTGCAACAGTTAAGAAAACCCCACACAATTAAAAACATGTCAGAATGCAAAAACAATCAAAAACACTTTCAGATGTCAAAATAATTAAACACAATTTCATACGTAACAACAATTTTGAACCAGACTAAAGACCTCCACTTAAGCAGTTTGTTGAAAATGGCACCAAAAATACACCAGAGTACATCCAGTGCACATTTAGAGCACATGACTTACCCAAAGGAATCCTGGGAACTCAACCTCTCACAGATCTAAAGTCCCATCACCTTTAACAAACTACAGTTCCCAGGATTTTTTTGAGAGAACCCATATGCTTTAAATTTATGCTGTGGATGTGATCTGTGTTTCCACCAAGCTCAATATTGTCTACTTTGATTGGCAGGGTGTGACAACCCCTGTCCCACTCTCTCTTACTATCACTGCGGCACAGGAATCCAGAGGGGAAAACACCCACCCTCTTCTCCTGCCGCCTCAAAAATAAACCCCTTTTACTAGTGGGTTTCTTAGTAAGGAGAGCCTTCCAGCTTACGTGGCCTGGTACCTTAGGGAACTCTAGGCTGTCCGATGGAATAACCTCTTGCCTACAGTAAAGGGTCTCCCTCAGTTGGATTCCCCACTGTAAAAGTTTGCCCTTTTCACTCTCACCAACTTCTTGGCGCCTCAGGTTACCCTACAAAGCCTCCCCCGTGTAACCCCAGGACACAAACTGCCACCTCCCTGCCTGAGGTGAGTTTTGCCCTCTCTTGAGCCACCACGGCTGTGAGTCCTGGTACCTCGCTGGACAAATAAGGACGAACCTTTTTGGCAAAACAGAGATGAAGTTTTATTGTTTTAAAAGCATAAGTGTTTCTTTAACGTGTCATGTATTTATTTGCCTTGTTCCAGTTGTACAAGAAAAAAACTCAGTCAAACATTTAACTTTAAGTTTTCCTAGCCTCTCCACTTTCTTCATACAAGCCACCACACCCTCCTCTCTCTCCCTCCTAACTGACCAAACCGACACTCCCTCCTTTTGAACCGGGCACAGTCCCGCCCCCATCAGAGTTCTATGTCAGTCAGGCTGGAGGTGGGTTAACTCTTTGCCAGCCGGGTAGGAATAAACATTCCAAAAGTGCTTCAATTTGTCACACAGGGGTTCCTCAGGAGACCTGTTAATTCATCCTGATGTCCATGCAAGAAGATTAGACTATATCTGGTCTCTATCAAGCATTCACTCTGATTTGCTTATGGGGAGATTACACAAGAAGCTTTTGTCTTGAAACCACCCTGATTTGTGTCTGTGGTGTCTACACATCTTCCTGTGAATCATTTGTTCATTGTATACTTTTCAATAGATTTCCCCATCACTTTCCTAACAGCAAAACATCCATTTATTTATTTTTAAGTGGATTTGGGATTGAAGAAGAAAGACTTTTATTTCTCCTCACCTCCTTCCTTCTGCTCCCTGGCTTTTGGTGCTGCAATGGCAGCAAGTCACCTGCCAGTACAGTAGTACCTCGGTACCTTCCATTCCGGAAGTCTGTTCTTAAACCGAAACCGTTAACCGTTCTTAAACCGAGGTGCGCTTTCCCTAATGAGGCCTTCCGCCACTGGTGCCCTTCCACCATTGGGATTCCGTTCTTAGACCGAGGTAAAGTTTGCATACCGGGACACTACTTCTGGTTTTGTGGAGTTCGTAAACTGAATCGTTCTTAAACAGGACTGTTCTTATACAACAACAACAACAACAACAACAACAACAACAACAACAACAACAACAACAACAATTTATTACTTATACCTTGCCTATCTGACTGGGTTTCCCCAGCCACTCTGGGCGGCTTCCAACAGAACACTAAAAACAAAATAGAACCTCAAACATTAAAAACTTCCCTAAACAGGGCTGCCTTCTTAAAATGAGGTACCACTGTAATATGGCGGCAAGCTTAGGATGCCTGGGAGGGATTCAAATCAGTGGAGGCTGGTGCATTAGGGATAATGGCGCACAGTTGCACAAACCTCAAACAGATCCCACTTGGCTATCTTCTTGTTTGCAGCCAGCCCATTGGGATGGCCCTGACTGCCAGCTTCCTCATCCTTAACCTCAGTGTTGCCCCTTGTAGAATTCAGCAAGGAAAACAATGGGGACAAAACTAGAATTACTTGGCTCTGCCTGTCATTGTCTCTGGCTCCACCTCCAGTTGATGTCTCTGCATTCTGTTGCATCAGTCCAAAAGGTCACCAGCCACAATTGATTCAAGTGCATATCAGAAATCAAGGTCCGCACAATTAACGTGGATTAAAGTGCTCTGTTGCCCTGGAGTGGCAAATCCACTTCAAAAATAAACACGACTTCTTGCAGTTAAAAATAGGCTGGGGAGATGTGCTGAAAAGTGTGGGATGAACAATTGATTCATGGGGAGGTATGTAAACACCACACAAGCAAATCAGGATGAACACTCTGTGTCATATGACCAGCCAACTAAGAAAGCAGTAAAAGGTAAAGGTACCCCTGACCGTCAGGTCCAGTTGCGGACGACTCGGGGGTTGTGCGCTCATCTCGCTCTATAAGCCAAGGGAGCTGGCATTTGTCTGCAGACAGCTTCTGGGTCATGTGGCCAGCATGACTAAACCGCTTCTGGTGAACCAGAGCAGCACACGGAAACGCCTTTTACCTTCCCGCCGGAGTGGTACCTATTTATCTACTTGCACTTTGACGTGCTTTCGAACTGCTAGGTTGGCGGGAGCTGGGACCGAGCAATGGGAGCTCACCCCGTCACGGGGATTCGAACCACCGACCTTCTGCTCGGCAAGCCCTAGGCTCAGTGGTGTCCCTTAACAAAGCATAATGAATGCCTAATGATGACTTGACATCTGCTCACCTCTGTGCAAGAAAATCAGGTTGAGTGCTTAATGCGATTTGCTTTTAACTGTTTTAAATACTATATTTTAAATTGTTGCAACCAACCCTGGGACCTTGTGGTGAAGGACAAGTAATTAATTGAAACAACAACAATTACTCAATTAGCAGGTCACCTGCAGAGCCCATCTCACTGCTCTTGACAGACGGATTGTCAATGTTCATGCACATGTGGCAGCAGCTCAAAACATTTGGCTGCCTGACCCTATCCCCGCCCCATGAAAGTTAGCCAGTCTGGCAGCTGAACTCAAATCTTATTTAACCCTGAGGGCGATGCAGCACCCTGCACCACATCTGGAAGCAGCAGTCCTGCTTGGAAGCACAGGTTGGCCACATGACATCCAACTCTCCACCCTCCAAGGGAAGGGAATGGTCAGGGAGCTCAGAAGGGTCAGGCAAGGAAGCTGCTGCCACTGCCCCCTCACAAATACCCAATGCCTGAGGCAGCTGTATCGCTTGGACTAATGGTAGGGCCGGCCCATAACTTAAACAAATGTCTGTTGGAGAGGAGTTGCATCCACACCTCTACCTGACTTAAGAGACTTGAACCTGGAAAATGACTCTGGTGAATCACAGTGACACATGTATATCTTAATAGGAAAAGGCACCCGCAGCATCTTCACAAAAGGGGAAAACCAAAGCAAAATGGAGACAATGATTTATCAAGCCCTGGTTCCAGTAGATAGGGATTGTCCCTGGTCAATAAACTCTGTGATGGATTATGATATCCCTGCAGAACCACAGCATTAAAGCAAGCCCAGAACAGGAAGATAAGCATGTTTTCTTCATTTCCTGCATTGGCTAGCATCACCAGAAGAGAAGAAAAACAATAAATATGACTCAAAGACCAAGTGTGACATCTGGTGGTTCGAGGCAGACTTTCAGGTGAGAAATTCCAAAGTCCACCTTCAGGCAATGCATAAGGAGATGTGAAGAGCCCTGCGGAATCAGGATAAAAGGTACATCTGCTCTGGCCTCTTTTTCTCACAATGGCCAGTCTGATGACTGTGCGAAACCCACAAGCAGGACATGAGCACAACAACACACTCCCCACCTGTGATTCTCAGCTACTGGCATGCTGTGGATCCAAATGTTGCAAGCTTTGGCATTCTCTAGAATTCTTCATCAGAGGTGGGGACCTCAGGCTTGGGGAGGGGAGGGGTGCTGCTACATGTGGCCTTCCAGGGATCTTTGTCTGGCCCTTGGAATGCTCACCACGAGCCTGCTCCATACCTATGTTGAGTGCTGTTGACAAGCTGCAATATGTCTTCTTATTATTATTCCGTGATCACTAGTAGTCAAGTAAGATTGTCTTTCTTAAACACGGTTTTAACAGTGAGCCCGCAAGTGACTGTGGAGGCCAATTCTGGATCCATACATCCTTCCACAGTGGGGACATAGATTTCTGGGCGGGAACATGCCTTCCTCTTAGCATGTTTCTCGCTTTCGTCCTCAGTTTGAGCGTCTTCAACGCCCATGGTAAAGGCTGTTCTCCAATTGGAGCACTTGGAGGCCAATGTTTCCCACTTGTCGGTGTTTATACTCCATTTTTAAAGATTTGCCTTAAGAGAGTCTAAAAACCTCTTTTGCTGACTACCAGCATTACACTTTCCATATTTAAGTTCAGAATAGAGCAGGCATCCCCAAACTGCGGCCCTCCAGATGTTTTGGCCTACAACTCCCATGATCCCTAGCTAACAGGACCAGTGGCCGGGGAAGATGGGAATTGTAGTCCAAAACATCTGGAGGGCCGAAGTTTGGGGATGCCTGGAATAGAGTAATATGTGTTTGAACTGTGACAATGCCTCTTGCTTGCCGGGATAGAGTTCTCTCTCTGTGTGTATCAAAACCTCTGACTTTTGCATTGGGGGAATGCAGCCTACAGACCAAAGATAGGAGTCACACCTGTTGCTTCATCAACATTTTTCTCTAGTTCTAACTACCTGTGCCACCCCCACCCCCACCCTGGATGTACATGAAAGAATGTGACTCTTGCACACCATTTTGGAAACAGATTGGCCAGCCTCATAAAATCATTACCCTAATATGGATTTGGGGCTTTCCCCTTAGGCTCCAACACAGCAGCCTTGGCTTTTGGAGTCAAATCAAGAGTTCCCAGCTTTGATCCTGGCTCTGAAGCAAGGAGTGAAGTAACCTGCAGACTTGTTTTCTCTACCATCATTTGAGGTGAGGCGCTGGTGGGTTGAGAATTCTGCAGCAGGAGGTTCACGTGAAAAGGCAATTTGATCCCATCGGGCGGGGTAGGGAAGGAGAAGAAATTTGATTCAATTTGTGTTGAAAGGTGAATCTATCAAAATTTGCCATCTCTTAAACAAAACAAGAACCAAAATGCAACCATCCTTTGGAACTGCCTGAATTTTGCGACACAGCTCTCCAAACAACCCACATTTACAAAAATGCATATATATTGGGAAAGTGTGCATAAAATTTAAATATATCGGCGAAAATAACATACAAAGGTGCATTATATTAAGAAATGTGCATGCAAGTCAAAACTACAAAAAATGTGTTTGTTTTAGGAGAAAACATCTCGGCCTGAAAGCGAGATGAGTGCTGCAACACCGTAGCCGCCTTTGACTAGAGTTAACTGTCCAGAGGGTCCTTTACCTTTACCTTTACCATTGTGGAGCCTTCCTCCTTCTGGGGAGGTGACTGAGGGTAAATTGGATGCTAAGCCACTGCTGGCTCCATGGACGCAGAAGTGCCAGCATTGGCACAAACAAACTTTGGAGGCCCACCTACTTGAAGGAGTGCCACTTTGCTTGCCCAGGGGCTCCAGCTGTTTCCCTGACTAAGAGAACTGCCCACCCTGCTCTTCCAATGGAAGATGTGGTGTGTGGTGTGGGTGTGCAACTTGTTGGATCCAGGGCCGGTGCTAGGGTTTTTTGTGCCCTAGGCGAGATCACCTTCTGGCGCCCCCCCCCCCCGGCGTCTGCCTCCTCCCTGCGGGCCTGGCCCAGCCTTCACCCCCTTCTCTTCCCAGTGTCCCTCCTGCTTACCTGTGACGTTAAAATATTGAACCTGAACATTCCCAGCACACATCTTGGAGGGGGGGGGGAGAAGAAATACCATTGTAGGGTTGCCATATTTTGAAGAGCAAAAAAGAGGACCATGTGACAACCATCCAAAGCAAATGAATGCAGTTTGTCTCACATTTTACCCCTGAAAAAGAGGATGTTGTCCTGGAGAAACAGGACACATAGCAACTCTAATATGGGCCATCAGGTAATATTGATGACTGAGCATGACAGCGTGCAACAGTCTGTTGATATCACAAGATGCTTAAATTGGTTTATTTAATTTATTTAGGAAATTTGCATGTGCTGCCTGTCAGTTTTCAACTAGATCAAAGAGATAAATTAACGCAAAGGCTGCCCAGAGCACCGTGCATTCTGGCGCTCTAGGCAGTGGCCTAGTCCGCCTTTATGGACACACCGGCCCTGGTTGGATCAACATTTTTGCTTGTTCTTAGCCATGCATCTAAACATTTCTTGTACCTCCTATATAGGTAAAGGACCCCTGGACAGTTAAGTCCAGTCAAAGGTGACTATGGAGTTGCGGTGCTCATCTCGCTTTCAGGCAGAGGGAGCCGGCGTTTGTCCACAGGCAGCTTTCTGGGTCATGTGGCCAGGAGGACTAAACCGCTTCTGGCACAACAGAACACAGTGACAGAAGCCAGAGCACACGGAAATGCCATTTACCTTCCCACTGCAGCGGTACCTATTTATCTACTTGCACTGGCATGCTTTTGAACTGCTAGGTTGGCAGGAGCTGGGACAGAGCAACAGAAGCTCACCCCATCACGGGATTCGAACTGCCGACCTTCTGGTCGGCAAGCCCAAGAGGCTCAGTGGTTTAGCCCACAGCGCCACCCGCGGTACCTGCTATACCGCATAACCAGCACCTTGTCTGGGTAGGAATTGGATTTACACATCAAAAAACCCAGTTGACAACCATTAGCACAATCAGCTTCTTCTGCTGCTGTTTCCAAGTAATTGGCATTAAGGGATATGCTGCTCTTGAATTTGGAGGGTACATCTAGAGAGCTGGAGTGGTGTAGTGGTTAGAGTGCAGGACTGAGACCTGGGAGACAGGGGTTCTAGTCCCTGCTCATCCATTAAGCTTACTGGGTGACCTTGGGCAGTCTCTCAGCCTAACCTCCCTCACAGGGTTGCTGTGAAGATAAAATGGGGAGAGGGACAACCATGTATGTCACCTTAAACTCCTTGGAGGAAAGGTGGGATAGCAATGTAATAAAAAATAAAATTAATAGTCTTATTTCCCCCCATGAGTTTCTCTAAATCCCCCTTTAAAGCCATCTCAGCTGTTGGCCATCATCCCATCTTGTGGGAGCAAATTCCATCAACGACACACTTTTTAAAGAAGTCCATCCTTTTGTCCATCCTGAATCTCCTCGAGAGGTTTTGGACACTCCTTCTTTGGAAGTTTTTAAGCAGAGGCTGGATGGCCATCTGCCATGGATGCTTTATAGCTGAGATTCCGGCATTGCAGGGGGTTGGGATAGATGACCCTTGGGTCCCTTCCAACTCTACGGTTCTATGATTCCTGCCCACCAATTTCATTGGACGTTTTGGTTTCACGAGAGCGAGAAAAGAGCATTATTAATAAACCTCTGTGTTCCCTCTCCTTTGTGTTTCTTCTAAGCATCCTGAAACATCACAGCCTTTCATCCACGGGGAAGAAATTTGCATGGCCCAAACCGATAACCAAGAATTCAGGGGAAGCTGCATCCAAAAGGAAGCAGAACCTGGAATTTCCCACTAGGTGGCAGTGTTGCTACACAAGCCTGAATTCGCTGGAGAGCAGCATGTGCTTGTTTTAAACTAGAGGAGCACGGCTTCACCCTGGCTGGCTGAAAAAAGACTCCGGATAAGAAGTGTCTCCTAAGCAGACAATTGTTGTGGAAGGGGCTGCCACTCTTCCTGCTGTGATGCTCTGTCATGATTCAGTTTGCCATTCGGACTTGCTGCTGTCAGCACCAAGATTTCCTGCAATAGTAGATATGGGGTGTGTGGGTGTGTGGGTGTTAGGGGAGGGGTAGTACCTCTGGGGTAGTTTGTCCACCTTTGGTCCCCACCCCGCACTCAGCTCTCATCTGTGGCTCCTAGAAGCTTCCAGCATGTGACAGCGGCCACCCCCTGGGAATGGCTTGATTGGCTAGCTCAACCAAGTGAGGGGAGCCGATGGGTCTCAAACCCTCGTTGAGTTAGGGACTTCCCTTGCATGTGAAGACAGGCTCTGGCAGATTGAGTGGACAGGACCAAGAGTGGGTTCAATGGTCCAGAAGGCAGCTTTTGCATGTGCTGTAGAGGGAAGTAAGGGGCAGGCAGACACTGTTCATCTGCCCGGGAAGGTAATCTATCTAGGAGAAAGAAAACTCTGATCCTAAACCTTCACTGCCCTATTGGACATGTTCGGAAGAGGAAAAAGCTCAGGAGTAAGCCCTTCGCAAATCCGGAGTGGAGTCCCTATTGGATGGCGCCTTGTACACCTCCTTCTGGCAACTCCTGCAGCCAAGCAGGCGCCAAACATACTGCCCTGCTTTCCTTTGGGCCACATCAGCGAGGCCAAGAAGGGAGTCTTGGCATCTGGGCAGCCCAGGACCTCCATACACACTGCCAAGACTTGCACCCATCTCAAGTCAGTCCCAAACCTCTTTGAATCTGTCGTGCCTCTCTGTCAAGGCTGTGCTGAGTCATAGGTGGTTTTCAGAAGAGATCCAGGGGTTGTGTCGGAGAGAGCGAGCTAATGGCACAGAGACAAGACGCTGCTCAGGAAAACCCCTTAGAGAGTGTCTAGGTGGATCCTATGGCCAGCCAGGGTGGGTGAGGAGAACACTCCTCTGCCCAGGAGGGTGCTCTAATATCCAGTTCTTGTGCCTCATAATATGGGGAAGTTGCAGACAGAGCAAATGGCTCCCACTTTTAGCTTTTGCAGTCCCTGATATCCTCTTCCCAAGCTTTAGGTGTGCTGTCTGCTTCATTATTATTTTTAAAGCACTGTATATACATTTACTTCATTAAACATACCTCCACCCTTAAAAAAAGATATTTTTCAGGATGTTGAAAGAAACATTTTAGGGAGAAGGAGGGTAGTGGCGTCACAGTTCCCAGCCAATCAGAGCTATGCACAGCTGATTTAAGCAGCAAAGTTCCCCTTGAGCTTAGACTAGACCTAGGAGAGAGGGCAGGGCATGTGTGACTAAAACATGATGGCAACATAGTTTTGCAGAAGGCTTATCATGAAAATTGCAAGCATCTGGATCTAAATATGCCCTTTGGATCACTGTTATCCAAGACTCTTTATTCTTCCCGTACATTCACCACCTGTCTAAATACCATTTTGATTAGAGCAAGATGATGAAATGCAAACTCAGATGTGATGCTTCTCTCTCCCCCCCCCCCCACAACCAGTAGTTCATATCTGCTACACAAAAGGACTTCCTTGTAGTGACCACCAGATGGAATTCCTGGATATTTGGAGTTCACACTTGTGGGCATTTTACACTCCATCAGGCTTGGCAATGAATTTTTTGCTCTCTGACAGCATAATAACCTATACCAATTTCAGTTCTGCACAATCCGTCTTTCCATCTCCCTCCCACTTTATCTCCTCTCTCTTACAAGTATGCACACACCTGGTTTTCTTTCATTGCACACACAGAAAATTGCTGTTCAGAACCAGAGGGAAAGGAACTTTTCCTTGCCCTATCTGATTACTGTCTATTGGGTGAACACAAGGTTCTGTTGCAGGAAAATAGCCCTGGCTAAGAAGGGCTCTCTTCTTGTATGACTAGATGCATGGGGTTTTCTGGCTGCGGCTGCCCTGAGGCATCTTGGCACCAAAACCAAGGGCTAATTTACACTCGCATGCCCACTGATGATGCCTGCCTTTATGAACCATCCCACACCAGACATGGTGCCTTGTCTATTGGACCTTGACTGCTGATTCAGGCTGCTGGCAAATGCTGTCAACTCAACCTGTTTATTAACAAGGGGCAAGTATGAACAGTTCCCTGGATGGGATTTTAATACATGCCTGCAGCAGGGTTTTGCCATGTTCAAGGGAAGGGAATGGAGGAGTGGTGGGGAGTTCTGGAGGTTTGGTTGGGCTTAATTAAGTTAATTCACTATGTCTTGGTACAAGACACACTGCTGATGGATCTGTGATCTCACACTCTGATACAAACACAGGCACCAGACTCTGTAGTAGACTGAGGCGGAATCTAGACATATATAAAAAAATGCTGTGAAAATGCTTAAAAAACAAACAAACAACCTTTTAAAATATATATTGAATTTTGCCATTAGCTCACCATCACCATCTAGTGTCACATTTGTATAATGCACTTATAACACACTTAGAACGTTATTTTTGCAGCTGTATAGCTGTGTCTTGTGATGCCAACCTTGCTCTCCTATCTGCTCAGGCAGTGGTTTTAAGACCTGAAAACAATGGCAGCCACAAGATCAGGGCTCCTTCATCCCTCACTGGCGACCATTGGAGTGGGTGGGGCAGCAGGTAGAAAGGCCAACTGTAGGGGGAGCCAGAACCAATGGGAGGCAGAGCCATCCCTGATTGGTTGTAAGCAGGCTGGCCTGTAGGGTCTGGTTGAGGGCAGACAGAGGTTGGTGGAGCAGTGCCCCATTCATTATTCTGGACCAGCCTCACCAGAATTCCTTCCAGGCACTTGTTGCCTGATCCCTCTTCGAAGCTGGAGGTGCCAGGGATTGAACCTGTGGGGTGGGGGAAAATAAAGCACTGAATTAATTGTTGTTTGATGCTGTGCCTCCCAAGGACTGGGCTCCAGAGCCAAGACAACCAACTTTTCCAAAAGGAACAAATGACAAGCAAGTATCGTTTCAGGTATTCCACTTAAATTATGCGTTAGGTGGCACTGCTTTTATTGCTACACATGGAGACACAGCTGTAAAACACAAAAGGAAAAACCCATTTGCAGTTATCAGCCGCCATCTGTCTTGACCCTTTCTAGCTTATCTACAGCATTGCAAGGCCCAACCTGGGTGTAAGGCAAGGTGGGCCAAAGTGGGCCTCTGGAGAACAGAGAGCTCTGCGCTCTAATCTAGTATTATCTGCCCACTTATATGTAATGGGTAGAGTGTGGGACTATGACCTGGGAGACCAGGGTTCAAATCCCCACTCCGTCATGAAGCTCACTGGGTAACCTTGGGCGCAGTCACTGCCTTTCAGCCTAACCTACCTCACAGGGTCATTGTGGGGATAAAATGAAAGGAGGGAAAACCATGTATGCCACCTCGAGCCTGTTGGAGAAAAAGATGGGCTACAGATGCAATACACGAATAAACCCAGGGCACAATCCCATAGCTGCCAAGTCTCCCGTTTTCCCCGGGAAACCCCCGTTTTCCCGGCTGTCCCCAGCCGAAAAAACGGATTTTTTTGTTTTCCCCGGTTTATTCTGGCACGGTGGCCATTTTGGAACTGAGCGGAGCATGCTCAGAAGCGACTTTTGATGCTGCTGTGCCCAGTTCCAAAATGGCTGCCGCACCAGAAGTCGCACTGCAGCCATTTTGGTCACTTCTGAGCATGCTCCGCCCAGTTCCAAAATGGCCACGGCGCTACTTCCGGTATGCTAATTTTGGTCCGGTCCCTTATTTTTCAGAGAGGAACTTGGCAGGTATGCAATCCTGTTCCTCTTCCTGCATTCATAATGTGTTGCTGTGATTTCACTTGCATTGGGCTGTTCCTGAGCACAGCATACGTGAAAGCTAATAAAGAAAGTTTACGGAATGAAAGTTGTGACCTGAAGAGGCAGTAACCAAACACTTGCGGGAGTTAAGTAAGAAGGATCTCTTGATGACAGGACTCGAGAGAACGAGGAAAGGGCAATCAGTTATGATTTAGCTGCAATGGATACTTTGACAAGAGCTTTTATGGAAGGTCCTAACTAAGAACAGTAACTTCCTTTCAAAAGGCACCATTTAGACCTTGAAGGTGGTTGTTGATGATGTATCACTAGCTGTCAACCTGCTCACTTGGTACTTTGGCTTTATTGAACTGAGGGTTGTGTTTTGCTCTCAATATAGCCAAGCTTGTCATAGGACAATTGGCCAAGGGCAGGTTGTTCTAGAAAATTGCCTGACATAGTCCTTTCTTCAGCTTCTGCCATGTCTACCCTGTTTCCCCAAAAATAAGACATACCCATAAAATAAGCTGTAGCAGGATTTCCGCAATATAAGCCATACCCTGAAAATAAGACATGGACGCGGTGCCTCCCGACAACAGCTCACTGCCCTCAGCCATGCCCCGCCACGCGGAGCCCTTCCCGCTGGAATAAGACACCCTCTGAAAACAAGGCACAGTGTGTCTTCTTGAGGAAAAATCAATATAAGACAGTGTCTTATTCTCGGGGAAATGTGGTATTTCTTTGAAGGTATAGCAAACTAAGGCCCGTGGGCCGGATCAGGCCCAATTGCCTTCTAAATCTGGCCCGCGGACGGTCCGCGTGGATCGCCAGTGAGTGTGTTCTTTCCCTCTCCCTCTCTCTCCTTCCCACAGCAGTGGCGGCACCTCTCCCCTCCCTCCAGTGTGGTGTAGTGTAAGAGCGGTGGACTCGTAATCTGGTGAACCGGGTTGGCTTCCTCGCTCCTCCACATGCAGCTACAGCTACTGGGTGACCTTGGGCTTGTCACACTTCTCTTTGAAGTCTCTCAGCCTCACTCACCTCACAGAGTGTTTGTTGTGGGGGAGGAAGGTAAAGGATATTGTTAGCCGCTTTGAGACTCCTTAAGGGGACTGAAAGGCAAGATATGAAATCCAAACACCACCTCCTCCTCCTCCTCCTCCTCCTCCTCCTCCTCCTCCTCCTCCTCCTCCTCCTCCTCCTCCTCCTCCTCCTCCTCCTCCTCTTCTTCTTCTTCTTCTTCTTCTTCTTCTTCTTCTTCTTCTTCTTCTTCTTCTTCTTCTTCTTCTTCTTCTTCTTCTTCTTCTTCTTCTTCCTGGCTTCTCCTCCCTACCCTGCCTAGAGGACAAAGGGGGGCTGGACTTTGTTGCGGCTAGCCCCTCTCCAGAGCCCTTTCGCACGCAGCTCATCGTCCCTCTGCCACCATTCATTTCCCCCCAAAAATATAGTCTAGGCCTCCCACAAGGTCCGAGGGACAGTGGTTCAGCCCCCTGCTGAAAAAGTTTGGGGACCCCTAGTACTGTATAGCCAAATAAACCGAAAGCCAGCCTTATCTGTCACCTGAGCAAAGCTTAGAGGAGGACAGAGTTCTCCATCTTCACTAAATCTACTTCCTTGCCAGCTTAGCGATACTGTCTCCAGAAAGCTACTATCTTTTTTTTTTTGCTTAACACATCCTGCACTAGTTTATTCCCCTCCCCATTGTTTACCCCTCCCCACCAAAGCACAAGATTTCCCAACTCCCTCCCCTCCCCCAGCTTCATTTTTATTGCAGTCACAAGCGATGAGCCCCTGCATTCAAAGTCTCAAGGGTATAAGGGATACCAAAGAACACAGATAAAAAAATAAAATTGATTACACCGGTCACAGCCATCTATGCTGCACAAAGCCGCAAAGCACAATTGAAAGTATTTTTTAAAAAATATATAAAAAACCTAGAATAAAGTGGATAAATCAACCCAAACAGATAAGAGCCTATAGAGTTTTCCGCAGCTTAGATCAGACTGAGAAAGGCAGCAAAGTTTTGTGCTAACGGCACATCGGGATTGTGATACTCTGGAATCTTGATGCTTGGCCAATTTCTGTCACTTCCCCTTGTGTGACCTTGGATCGGTTAATCTTTCTGCACTTCAGCTTCCCCTGGTAAAGCAGATAATGCATTTATTTGTCTCTCTTATTTGCTTAGATGGTATCTTCTTCTTTTTTGTCAAGGACAAATGATTCTAGCTGTAGTCACATGCCAGGGTCTTGCATACCATCAGCTGTAGTGCCCTGTTTTAACTCTAGACACTCCCGGCTCCCCAGTCCCTGACAGCAGCTGAATGGTAGAGCATCTGTTTTCAATGCAGAAAACCCCCAGGTTCAATCCCTGACATCTCCAGGCAGTGCTGGGAATGTCCCCTGCCTTGGAGAGCTGCTGCCAGTCAGTGTAGACAATACTGAGCTAGATGGACCAAAGAATCTAAATCAATATATAACAAGGCAGATCCCTATGTTTCTGGAAAATCTCTGGGTTGATTTGATCCCTGGGTTGATTTTGATATTTTTGTGTTGGAGGATGCCTTCTAAAAATCTTGGCCTTGGTAATGAGAAATAGATTCCTTCCTGACTGCTGCATTTAATCTGCTCCTACTATCCCAGTTTGTGAGGGACACCATGTGGCTTCTGAAACCCAGCTCCAAAACTTGAATCAGCAGGTCCCACAACATGTCCCCTTGCTTCCTGCTTTGAACCTCTGCTGTCACCTACCAACATTAGCTCCACCTTCTGCACTGGAGGAAATGGGAGGGACCATTTCATACTTCCCACAGAGATGCTGTGGAGGGAGTGGTTAGATGATGATGGTGATGAGGAGGAGATTGGGGATTGGAGGAGCCCAACCTGGGAGAAGGTCCTAGTGGGTTGGGGTGTGGTGATCAGGAACCCCAGTAAGAGCCTGAGCCTGAGGAGAGCCCAAGTGCATTGGGAGGCAGAGACTTGGATCTGGGGGAAGGGACAGTCAGAAGAGTGACCCATCTCAGTGTTATTGACTACACTGAGCATAATGTCAGCACCATCAGAGGTGCCCATTCAACCACATGTGCCCATTCGGCCGCGCACCAGCACTTTGGAACTCCCTGCCCGTTGAGACCAAACAGGCACTTTCACTGTACTCTTTTTGGCATCTGTTAAACACATTCTTGTTTAGACAAGACTACCCAGATGCTTATAGAGTTGGGATAATTTCAATCTGCTTTAGTATTTAAGTTTTGTATGTTTTAAAGTATGATTGTGATCTTTTTCTTGATTTATCTCAATTTCTTCTTAAATTTATCTCAATTTTTTTGTTTTGCAATTTAGAGTATTCATTTAAACAACCTTAAAATATCAATGACTTCCCTTCTTCTCTTTCCATGTTTCATTTTGCATATCATAAATCCCTGCATATTTTACATAAACTACTAAACCATTCAGTATTCCATTATTACATCTATCAAAACTTATTTACACTGTTGAATTTATCTTAATGCTGCCAACATTTTCAAGTCTACATAGTTTCCCCCCATATATTCAATAAACATTTTCCAATCTTCTTTAAACATATGCTCTTCTTGTTCTCTTATTCTATATGTTAGATCTGCAAGCTGCGCATATTCCATCAGTTTAAGTTGTCATTATTCTTTAGTTGGGATTTTGCTCATTTTCTATTTTTCAGCTAACAAAACACGGGCTGTGTAAGGGGGAGGGCTTATAGGGAACAGCCCCCCCCATCAGGAGCAGCCCATCTCCCAGCAGTAATGAAAGTGAAGGGTCGGAAGGGGAAGGTCAGGAGACGGAGAGGGAGTGCCAGAGCTCTGGCAACTTCCAAGAGCCACTGCTCCTCATGCAGGAAGAGAGGGAGGAGGAAAGAGAGGATGGGACTCAGACGGGCCGCAGACCTTCCCCCCCCCCCGACACCGGAATTAAGGAGGAGGAGAAAGGGGAGGAGGTTCGCAGTCCCGCGACTCTTATGTTGGTCCAGATCACGAAAGGGGGCAGTGCCGGATTCTGATTCGGACTGATGAGACATGAAACCAGCAGCTCACTTCACTGTAAATAATGTGCACTAATAAAAACTTCTGAAAGACAAGCATATGGAGGGTCCTTACTCAAGAGTAGTCGCCTGGTGGTGTGTGTATGTGTGTGTGTGTGTTTTAAAGTACTTCTAACCCCCCCCCCATGTTATTATGGATTATTTCCCAATACTATTTTACCCTTTTCTTGATTTATCTTTCTGTAAGCCCCTTTGGTGCTAGAATTATGGTGCTGGAGGAGACTCTTGAGAGTCCCATGGACTGCAATAAGATCAAACCTATCCATTCTTAAGGAAATCATCCCTGAGTGCTCACTGGAAGGACAGATCCTGAAGCTGAGGCTCCAATACTTTGGGCACCTCACGAGAAGAGAAGACTCCCTGGAAAAGACCCTGATGTTGGGAAAGATTGAGGGCACAAGGAGAAGGGGACGACAGAGGACAAGATAGTTGGACAGTGTTCTCGAAACTACCAACGTCAATTTGACGAAACTGCGGGGGGGGGAGTGGAAGACAGGAGGGCCTGACGTGCTCTGGTCCATGGGGTCACAAAGAGTTGGACATGACTAAACAACAAAAACCCCTTTGAGGTTTTGTTTTGTTTTTACAATCAAGCAGTGTATAGATTTTATAAAACAAATAAAACAAATAGGGATGTTGGAGAGGGGCTTCTTGGTCTTCCTACCTAGAAAAGTTAGACTGGCTCCCTCCTTGTTGTGCTTCTGCTGGCAGGTAAAGACTTTCTTGTTCCAATGGGCTTTGGGGAACTGGCTTCTTTTAATGAAAGGGCTGGTACCATTATGTATTTATAGTAATTATTTCTATGGTTTCAATAGAATTCCATCAATGTTTTCTTTTTTAAAAAAATTATCATTTTTGCCCTATGTTTTTAGAAGTTCTTATTTTTACCTATAAGCTTGAATGCTGTCAGGGAAAAATGAGGGTGGCATCATCATCATCATCATCATCATGCTTTAAAAAGTTCTCCACCCATGCCCTCAGAGGACCATGATGCTATCTCCCCTCTGACCTGGCCAAGTGCATGCCTAGGTTCAAAGGTGCCCTTGTGCTTTTTCCATAATCTGTTCCACATTTAAGGCTTGATGTTCAAAACACACCAGGTCAGTTTAAGTTAGAAGATTCACTGGCAGATATACCAACCCTCTCCCCACCACCACCCAGGAAGGAGACCAAGGTGGGCTGGGGAAATGACAGCATCAAAACCAGGGAAAGCAAGAATTGTTGGTTGAAGCAAAACAGTGCCAATAGTGCCAATAATGCAGGCAAGTGCAGATGGGAAAGATTAATGGCAGAAGACAGTGCTGCATGAAGGTTAAAGGATTTCTGTTCTTTTCAATTCAAGGAAGGAACAAGGGGGAGGCGGGCAAGAAAGGAAAAGAAACTTGATCTCCTGAGCCTTTCATAGTATTGCAGCAACTAGCGGGATGGAATGTATCACCACATCTAGGACACTCATAATGCAGCTAGAGAAGTGCAAATCTGACAATTTGGCTTTTTATTTCCCCACTATTCGGTTTTCAACATATCCACATCAGTTTGCAATTTCTTTTTAAACCCTAATCAAAATCCCTCAGCATTTTACTGTGAATTTCCACTGATAAAACACATTTCCATTTGCAGTTTTCCCTCCTGCAATGCATCTTTGTAAGTTATGTTCACTAATAAATGCATCTATATCCATTATTATTATTATTATTATTATTATTATTATTATTATTTGTTCAACTTATACACCGCCCTGTACCCAGAGCTCTCAGGGCAGTTCACAACAAGACCACAACATATAAAATCAAACCAAAAGCAGTAACTCAATACCCACCCCGCCCCCGCTATGTGTTTTTGTGCACATTGGTTGGCAATAGAACTGCATTGCAAAATTCAGAGAAGTGCAATGTATGATGGCTGGCTGTGTTTTGGTGAGCGTATAGCTTTAGAAAGTGTGAAATGGCTAAGTTCACCTTTAAATGTGAGCAGCATCGAATTTCCTCCCCATCCCTAAATGGCGCTGCTCGTTTGTAAAAACTTATTGAGTGCAAAGCGTACTTCATAACCCTGATCAAACTCAGTTAACCTCTCTCATCCATCACACCTTGTTTCAATTTGGGGCTATTATAAGATTAAGTAACAAGGTGGCCTTGCAGCTATTCCAGGAGGGAATTCTTTATAATGCTGCAGGAGATTGCGGAACTGCTCTGCCCTAATGCTATATCATATGTGTACGGAAGAACAGAGCACTTAATCAAAGAGGAAATATTTCTAAACAAGGGACAAGATTGGACTGAGGGACCATTTCCTATACCATTGGGGGAAAAAAATATTTATAGAGGGACCCAGGCCTCAAAAGAAGTGGAACTATATAGGAGTATATATTCTGGGTCTTTATGGAAACAATGTTGCCTACATAATATATTACAGAGCTGTAGCTACATATCTTATACTGTACTTAATTTTATTTCATTTTTCTGTTGTAAGCTGCCCAGAGTGGCGGGGTATAAATAATAAATTATTATTATTATTATTATTATTATTATTATTATTATTATTATTACTTTTCTTTGTATTTTGCTCAGGCTTCTGTCTGTCTGTCTGTGCATTGCATACGGGAATGGAGGAGAAATTCATTTCATTTCATGTTTAAAAGCAAACTCTTTCACACTTTCCAAAACAAGACACAAACTGAAAGGCCAGACATCCTTCAAAATTCACACAACCTCTGCAACCTTTCCTCCTGATACAGATACCGTAGCAGACCTAAGGCTCCAAGTCTGGATCTGGACCACAGTAAGGGCAACTGATTAAAGAGCTCCTTCCCAACACCAGGACCTTCATCCAACTCCTCCTCCTGCACCTGCCACTAACTTTTTTCTTAACAAACACGCACAGTTCCGAAGTGAGTGGCCCTTAAATAGGCTCTTTCTCATGCAGCTCCCAAGGATGGGGTTGTTGCAGCAATGGGGAATAAATCTGATTCAGTTCACACTGGAAAGCAAACCTCCACAATTCACAGTTTCTGAAACAGTGGGAGAACTGAAATACAGCCATCCTTAAAAACAAACAAACAAACAAACAAACAAACAACTTCCCTTTTCTGAATTTTGCAATGCAGTTCTCTAGCCAAGTAAGGGTCACACAGCTGCTCAGAGAGCAGCCCGAGGTACCTACAAAGTATGTGGAATTTGGCCAAGAAAGCTTTTGAAGGATCAAAGCTCTAGCAGCAGAAAGCTAATTTTCTGTTTCTACTGGTTTTCTTTTTTATTTGCCGTATTTATTTCTCCCATTTATATGCCTCTTCATAGCCTGCACTCTTGAAGCGGTTTACATTAGAACTTAATTAAAAACCATAAACCAAGGTATACGGCAATCATGGGGGGGAGGACCTGCAATAAAATCAGGGCAGGAATGAAACAGAGACAGTAAAAAAGAGTAGATTGGTAAATGCAAGTGAATTACAGTCCTATTTTTCTTTCTTTCAGTGGATGTCTAGAAGAGATAAGATTTTGGTCTCATGGAGCAGCAGAATAAGGTGGGCACAGGGTTCACCTCAGCCTGCTATTCACCACGGCCCACACCTGACAGGGATCTACAACCTTTCTGCCTGTGATGCTAATTTTTATTTCCATGGAGTTTAAAAAAGAAAGCTCAAGGACCCTTAAAAATGGCACTACCTCTTCATTGGAGCACTGTTTGTTGTTCCCCGTGTTATAGATTCTTTTTTAAAAAAGAAAATATTATTTGATTATTGCATATATACCCTTGCCTTTTCCCTTTGAGGAGCTGAAAGTGGTATGCATTGTTTTCCTCTTCATTTAACCCCCACAACAACCCTGTGGGGTAGGTTAGGCACCGAGCAAGCTTAATGGCTGAGCAGGGATTTTAACCCTGATGCTTTTGAATTATGGTGCTGGAGGAGACTCTTGAGAGTCCCATGGACTGCAAGAAGATCAAACCTCTCCATTCTTAAGGAAATCAGCCCTGAGTGCTCCCTGGAAGGACAGATCCTGAAGCTGAGGCTCCAATACTTTGGCCACCTCATGAGAAGAGAAGACTCCCTGGAAAAGACCCTGATGTTGGGAAAGATGGAGGGCACAAGGAGAAGGGGACAACAGAGGATGAGATGGGTGGACAGTGTTCTTGAAGCTACCAACATTAGTTTGACCAAACTGCGGGAGGCAGTGGAAGACAGGAGTATCTGGTATGCTCTGGTCCATGGGGTCACGGAGAGTCGGACACGACTAAACGAAAACAACTCTCAGGTCCTAGTCCAACATTCTAACCACCACACCACACTGGCTCCCAGAAATTCAGGCCTTTAGTGTCTCCAGTCCCGTTCTGTGAAATTCTCTCCCAATGGAGATCCGGCAGGCTTCCTCGCTGTTGGCTTTCTTTAAGACCCCTTTATTCCAATGGGCCTGTACAGCTGTTTAAATGTTAATTAGCTGCTTGATTAGTCAGTAATTTTAATGACTTTGCATTATGCTCATGGTGTTTTATGCATTATTCTATATTAGCAGCCTTGTACCCAGAAACGAAATCAGTGGTTGGAATCAGTGTGGTTTTTAAAAAAAGATTCTGTCCACCATCTTGATTCAAGATGGCACCTATTGTTCCCAAACATAGAGGTAACCTTGTTCCTGGATCCCAGGAACCATTGTGCAGAATTTATCTAAAATCAGAGCATTTTTGAAATGTTCCACCCACCATCTTGATTCAAAAGGACACCCTATTTCATCCAAATATAGGTGAAGACTTGAACCTTGGTCTCAGAAACCACCATGTAAGATTTGGTTACAATATCTTAAGAAGTGTCCAAATGTCTATTGAAGAGAGATGGAACCTTGAGATTTTAGATGAGCTGTCAGCATATAAAATAATTACATACATAAATATTAACTTTGAAGCTGTGCTCTTTCACCTCAGGGTTCCACTCCCTCATTTTCCTGCATAGATGGATCTGGCCTTTGCCTGCCTCCATAACATGGACAGGCAAGCCTGTTTCTAGGAGGAGACCCATAACCTGGGCAGACAAAGGTTCCCGGCCAACTGATGTAAAGGCTGGGTGTAAGAAATCACAGGTTTTTTTTATCGTCTTCCAATTTGATAAATTTGAAGGGAGAGAGTGATTACCCTGGAAGACTGAAGCCAGTCCATTTGTGGCTTATACAATAAGATGAAAGACAAACAAGCAAAACCAGCTCACATGCTTCCTTGATAACAGTTCCAGGATGTGCATGGAGATTTGTGATAGGAGCAAATAGTGATGATGAAAGCTGGGAGTGGAAAGTCAAGAGGCGTGGAGAAGAAATTCGATTCACTTCACACGCAAAGGTGAACCTACCCGATTTGCACCTTCCGAAACAATCTACAGACCAGAAATATATGCATCCTTGGAACCTGGCACTTCTCTTCATTTTGCAATGCGGTTCTTCAGCAGGCAATGTGTACAAAAACACATGTGGCAGGTTAATGTGTTCATAAAAATGAATGTATTAGTGAAAATAACATTTGAAAGACATTCTATTAGGGGAAATGGCTTCGCAAATAGGCAAAATGTTAGGCAAAATTGCATACATGTAGGTTTTTATACCCATCTTAATTTTTGTAATTTTATTTTGCTTTGCACTGTTTTTAATAAAGTATGATTACATCTTGCACAGGAGTTATGTTCCAGGATGGCATGTATACTCAAACCACCCCCTTGGGTGCCTCCTGCGAGCACCCTTACCTTTCCAGGGCCATGCGGCGAATGACCCTTGCCCTCCTCCCCTAAGCCTTGCTTACTGGGCTCTGGGATGCCCTCGTGAGATTGCGGGGCCACCTGAGTTCCAGTGAGATCTCATGAGGGTATCCCAGAGCCTGTGAGAGAGTGTTCCAGAGACTGGCAAGCAAGGCAGGGCTTAAAAGCCTTTTCTGCAGCAGGAAAACCCTACACAAAAGAGCTTTTAAGCTTCCTGCCCATTTAATTTGGTTCGATTTCAACTGGCCGACCTTTAATTGTTTGTCTGAGGGTGGGAGTCTTGTTAGAATAAAGTGATAAACTCAAACAAAAAAGCAGTTGGTCTTTGGTGGGGGACCCCACTCGGCTTAGCCCTCTGAGGGCCAGGGCAAGCGTACCTGGCTGCCCCCATCCCCTGCTCGGGCCTGGTTGAAATCACACAAGTTAGATGTGTATAAGATGTGATTGTACTGTCTTATGTTTCAACTGTTGTAACCTGCCCATAGACCTTGGGGGTGAAGGATGGGTAATAAATTCTAATAATAATAATAATAATAATAATAATAATAATAATAATAATAATAATAATACACATTGTAAGCATTCCACAGGGACATGTAATGAATAAACAAACAATTAACTCAAAGTGTCATTGGAAAACTTTTCCCAACCTCCATTGGGTCCCTTTTCATTCAGTCTCATTTTTCATGGAGCACCAGCATTCATTTGCTAAGGCTTGATATGTACATACACCAGGTGATAAAGCGGCTGTTTAATGACACCATGGTCCTTCCAATGTTCACAGACGTCAGCACAGCATCGGTCCTACCATCAATCAAGAATGAACCAATCACTGTGATGAATGCTGGCATCTATCTAGAGCGATATGTTTCCATTAAATGGCCATTCCATCATGGTATGTGGATTTTTACCCTTCTCAAATATTTCTTCCTTTCTTTCCCTTTTAATAGCAGAGGTGAGAAGAACAGGAGTCATTTTGCAATTGCTGGGAAAGAGATTTGATGGAAACATGCAGGTTCGGCCCATTGATGGTAGCATTAGCATGATGTGCATGAGCCATGATGGATTTTATCACCACAAGTCAAATGCCCACATCACCCACCATAACACAAGTGATCAGTACTGCATTGCCCTTGTGATGGTGGAGACTCCTATCTGATATGCTGAGCTGGTGAGATATAGCAAAGTGTGCTCCGAATTCTGCTTAAAAGTGGGGAGTGCTGTTGTATTTGGTTGCAGGCTTCTAATAGACATCTGGTTGGCGGCTGTGAGAACAGGCTGCTTGACTACGTGGGCCATTGGTCTGATCCAGCAGGCTGGTCTTATGTTCTTTTGTTACTTGAAGTAGACCCCTTGAAATGAGTGAACTTAAGTTAGTCGTGCCTTTTCATTTCAGTGGGCCTGCTCCAGGGGTAGTCAATGCTGGAGGCAAGCCGCAGAGACTGTGCATTTGGCTATTGAAATAGATGGGGAAACGAGAAAAGGAAAGACTTCCATTGGAGAGTCTCACCTCCCAATGTGGGGATTGCTTGCCTTCTGTTTGCAAAACATTCCCTGCTATAGAGCACGGATCCCATGAGCGTGGAAGGCAATGCTTGTCCTCCGCACGGCATCCTTTGCAGTGTCTTTGCACCCACCCCAAATTCCACTGGATTTTCTGAGCTTTGCCCTCGGAGGCTCAGCTCATTTGAGCACAAAAGCAGCCTCGACTGATCTGTCCGTCTTCCAGCTGTCAGCTTCAGAAGAGCAGCAGTCAATTTGTTATTCTCTGCTAAGTGCTCCTGAATTCTGTGAGATTCCTGGGCAAAGAGTCCGAGATGACAGGTGCAGGACCCTGCAGTTGTCAATATTGTTTTGGCATTCAATGGATATTTGCTGACATGCTTGAATAGCTGTTGAACTTTAGGTTAAATCCTGCTCAGGGGGGGGGGGCTGTGGGGATTGCAATCCATCAAGCTGAAGCAATTTGGATAAGAGAAGGCAGAAGGAAGCAGTTCTGACTATGAGAAGCCGGGTACTCTAAGGCAGTGGTCCTCAACCTTGGGCCTCCAGATGTTTTTGGCCTACAACTCCCATGATCCCTAGCTAGCAGGACCAGTGGTCAGGGATGATGGGAATTGTAGTCTCAAAACATCTGGAGGCCCAAGGTTGAGGACCACTGCTCTAAGGCAGTTTCTCCCCAAACTGGTATACCCCAGATGATCTGGACTACAATTCCCATTCCTGCCAGACAACATGGCCAATGGCCTGGGATGGTGGGAGCTGCAGTTCTAAACAGCCAGAGGACAATACCATAGGTTGCAGAAGGCTGGCCCCCCCCCACCCCACTGGTGGCCACCCAGATCTCTCACAGGGGCCCCCCAGATGCTGTATTGGGAAGCCCAGAAGCAGGCCCTGAGTGCAACACCAACTCTCCCCACTTGTGGTTCCTAGCGACTGCCATTCAGAGACATGTGCCTCTAACAGTGGAGGTAACAAATGAATAATAATAATAATAATAATAATAATAATAATAATAATAATATTGTATATTTATCATCATCATCATTTTATTTGTTTCCCCCTTTTTCATTACTAATTTCATTGGTGTTATTAAGCTTTCCTCTAATTTTTTTGTAATAGGCTGCTGTCAAATCATCTGTTCCAGGTGCTTTTCCTACTTTCACTTTCGTAATTGCTTGGTGCACCTCCATTCCTGCAATTGGCTGATTGTTCTCTGCTCCTATTGTCTGGATTTTATTCTCTGTTAGGTATTTTTCCATATCCTCCTGATTCCCCTTCATTTCTTTATATATGTTACTATAAAGGTAAGGGGACCCCTGACCATTAGGTCCAGTCGTGACCGACTCTGGGGTTGCGGCGCTCATCTCGCTTTACTAGCCGAGGGAGCTGGCATACAGCTTCCAGGTCATGTGGCCACCATGACAAAGCTGCTTCTGGCGAACCAGAGAAGCACACGGAAACACCATTCATCTTCCTGTTGTAGCGGTACCTATTTATCTACTTGCACATTGACATGCTTTCGAACTGCTAGGTTGGCAGGAGCTGGGACTGAGCAACGGGAGCTCACCCCGTCGCAGGGATTCGAACCACCGACCTTCTGATCTGCAAGCCCTAGGCTCAGTGGTTTAACCCACAGTGCTGCCCGCGTCCCTATAAGTTACTATAGTACTTTATAAACTTTGCTTTGATTTCCTTCGGGTCTTCTATTATTTTGCTGTCCTCCATTATTTTTTCTATTATTTTATCCTTCTTTCTCTTCTTCAGCTTCCATGCTAGCATCCTACCTGGCTTATTGGCAAACTCAAAAAATTTTTGTCTTATCCTCTTGATTTTTTTGTTCCACTTTGTAATTCAGGATCATCGTTTTATTTGTATGCTGCCTTTCCATAGTTAAAACAACGCTCAAGGCAGCTTAAAACATGACAAGATTTACATAATTACCAACCTAACAAAAGTCATAAAAAAATAAATAAAACACATCAAAAAGTACACAACCAAATAGAAAACAATTTCCACATAAATCATAAAATCTAAAGCTAAGAATATAGCATTAATATCAAACACAATTTAAAATGACAGCTCGGCAGAGCGAAATGAACTGAGATGAGTGAATATAAGATGGAAGGTAATTATTTCCTTTTTTGTTTATTTGGAAAATTTAATAAAAATGAAAGCTAACAACAACAACAACAACAACAACAACAACAACAACAACATGGAGGTCTCTTTGCCCAGCGGCAGCAGCAGCAACAGTCCATTATGGAGCCTGTCAGGCCCCTCAGGTGAAGAGAAGCAGGGTAGGGCCCTTCAGGCTCCCAGCAGCTCAAAACATAAATATAGAGTGCAGTACGACACCGGAAATTGCATCTGCACATGCCCAGAAGCCGAAAACCGCGCTGGTGCAGAAGTGATTTTTGGCGTCTGGGCATGTGCAGAAGCGGGGACTTGCTGAGTGAGTGGCTCGGTTCAGGGGCGGCTCATGGGCCAGTTAAGCGACTCTCATGGGCCGCTTTCAGCCCATGGCCTTAGGTTGCCAACCTCTGGTGTAATCCCATTCCTGTTTCTCAGAAGTAAACCCCAGTCAATCCATCTTGGTGGCTGCTCCCAGACTTTGGAACTCCCTTCTTGGAGAAGTGAGGCTGGCTCCTTTTCCTTCCACCTGCAGATGAAGACTGTTTTATTCCTGCAGAGTACAGTGGTGCCTCGCTAGACGAATTTAATTCGTTCCACGGGTCTTTCCTTATAACGAAAAATTCGTCTAGCGAATCCCATAGGAATGCATTGAATTTTGGGGGGATTTTTTCCCCCCATAGGAACGCATTAATTGAATTTCAATGCATTCCTATGGGAAACCGTGATTCGTTAGACAAATTTTTCATAAAACGAATTCGTCTAGCGAGGCAACCTCCGCTCGACAAATCCTTTCGTTAAGCGGAAATTTCGTTAAGCAGGGCATTCGTTAAGCGAGGCACCACTGTATTGGGAACTGGCTGCTTTTTAGGAAAGGGCTTTGAAGATTGCTGTGCTGTTTTTATCTGTATTTTAATGGAATTGTTTTTATATCCCTTTATCATTTTTATGTTGTTAGCTTTCTGTGTTTTATTCATATTTGCTTTAATATTTGTGAGCTGACTTGAGCCCTGGTTCTGGGAGAAAGGTGGGATATAAATAATAATAATAATAATAATAATAATAATAATAATAATAATTTGTACCCACATGCACATTACAACTTCTCACTCTCCCCGTTGAACGTTGTAAAAATCCTTAAAAAATAAGGTCTAATGATACAGGAGGACAACCTCACCCTGGCATTAAACTTTGAACCTATCCTTTCATCAAGGCAAGACCTGGAGGACTGCCAGTTCCCCAACTCTGCTTCTTTCCAACCACTACACCACACTGCCTCTGATCAGCCTCACAGGATTTCAAATGTGTGAGGCAGAGACTTCAAGAACGTGTCTCCCACTGTACATCACTTGATGTCTCCAGGGTTGCTGGCTCAAATATATTTTCAAAACAAAGAGTGGTTAAAAATCAAATCTTCTGCACCGCATGAAAACATGACAGTTGAGAATTGCAAACATCTATCATGTCTGGAGGAAACGCAATGAAGAAATGACGGTCCTCAGATCAGAAAATTCTGTTGGTGACCTTTATAAGAAAAGACTCTGCACCCAGCTGGACGCCTGAGATTTTAAGTGGCTCAGTATCTATTGATGCTAAGACTAAGGAAGACCAAATTATGTACATTCTTCAGTTCTCTGAATACCTAACCACACTGTAATTGGGCTGGTGTAGGGAGGAGATACTTTGTTCAAACTGCACTCCTCATGCTTGGGGTCTCATTATTATTTTTTTGCTATGCAGGGGAAAGAAACATACTTCCCTGAGACAGCTCTCTGTGAAAGATGGTTTGTCGGCCCCCTGCCCTTTTTATTCAATGTCCTAAAGGTATAGAACTGAGCTTTCACATCAGGGCAGAGGAAGCCGTGTGCTTTCCCCCTCCTCTGACCTATATTCTTTATTTAAATATGAAACAACCATTTAAAAATGGTCTCTAATGGGCCAGAATGAGGAAGAAATAATGGCGGAGTGAGCCATCGCCCAACAAAAAAAAAGTGCTTTGCAAGAAAGGAATACAAATTCCGAGTCCTAAATTGAAATCCGAATCATTCCTTCTTGGTGGCTTGCTAAGGGTAAAACAAAATTGGTGTAATTTACAGCTGTTTTTCTGCACAGCTTGAGGTAGTAAGTATAGGAGAGACGGTTCTGTAAGAGAGTGTAGAGAGGGCCTGTGATCTCTTCAGCAAGCCTATCATCCCAAGGCAAGCAGCAACCCTGCTCTTGTGCATGTGGGTAGGGCCCATTGCTCAGTGGCAGAGCAATGTCCCAGGTTTGAACCCCAGCATCCCCAGGTAAGACTAGGATTGCCCTGCCAGAAACCCTGGAGAGCTGCTTCTAGTCTGTGCTTCCAAAGCTGCTATGCTGAGCTCTCAAGTGCTGAGTCCATATCACGGGGGTATCAGTCTCCCACCCCCTCAGTTGGTCCATAGGTGGCAGCCACAGCAGGGGTGCCATGTAAGGAGTGCTGGGGGGCTGAGCCCCCCCAATTTCAAGGTAGGGGCTGGGCCCTCTCAATATTCTGCAACTGGGTGGGCCCTGCTGCTGAGATGGGTCCCATCGGTCCTTCTTCCACTGTGTGATGTCAAGCACATGTGCCACCACCCAAGTTGGGTGGAACCTGGGGACATTTTTCATTCCAAAGACTGAATTCCCTTCTGAGCAACTTTCTGCATTCCGCATTCCAGTGGTGGGTGGGTCCAGAAGCAAAAGTGGGAAAAAGGGATGGATGTCAATTTTAATTTTGTACAGTGATCTGGCTTCTGCAGACACACACACACACACACACACACACACACACACACACACTCCTGTCTGTCCTCCATTTTGACATGCAAAAGGTATGATCAGCGATGGGAAGAAGAAGAAGAAGAAGAAGAAGAAGAAGAAGAAGAAGAAGAAGAAGAAGAAGAAGAAGAAGAAGAAGAAGAAGAAGAAGAAGAGTTTGGATTTGATATCCTGCTTTATCACTACCCGAAGGAGTCTCAAAGCGGCTCACAATCTCCTTTCCCCTCCTCCCCCACAACAGACACCCTGTGAGGTGGGTGGGGCTGAGAGACTTCAGAAAAGTGTGACTAGCGCAAGGTCACCCAGCAGCTGCATGTGGAGGAGCAGAGACGTGAACCCGGTTCCCCAGATTACGAGTCTACCGCTCTTAACCTACTGGGAGATACAGTAGGCTAGTTTCTACACACAAGAAGCAATATCAGAGTTTAAAGGCACATTCCAGCCAGGCATAAACACTCAAGGAGAATGCAAAGCAGGGTTGGAGAGAGGTTTAGCCTAGGGAAAGTAGATGTAGATAAGCAAGGTATATACCCTGGAGAGACTCCCATGGGTCAGATAGGGAGTCCTGGGTGGTTTCCAAGGCTTGCAGTTACCCATCTCTGATCTAAGGCAACTTTCAGAGATTCCATCCACCTCTATTGAATAGACAAACAGACCCACAATGATATGTCTGCTTTGGGATATTAGCAATACTAGTCCTTGGCTTCCTTGCCTAGTCACTCTTGCCAACAAGGAAGGGTGCCATTTGTGCCATTGGCTCCCCTGGATGCAGTTGAAGCATCACAAATATAATGAGGATTATAACTGCAGTCACTGGGGATCTGAACCAGGCAATTTCTTCATGGCTAGAACGTGAAGGAAATTTCAATATGCTGCCAACATAAAGCTTCTATGCTTTCCCAGAAATCTTCTCCTCATCCCGCCAGGGACAACTGCAACACAAATGTTATTTCTCCTTCCCTGGAGACCCATCTCAGTCCCGAAAGCTGGGTCGTTGGGACTTTGTTTACAAGCCAGGAATAATGAAGGCTGCTGGCAGGAAGGATGGGCTGCTAAAGATGCAATTGCCAACTGGTTGGTGTTTTCCCTCATCCTGGACCAGCCACATGCACAACAAAACGGCCAGCTTTAAATCTGGCACATTAGCATGAATTGTGGAAATGCTAATTTAAGTTGGCACTGGCTTGCTCGCCACCCCACAATTGGATGTGATGATAAACTTCATGGGTTATTTAGTAAGAGTCCAGGATTCTGTTCTTACACAGATGCCGATAGGAAGCCCACAAGCAAGAGGCAAGTGCAAGAGCATTTAGATCAGGCATCCCCAAACTGCGGCCCTCCAGATGTTTTGGCCTACAACTCCCATGATCCCTAGCTACCCTGTTTCTCATATTTTAAGGCATCCCCATAAAATAAGCCATAGCAGGATTTTTAAGCATTCAAGGAATATAAGCCATACCCCGAAAATAAGACATAGTGATAGGAGCAGCAGCAATGCCGGCCGCGGCAGGAGGAGGAGGAAAAAAATAAGACATCCCTTGAAAATAAGCCATAGTGTGTTTTTTTGAGGAAAAAATAAATATAAGACGTGTCTTATAATATGAGAAACACGGTAACAGGACCAGAGGTCAGGGATGATGGGAATTGTAGTCCAAAACATCTGGAGGGCTAAAGTTTGGGGATGCCTGATTTAGATCCAGCTGGCTTGGAAACAAGCGGAACCACCACTTCCCCCCACCCCCCACCCCAGTTCAGGAAATAAGTCTACTCATTTCCAAGCAAGATTGAACATCAAAATGAATACAATGGTGATGACCTTCCCATCTTGGGAACTCCCATGCAGAGCTTGGCGGTGATATATTGAGAGACAGCCAAAAAATGAGTGAAGTTGAGTGGGGGAGCACTGGGGCTGGCTCTTGCCGATCAGAAGGTCGGTGGTTTGAATCCTTGTGACGGGGTGAGCTCCCATTGCTCTGTCCCAACTCCTCTCAACCTAGCAGTTCGAAAGCATGCCACTGGTAGATAAATAGGGACCACTGCGACGGGAAGGTAAACAGTGTTTCCATGCACTCTGGTTTCCGTCACAGTGTTCCGTTGTGCCAGAACCGGTGTAGTTCTGCTGGCCACATGACCTGGAAAGTGGTCTGTGGACAAATGCCGGCTCCCTCGGCCTGAAAGCAAGATGAGCGCCACACCCCGCAGTCGCCTTTGACTTGACTTAACCCTTCAGGGGTCCTTTACCTTTGTGTACCTTAGGGCTGGCTCAGCTGGGGATCAGGAGTCTTCCCGCTCCTCAGCCGAGTTGTACAAAACTCCTGCCATTCACCTGCTACCAAACAAACAAACAAACAAAAAACCCAGGACAACGTTTTACATATAACCACTTTTTATTTTGTTCTGTGTATATCACAATGCTTTCTGTTGCTTTGGCCGACGGCTGATGCAAATAAAGTTTCATTCATTCATTCAACCCTGGACAGTTTTGCAAACTTATTTCCTTTTTCCTTTTTTTAAAAACCTGGACCCAAATTCCCCCCTCCCAAAAAAGAGCCCAATTTCAGCATACAAAACAGAGACCGTATTGGCCAGGTATGTCAAACTTGCGGCCCTCCAGATGTTTTGGACTACAGTTCCCATCTTCCCCAACCACTGGTCCTGCTAGCTAGGAATCATGGGAGTTGTAGGCCAAAACATCTGGAGGGCCGCAAGTTTGACATGCCTGGTCTTGGCTGTGAGTCAAGCTACAAAAGCTGAGACTTCTGAAAAGGTCAGAGACCATCTTGGCTGTCTCTTACACAGGGCTGTCTTAAACATATGCGGCGCTGGGGTGCAAAGATCTGCCTGGCATGCCCCCCCCCCCCCGTTGCCCAGTCCCAGGGATGCAGGAGGGTGGAGCCAGCCGCCTGCCTCAGCATGTCGCTGGCTCAGTTGCCCCCGAACTCACGGCACAGAGCCGGCTGCAGCAGAAGAGCCAGCTGCGGTACTCCGACCGATGGGTGTGCTCTTCCCCAGACTCAACTCTTGTGCCCTGGACTCTCGGCCTGGCACCCCTGGGAGCCCGATGCCTGGGTGCCCTGCACCCCTAGTGCCTATGGGTAAAATGGCCCTGCTGTTAGAGCAGACCCAGGTCATTAAGCCTGAGCTAATAATAATAATAATAATAATAATAATAATAATAATAATTTATTTATACCCCGCCCATCTGGCTGGGTTTCCCCAGCCACTCTGGGCGGCTGCCAACAGAAACATTAAAATACACTAATTTCTTAAACATTAAAAGCCTCCCTAAACAGGGCTGCCTTCAGATGTCTTCTAAAAATCTGGTAGCTGTTTTCCTTTTTGACATCTGATGGAAGGGCATTCCACAGGGCAGGCGCCACCACCGAGAAGGCCCTCTGCCTGGTTCCCTGCAACTTGGCTTCTCGCAACGAGGGAACTGCCAGAAGGCCCTCGGCACTGGACCTCAGTGTCTGGGCAGAACGATGGGGGTGGAGACGCTCCTTTAGGTATACTGGACCGAGGCCGTTTAGGGCTTTAAAGGTCAGCACCAACACTTTGAACTGTGCTCGGAAACGTACTGGGAGCCAATGTAGATCTTTCAGTAGCTTCTACAGCTAGCTTCTACAGCTACTGCCTGCCATGAACCACCATTAGTAGGTTGGGCAGCAACAGCAGCAGATATGTTCAATGCTTGTGATAATATTTTATTCTCTTGTTAATTTGCTATTTAAAAGTGCATTTTATATTTTACTTCCTTTAGTAATCTGAAGAAGGTATCTGAAGAAGTGTGCATGCACACGAAACCTCATACCAAAATAAAAACTTAGTTGGTCTTTAAGGTGCTACTGAAGTAATTTTGATATTTTCCTTTAGTAATGTTTTCATTTGCAATTGTAGCTGGAACGGACCTCGAGGGTCGTCTTGATCAACCCCCTGAAATGCAACAATCTCAACATGTGGTTCCCCATCCGATATGAAACCATTCCAGACTCTGTTTATCTTTGCAAATATGCTAGCAGTTTTATTGCTGTACCACTAGGAGGATGTTTAAGTTTTTTTTTTTAACTTTGCTGTGTTAAATGTGCATTCTGTAGTTGAGCTCCTTCGTAAAGTTTTATTTTGAAATGGTTAGGATAATTTTTTAGTTTCCTGTTAATTATGTTGCTGTGGTTGTAGACTCTATATATTTAACTTTCTTCCGTAATATTTTATTCTGGATTGCTCGATTCTGATGTTTTTATGTGCCGTAAACCTCTTTGAGATTTCCCCCCCTTAAAAATATAAAGAGGTATAGAAATGAAATGAAGAAGCAAGCAGATGCTCACTCACTGAATTACAGCCCTTCCAATCAGTGTTTGCACAAGCAGCCAAGGAGCCAGAAGCTTCCCATGTCCCTCAGCCTCTTCTCTGAGATATATGCTCCAAGATAACCTGCTCTCCAGGATCTCATCTCTGCTCCTGCTTTCTAGCTGCCCAATGCTCAGACCATGGCAGGTTAATGGGAGAAGAAGCCAGTGGTGAAACAAATGGGGTTTAGCCTGAAATTTCACCCTGGAGGAAGCCTCCAGTGGGCACAATTGAAGCTCTAAGGTCCCTGCCCCCTGCCAACATAGCTGCCAAGTCTCCCGTTTTCCCCCCGTTTTTACTTACCTTTTACCGGTGGTCCCCCGTATCACTTCGTCTCCTGTTTTTCTCCATTATTTTCTCCTGCCGGCGGCCATTTTTTTTCCTTTCTGATTTGCCCTTCTATGGGCACAAAAATTGGCCGCCGCCAGCTTCAAAAGTTGCATCTACGCATGACCGGAAGTGCTTAGATGCGACTTCCGGTGTCGGCGGTGGCCATTTGGGTGCCCATAGATGGGCGGGGCGACACCGGAAGTTGCGTCGACGCACTTCCGGTCATGCGTAGAAGCTACTTTTGAAGCCGGCGGTGGCCATTTTTGGTGCCCATAGAAGGGCAAAGCGACATCGGAAGTTACGTTGATGCAACTTCCGGTGTCACACGGCTGCCGGTCCCGGATTCTGCAGTCCGGGACTTGGAAGGTAAGGCCGCCAATCTGCAATGAGTCTGGCCTGTCCAACCACCCTTCCCCACTTTTGGCTTTGAAGTCTCCCTCGTGTGACTCCTTGGCTGCAGGCGGCTCCCTCCATCCCTCCAGGGCTCCTTGTCTGGGGCAGCTATCCCCCCCCCAAACATGGCCACTCTGATCTGTAAGTGTGCTGCTTTTCCTAGTGTGCTGCGGAGAACAGGGAAATTAGACATGGAGAACTGGGGTTGGAAAGCAAGGAAGATCTTTATTTTCTGTTGCAACAGAGTCCCCTCCCCCTTGCAAGGAGGACCCTGAACAAAGGCGTGTGACAACTTTTAAAGACTTTAGAAATACCTACACAAACAGTTCATCTAATGTCTAAAAACAATTACTAATTTCCCGATCCCTCTAGATGTGTAACAGACATAGCTGCCAAGTTTTCGCTTTTCTCGCGAGGAAGCCTATTCAGCATAATGGAATTTCCCTGAAAAAAAGGGATAACTTGGCAGCTATGGTAAAAGAACCTTAGGAAAACATGAGGATTGGAGTGGAAGGGCACTTTGTTCTTGCAATTAGACACACGAAAAGCATTTCTTCACCTTACACGGAACCTAAAATGACTACAAAAGTATAATTTCCGGAAATGAGTAACCAAATAATAAAGAAATAAAATTGAAACGAACCCCATTGAAGGAAGCTTACTCGGGAGTAAATTCATCTATCTGTAAGTGTGCTGCTTGAAAGAGTTTGCACAGGAAAAAAAGAAGAGAGGTGGCAAAAAGCCTCAAAGAGACTAATTTTTTTATTTTTATTTATTTTTAAAGGAAATCTGAGAGTCTTGGGTGATCTGATTGAAATGTGGCCTTTTAACAATCCTGTAACCAAATACATCCAAGTCAAAACCTGACCATGCTGCACATGGAAGCTCTACTTTTGACATTTCAAAGAACAACCAAGTTTTTATTTTGGTATGAGCTTTCGTGTGCATGCACACTTCTTCAGAAAGCTCATACCAAAATAAAAACTTAGTTGGTCTTTAAGGTGCTACTGAAGGAATTTTTTTTATTTTGCTTCGACTCAGACCAACACGGCTACCTACCTACTTTTGACAGTTTACCTTTACTGGAAGGGACCATCATTTCCCATGTGGTCATACAGTCTTAATACTTATTTAAAAAGTAAATGTAAAGGACCCCTGACAGTTAAGTCCAGTCGCGAACGACTCTGGGGTTGCGGCGCTCATCTCGCTTTACTAGCCGAGGGAGCCGACATTTGTCCGCTTCCGCAGACAGTTTTTCCAGGCCATGTGGCCAGCTTGACTAAGCCGCTTCTGGCAAAACCAGAGCAGCGCACGCTGCTGGAGTGGTACCTATTTATCTACTTGCACTTTGACGTGCTTTCGAACTGCTAGGATTCCTCAAATGATCTTTTACTCTCTGCCTACTTTTATGCCCTTTAAGCCTAAATGTGGCGAGGGTGTGTGTGAGCATATGCATCATGCAAATGCACATGGGGGGGGGGGACTGAGTCTTTGACTTGTGTGAAAGAAAGCCTAGTTTTGCCACTGGAAGAAGCCTGGGAGCTTGTGAAAGGGGTGAGGAATAAGGGAGAGACAAGGCGAGAATGTGGGCTTGTAAGGCATTGGAAGGATGTGCAGAAAGTACGGTTCAGCAAATGTCACCATGACCTTTCAAGCACCATACAAACAAGAAAGATCAGAGTGGATTTGAATCGATAGGTTTTAAGTGATTGTGGTTATTGTGACTGTGGGCACTCTGCTTCAACACACCCGCTTCTCAGCTTCAGGGGAAAGGAATTTGATTTAAAGCAGCTCAGGTTCCCACTTTGATTCCCATGCAGTTCTATTGGCCAAGGCTCAGGGAGTCACAATGGAACTAGCAGCCACCCACTTCTGAATGGCTTCCGCTTTCCAGCGCACAGAAATGGACAGGCGCGCTTTTCATTGACAGAATCCATGGTGCAGCAAGGCTGTGGACAAAAGACGTTGGCACAAATGCCCAGGGCCTTTCTTTCAAACTTAGCAATTAACGATAGCAGTGAAATGGCAATACAAAAGGAACCACCTAGAACAATTATTTAATAATAATAATTTATTATTTGTACCCTGCCCACCTGGCTGGGTTGCCCCAGTCACTCTGGAAGGCTTCCAGCATATATAAAAACATAGTAAATCATTAAGCCTTAAAAAGCTTCCCTATACAGTTGGGGCCCAGTACAGGCCGCATGATCTCCTGCAACGATTTTGCAAAGTTTTTTTTCGCAGATAAAGTCGCTCAGATTTGGGAAGAGGTAGACTCCACCATGGGAGCAGGGCCGGGGCGGGAGAGTGCTAGAGTCCTGTCTAGTCCAGTTGCGTGGGATCAATTCCAATCTGTTACCTCAGAGGATGTGGACAGGCTACTTGGACGAGTGAAACCAACCACCTGTCTCCTTGATCCTTGCCCATCCTGGCTTATAAAAGCCAGCTGGGAACGGCTGGGCAATGGGCTTTGCGGGTTGGTGAATGCTTCTCTTTGTGAGGGAGCCTTCCCAGACCCGCTGAAAGAGGCAGTTATTAAACCGCTTCTTAAAAAACCATCTTTAGATGTGGCCAATATGCATAGCTGCCAAGTCTCCCGTATTCCCCGGGAAATCCCCGTTTTTCCAGCTGTTCCTAGCTGAAAAATGGATTTTTTTGTTTTTCCCTGGTTTATTCTGGCACGGCGGCCATTTTGGAACTGGGAGGAGCATGCTCAGAAGCGACTTTTGATGCTGCTCTGCCCAGTTCCAAAATGGCGGCAGCGCTACTTCCGGTCTGCTACTTCTGCCCGGTCCCTTATTTCTCCGACAGCAACTTGGCAGGTATGCCAATATGGCCAACTATCGCCCAGTCTCAAATCTTCCATTCTTGGGCAAGGTGATTGAGGGTTGCTGTGGGGTTTGAATGGGGAAAGGGAGAACCAAGCATGCCACCTTGAGTTCCTTGGAGAAAGAAAGTGGGATATAAATGCAATAATAAAAAAGTAAACTTCCATTACTGAATATATGAACCCAAGTTAGTCGTGCCTATTAATTTCAATGAGTCTGCTCTGAGTATGACTAACAGCCGTTTACAACCCTATGTTCCGATTCAATATAAGGCAGGTCCATGGAATTGCTGGAGCTTTCCTCCCCACCATTTGACACCCAGCACTATGTGAGTACTGCTGAGAAGACCATTTAAAGACTGTAAATGGCATTAAGGTCATAAAGACAAAAGGGCCCAGATTAAAGACATCGTACAATTTTATGGAAAGATGTGAAAACAGCAGTTTTACGACCTACTTTTGATTATGGAATTTTATTGCATGCCAACGCAAACTGCCTCTGTCCTCACTGCTGGAGTACAAAGGCTCTTCTGCTGACAGATTGGGATCGCCTTCAATATGTGTTGTGATGACCTGCACTGCGGCCACACACAGTTTTTCTCTTATTCTCACAATGCTAGAACTCTGTGTCCAGGGCGGCTGTCTAACAGCTCCATCTGGTACACAGGCTGAGACCCTACCTGCCCACGGACTGCCTCGCCAGAGTGGTGCATGCTCTGGTTATCTCCCGGCTTGGATTACTGCAATGCGCTCTACGTGGGGCTACCTTTGAAGGTGACCTGGAAACTGCAATTAATCCAGAATGCGACCGCTAGACTGGCGACTGGGAATGGCCATCGGGACCATATAACACCGGTCCTGAGAGAATTGCATTGGCTCCCACTATGTTTCTGAGCACAATTCGAAGTGTTGGTGTTGACCTTTAAAGCCCTAAACAGCCTCGGTCCTGTATACCTGAAGGAGCGTCTCCACCCCCACCGTTCAGCCCGGACACTGAGGTCCAGCGCCGAGGTCCTTCTGGTGGTTCCCTCATTGCGTGAAGTGAGGTTACAGGGAACCAGACAGAGGGCCTTCTTAGTAGTGGCCCCCGCCCTGTGGAACGCCCTCCCATCAGATGTCAAGGAAATAAGCATCTATCTTATTTTTAAAAGACATCTGAAGA